>NW_016690183.1:2200921-2230611 GCF_001604755.1 Lepidothrix coronata
TAACAGTGTGCATATGATTCTGTGTGAATGGTGTATTTGCTCAACATTTGAAGCATAAATACATTCTGTAAAAAAAAAAAAAAAAAAAAAAAAAAGAGGAAATTCCTCTAGTTTATCTGCATGACAAGCCACTGGAGGCATGTGTGCCATTTCAGCATAATATTAATATTTCAGCATGTTTCAGCCATTAGCAAGAACACAGAACCAAGCATCGCTAGAACTAAGATACTTGAAGGTGACCAACTGATACAAGTCTTGAAGCATGCCTGTGTCTGATTAGACTCCTATAACATCAACACCTTCAGATTTTGACAGATAGAGTTGGAGAGGGCCTTTAGGATTTTTATATTTTGTCAACTTTTGTAAAAGCAAAGATACATATTTTATGAAAATTGAAAAAAACAAGTTGTTTTGTTAGGAACTTGAATAGGAACTAAATTTAAAAGCAATAGCACATTCAATCATTCCTATTCCAAATTACTGTAGTGAGGCTTGGATTTGAGTGAGCTGTAAAAATCTAATTAAACTAAATATTCACTTCTAAATAAAATGAAGCATGCAAAGTTACACATTGATTTTAGGTTGATCTTTGCCCTTTGAATGAATTTTATCTTGATTAAAGAGAGAAGGGTGAGGAAGAAAAATAAAAATGCCAAATTTTTCTGTGAAATATCAAGAATTTTACTAATTTCTTTAAATAAATCATTTATTGATTATTGCTTTGATTTATTCTGTAATTTAGACTTTTTATAAAAGTAGCTTACTTTCTTTAAGGTCAAGCATGGGTACTTTTCCAAAAGCATGAAGCTATTAATGCAGACAAATGTAGGTGCCTTGGTTCCTGTTTAGTAAATGGTGAGATGTCACTGTTTGCTGGTTAGTCTTTTGGGACATATCTCAATGAAAATATTGGAGACAGTTGTGTCAGGGTCACAGTCTGATCCAGAAGAACTGATGAAACACCTGGGTCATATTTTAAAGGAAACCTTATTAGTCCTAGTGGGGCATTTGTAGTAGGAGTGCTGACTGGGCTACCTGGAGTCAGTCTGGAGACTTAAAAGCCATAATTGGTGTAGTGGGTTAACCTTGGCCAGATGCCAGGTACCCACTAAAGCCGCTCTCTTATGCTCCCTCTGCAACTGGACAGAGGAGAGGAAAAAAAAACAGCTAAGGAATCATGAGCTAACAGCTGGGAGAGGTCAGTTACTGATTACCTTCCTGGGCAAAACAGACTCAAAGCGGGGATAGTATTTAAATTTATTACTAACAAGATAAGAGCCGAAGAGTGAGAAATAAAACAGTCTTAAAAACACCTTCCCCCCCACCTCCTTCCATGTTCTCCCTCCTCCCCCCCCCAGCAGTGCAAGGGGATGGGGAATGGGGGTTACGGTCAGTTGTTGCTTCTGCTGCTGCTCAGGGAGAGGAGTCCTTCCCCTGCTCCTGTGGGGTCCCTCCCACAGGAGACAGTCTTTGATGGACCTCTCCGACCCATCCCTTGGGTAGCAGCTCTTCCCAAACTGCTGTCTTGTGGGTCGCTCCTCCATGGGGTGCAGTCCTTCGAATGAGCTGTACCAACATGGGTCCTCCACAGGGACCACAAGTCCTACCTGGGAAAAACGTGGACTTCCCTCTCCACAGGCTGCAGGTCTCTGGCAGGACCCTGCTCTATCTTGGGCCTCCCACGGGGTCACAGCCTCCTTCATGCATTCACCTGCTCCAGCACGGTCTCCTCCATGGGGTGCAGGTGGGTCTCTGCACCCCGATGGTCCTCCATGGGCTGCAGGGGGACAGCTGCTCCACCATGGTCTGCACCATGAGCTGCAGGGGCCTCCGCTCCAGCATCTGGAGCACCTCCTCCCCCTCCTTTTGCACTGACCTTGGTGTCTATGTTGTTGTTCCCATGTTCTCACTCTGCTCTTCCCTGGCTGGAATTCTTCTGCGCAACAACCTTCTGTTCTTAAATATGTTATCACAGAGGCGTTACTATTGCTCCTAATTGGCTCGGCCTTGGGCAGTGGCAGAAAGTCTGTCCTGGAGCCAGCTGGCCTTGGCTCCATGGGAAGGGGAAGCTTCTAGCAGCTTCTAACAGAAGCCACCTGTAGCACTAAATCTGATGAGAAACTTGTTTAAACATGTCTTAAAATGGCCTTTTGTGGTCTCTTTGCAAACACGTGTTTCTTCTTCCCAACACCTCCCACGACAGGTTATCTCCCATGCAGGAATGTCCTGGGAAAGGTGTCCTGAGGTGTTTCCCATTGGACCTTGTTAACCCCATCCTGTGATTGGGTGTTCCTGTAAGCCCCTTGAGACTTCTAATTGGTTACTCTGTGAATCCCCCTAAACCCTATAAATGTAACATCCCCAACAATAAACGCTCTCTTGCCTCCTCTCCACGCCGGTGTGCTGTCTCTGTGCCTGCCATGGGGCCACGTGGGTGCTGGGGGGAGGGGAGGGCACCTCTCCCCTCTTGGCTCGGGGCCTGAAAAACCCTGTTGCTGGAGTCCCCTTTCCCCATCCCCTCAAGACGTCGGAATGGTTCATCAGATGGAGATGGAACTAGAACTGGGCTCCCCCACGCTGTGGGTGGGGAAAGGGATCCAGAGCCACCCCTGTAGCACACACACCTCCCACCCCCCTGCTGCTACCAAAACTCAGCCACAGAAACCCACTGCAATTGGGTAGACTTGAGCTTGCTGCATTTTGACAAAGGGAATCACTTTTAAGGATACCTACTAATAATTGAGGTTGCGATTTATAGAAATTTTATAGGATCAGCATCTTAGAGACCTATGTACTGGGATCACTATGCTGGGATTTTGAATAAGTGCATTCCCCAGAGCTTGAGTCTCTAAGGAGAGATATTTGCTCAGAGTATAACATTTATGAGGTGGTTGCAATGAATTTTCCTGTCAGCAGTGAGTGAATCCCAGCTCTTTTGGACGACCTAGTTTGCCTCAGTTTATTTTAAAGTGAAGAACTCTGCCAGCAAATTTTACCCTTTTTCGGAATTAATCTGGGCATTAAAACTACTTCTTAAAATGTTTGGAGAAACAGCAGTATTTGACAATCATGTTGTCAGAATATCTGCAGACTCAATTTTTTCCTGTCTTTCAACAATTTGATTTTGGTAGCAAAAATAAGATATTTTAGGAGGACTTTCTGGAGCAGAGGAGCTGAACTGGTAGTCCTTTCTAATAACTAAAGCTTTAATACTTTACACAAAATACTCTGATAAATCTTCCACATACACTTTCCTTTCCTGAAAAGAGTATAAGAAAGTCAAACCAATAAGCATAATTTCAGTACTCCAGCTGTGGTGATTGATCACTGGTTCCTCTCCATCCGCATACCGTTAAATTAAAGTTCCTGTTAAATTCTCTCCACTGAACATGATAGAGCTGAGACAGCCACAAATCTTCAAAAATGGAAGATCTTTTGTAGTAGTAAACCATATATTAGGCCAGCAGCAGTAGCTGAGGCATGCTGCAAGCCACACATTTCCTGATACTGATGATCAAGACCAAAAGTTAATGACTGCTACCAATGTCACCAATGCATACTGTTCATCAGGGGCCCACCAGAGACTGTTCATATCAGAGCAGTCATTTCAGTCTCTCCCAGGGTCATATGATCAGCTCCCTCAGTCTTATTTCAACTTTCCTGGGTGAAAAAAGTTCCTGAGAAAAGAAGAAAATAGAAATATTTATAGCTTTGTGTTATGTGTTTCTCTCTTAAGAAACTAGCAGGGTTCCTGGCTGCTGCAGTGGATCAGAAGGATGCAGTAACTGCTCTCTATTTATAGTCCTCCTTTGAGACTAGGATTAGATTGTCAAAGAGTCACTTGAGCAGTTGACAAGGACAATGCAATTCATAAGAATTACTTGATGGTGTAGCAGTCACTAGCATTGAGGCCATGTTGCTGAGAACACAGCTGCAATGGGCAGGGCACGTCTCAAGGATGAAGGACCACCGCCTCCCTAAGATCTTGCTTTACGGTGAACTTACCTCCGGATGCCGCAAGAGAAGAGCCCTGAAGAAAAGATACAAGGACTCCCTGAAACAACATCTCAGCCTTGGCCATATTGATCATCATAACTGGTCTACTCTGGCCTCCAATCAGGAGGTCTGGAGACACACCATCTATAACACTGCTGATGCCTTTGAGAACACATGCAGGATCACTCTTGAGGAGAAAAGACAACGCAGAAAGAATCATGTCTTGCAGAATATACCACCTAAGGAGTCCTTCTGCTGTGCCTTTTGCAATCGGATATGTCTATCTCGTATTGGCTTCATAAGTCACCAGCGTGCCTGTAACAAACGTGGATAGAGCCTTCCCAAATCTTCATTCGCGAAGCCCAGCCATGATGATACTTGATGGTGTAGGGTCACTTTTACTGCAGCTGGCTTATAATGTAATTCATAAGAAAGTTAGGTCAGTTTTATTCCAACTGGCTTGTATTTTTGGAGGATCCAAAGAAGCAGAAGAATTCCAGGAGAGTTCACTCTGACCGTACCATACATAAATCACTCAATTGATGCTTAATGTGCATATGTTCAGTCTATACCCTGGTTTGGGTTCTGCATTGAAGTGCACGCCAGGCATTCCCCACGTTTCCTAGGCACCAGTTTGTCCATATGTCTGGAACGGAGGGTTGGCCTCGTGGATATGTTTGCCCTTTTAATCACTGTGGTACCTGAAAAATACTTTGCTTTAAGATGTGTAATATAATTATTGAGATAAGGGCTGTGAGTGGATCCTCTCTCAAAAAGGTGCCATGTTTTGTATGTCTGCCAAAACAGTCACTATTGAGGGCAGTAAGTGTGACACCCATGGCAAATAATCTGAATAGAGGAGCCTACCGCTTTTTATTGACATTACAGGTCTGGAGAGTGGGAGTCATTCATCTGTGCACATGTTATTAGAAGCATACAAATTCTCTTAGATGCTCTGTGAAGATAACTGTTTATATCCCTGGCTATATACATTTCCAAAATTATTTCTTACATAAAGGGAAAAAAAAGTGGCCACAGAACATTGATCATGCTTGCCTGCTTTCACATCATTCATGTAGACTGGTATGGCTACTGCAAAGCATGATCTACCATTACTTAGCTGGAAACCATGATCAGAAAATAGAGTCCAGGTGTGCTCTGTGTGTGTTTGTGCGCAACAAACTCACAGTTATGAATACTGGAGAATTTTGAGGTGTTTGTGAACCAAGATGTAGAGATAGGTACAATTTCAGAACACTTTGTGATGGAAAGCTAGAACTCAATTTCACTTAGGAAGACTGTAAAATGCCTTCTCAAACGGGTTTGATGTTTTTTTCCTTCCTTCTGCGTTTCAAAGAAAGTTGCAGGAAGAAGCTGTGAGCAAGATATCTCTCTCTCTGGTATGCACAGAGATAACATGTTTGCAGATATGTACAAGGCCTCCTTGGGCCAGAGAAGGTGGGAGAGGAGAGAGAAAAGATACAAAAAACCTGGGAGAAGGCGAGGCATTGCCTTTTTTCTCTGGGAACCTGGTACGTGCAGCATTATTGAAAAGTGGTCCTTGCATTCTGAAAAAAACCTTTTTTTAATCCTTCCACTGCCTTGGCATTCTTGAGAAGAATACTTGTGTATGTTTTACCTTATAAAGATAATGCATTAATGAAACACAACTGTAAGGGGATGGAAACTTGCACGAAGAAAAGTAAAATAAGCAATTAATTATTTGTGTGCTTATTATTATTAAAGTATAAGTCTGCAGAATTAAGGTAAGACTTTTGCCACTTACCAAGTACAGAAGATACAGTACCAGAGTTGCACAGTACAACAGCACTGAAAAAAATTTTATTTTTCTGGGGAATGTTTATTAATGATTGAAAGATGAGAATTGTGCAGTGACAGTCTTTGAGTATTGGTCTTTATGAGTTATGAGGTTGTCATAGATCAGTAATCTTCGCTGAATGGAAACAGAGTAGATTTGGCAGGAATTAGTCATAATTTGCTTTATTTTGTTCAAAACAAAGTTCTTTTCAATTACAGGGAAGCGTATTCACATTGTTTCTAGGACGATTTCCATCCGTATTTCTGCTCAAGTTTTTTTTAATCACTGATGAAAGAGTGGTGCCAAAGAATACATCACAGATTTTGTATGAAATGCAGTAGATGCTGTGAAAAGCCTTGGGTTTTCCAATTAGATTTTTTTTATTAACAACATTTTTCCTGGTGGATCTGGAAATATTAGGTAGATTTAATAGGTACAAAATTCTAATCTAGTGAACTTCTTCACATAAAATATGGTTAAATTGTGGAACTTACTGCCCCAAAAATATATTGAGATCATAGCAAAGCAAAAAAAAAAACTTTATAGAAATTAATGTTACCAAAGCACGTAGGAGTCATTGTTAGTATTGGAGACCATACAAGTTTCTGCCTCGAAATCTAAATTAAAAATTGTATATTGCAGAGAGTGGCTTTGGAGGAGCAGCAGATAATTGTGTGAATGCTTCCTGTACTTTATGTATAACTTTCAATTTTCGTTTGGTTTCTTTAATCCACATATTGACTGCTTGAGGTTGAGAAGGCATTTTAGAAGGAAAAATACTAGCTTTCCTGAGTATGATCTTGGAGAAGAAAACAATAAGCTGTCATTTATCCCAAAGACAATTGCACCTGAATCTGAAGTGAAATTTTCCCTAAAGGAGCTGCTTTGGCTCATTGGCCACAGTTGATTTCTGTGGAAGGAAGGATTAGAGAAGGGGAAAAGTTCTATTCTTAGTAAGTACAGCCTCCAATATTCCCCTACTCTTCCAAAAGTGAAGCTATAGACAGTAAAAACAACCAAAAACCAACCAACCAACCAACCAAAATCAAACCAAACCAACCCTCAAAAAAACAAAGTCTGGACACATACAAACTTGGGCCTTGGGCTAGCTGGGAAGGAGCTAGCTGAGGTATATTGGTGTAAGTCTGCTTTGCCAGATGTTCAATGTTTATTTTGATGCAACAAGTCAGCCAATTTAAAAAACTTTTACATGCTTGCAGTGTATGTGAGGTGCTAGAGTTCCTAGAAGGTGGGTGGGATGGCTCTGGGGACTGCCAACTACCAATAAGTGGCTACTGCACACTTAGACCTGTAACTAACATTAAGTGGTCCCTGCATTAAACAACATGCTTTGTGCTTTGAGATATCTAGAAATTATACATAAGGAGAGCAGGTTTAGATACGATATAAGGAAGAGATTTTTTTTTTTGTGATGAGGGTAATGGGACCCTGGAACAGGTTGCCCAGAGAAGTTGTACATACCCCATCATTGGAAGTTTTCGATGTCTAGTTGGACAAGGCTTTGAGCAACTGGATCTAGTGTGGGATATCCCTTCACACAGCAGGGGAAAGGGACTAGATTATCTTTCATTACCCAAACCATTCTGCGATTCTATGTTTCTATGACTCTTCTGGCTTAGTTTTTTTCAATTAAAAATACGTGTTTATGAGGATCAAAGGTTTTGATGATTTCATATTTACGTTCCTGGACTGTGTTGGTTTAAAGAGACTCCCAGATTCCCCAAGATATTTATGCTGATATTCTGTTTTGTGAAATAATGTTTAGAAAATTAAAATACTTAAGACTTCACAAAAATGCAAAACCTGCATGACTGTGGATCAGATATTGGCTTTCCTTTTAAGCTTTTTTTTCACCATTTTCCAAACTCCTCAATAAGACAACTGTTTTGGGGATTTTTTGGTCATGAATTGTGAGAATCAGTTCTTATTGCCTAGTCACAGGCTTACTTACATAACCTAATCTACATAATTCTCATTTCCCATTAGATTTATACCTGCCTAAATTTTCTTGTGATTTTTCTTCTTAATCATGGTGTAAATTGTAGGGAAACCAAGATCAAAAAATTGATCACTACAGTGATTTTGTAAGCAGCTGCCATTTCACTGGGCACAAATAACCTGAAATTTTCAGAGACTGCGAGTTCAATTCATCTTCACATTACTCCAATTTTATTCTACTGTAATTCTACTGATTTGACTGAGCAACCCTGAAGTAAAGATTAGTGGTGATGAATTACTATTTTTTCTTCTTCCTGAATATAAAAGTTATATAGTAAATAATGTTGGAGGGGAAGCATGCTTTTCCTGAATATAAAAGATGAAACTTGGCAGCGGTTAAAAGAAAAGTAGTAGAGTGTAGAGGGCTGGATTGGATAGCTCAGTGAATTATTTGCTTTGCAGTACTGCTGTTAACGTTCTTGCTTCTCTCAGGACCCCTTTGGAAATAAGTAAATATATCTCTTGGGAAAGAGGCACAGAAAAGAGTGCTAGAAGGGATTATAGTTTACTAAATTCAGAAGTGTATCTTGGGTATATTTTGTTCCCATAAGCAAAGAGGGAACTTCCAGAATCAACTGATGTGATTTGTGATTTCCTATTACCTTAAATTGGCCAGCTTCTCAGTTTGGATACTCAGTGCTCCCTAAAGCCAGGGTCTTTTAAGGCTAATGGTAGAATCAAGCCCTCTGAGTTTAGCTCTGATGCCCTATTCCCAGGACCATTTTCCCCTGGGTATTCATTGCATATTCCAATTAATTTTTCAACTTTGCAAATTTTTATGCTATTCTACTACTTCCAATGTCTTTATTCCCTCTTGAATACAGACATGTTCTTTATGTTCTAATTCAGCTTTCTCTTGTTAATTAGTTTTTAATTCTTCAAATAAACTTCAGACAATTGTCTCTTGCTGACTTTATGTTTCTAATAACTGACACACTCATTTGGCTTCTGCTCTGCTTACCCAAAGAGCACACTGTGATTTTATAGGCCTGTCTACTGAGGTGGTCCACCACGTGAGGACAGTTTATCTTACTACTTAGCTGTATGGATGCACTTACACAAGGAACATAAAAATTCCATTGGACTGTTCACAAACAGGGCTACATTACTAAAAAAAAAAAAAAAAAATTAAATGAGACTGAATGACAGATAGTTTTAATGAAACATTCTCTTCTTTGCAATGTATGAGAAAGAACCCTATGATATGTCTTACTTCACCAATGTAATCTTTTGGGAGTCAGTAAAGGTATGACAACTCAAGTCAACCTAATAGTGCCAGATAATGAATGATAAGTGTTATGTACAGATAACAACAGTTACAATGACTTGGATGAACATTTTAATGGATATTTTTCATTGCTATAGACAGAACTCCTAATATGCACGTTTATGTTGCAAACTGTATAGTTGAAAAATAGTAGTCACTTGAGTCAAAAATTAAAATGGAAATCTTACAGGGCATACATCTCATTTTTCTGTTAGGCTTTAGGCTAACATATGTCCCCTTCTGTTGCATGTTGAAGATTTTTATATGTTCGTTCATGTGCCAGTTCTTTATAGCATGTTGAGAAATATATCTTCGGCATTTTATACCTGTGTGTGGTCACGAATCTTGATATTTGCAGTTCGCAATCTGTGGCTGAAATGAATTACATCTTTTCCCTGGGAGGAAGGGTTTTGAATTGCAGGTCTTTTCTTGGCAAGTACAAAAAGACTGTGTCAGCTTCTACATCATGATAGACAAATAATCTAAAATGTATTTGAACACTGGAAAAATCTATTTTGGTTGACGCAAACTGTGGCTTTTTCCTGCATCAGACAAATCTCGGGTAGGGGGCTGTGAATATAGTATGTTGTTTACAGATGGTTTTCTCCATGTTATAGTCTTCCATGGGCTCATTTCATCTTGCATCAAAGCAAGGCAATAGTTTTTCTGTAATAAGGATGTGTCAGCTCTAACATAGCTTATGAGGTGAATTCTTGATCTGTATCTGCCTGATCTACTTTTTTTTCCTTGGAAAGGTCATGAATGTATCTTTATTTCATACATAGAATGGTGCTTGATTTATAACCTTGACTACCTTCATTGAAAAACATGTACTTGCTCTATGCCCCCCAAAGTAAACATGCAATCGATACTCTCCATATTTAGTCTAAGAAATTTAGTCTCCAAATTTAGTCTAAGTGCATATTTAGTCTAAGAAATTGCTGTAACAGTCAAAAGAAGCTAAGTAATGAAAAAAGACAGGGCAGTAATATATAAATCTGTTGAAATGTTGATTTAACAGGGAAATCCAGAACAATCCATACCTCATCTGAAGAAAAATTGTAAGTAACCTTGGATTAGCCACTTAAGTTTGTTAGATCGAACTTGCTACATATCACAATAGTCCTATGGCTTGAATCTGTTATCATTACTCAGAAGAAAAAAAAAGAACAAAGAAGAATACAAATTTATAGAAAGCAGTTTCATCAAAGTTTGTTTAAATACTCTGTTCTGGTGCAAAACCTCGGAGTGTCACCAAGACAGTGATTGCTGGAATCTAGGAGGACCTTATAGTGGAACTATGTACTACACTTACCTTATTTCTTTTGCTTTCTTTGGGACTTTATGGGTTCTGTGAGGGATCAGGAGATGGACCTGTGGCCTAATCAACAGTATTTATCTTACGTAATGCTCGTGTTTATTTACTAACTTCAGGAGAAACATCCCATCCCCTAAAGGAATGGGTTTTCCTATGCTTATGGTAGGGAGATCAATATATGGCATTGGTGGTCTTTGTAATGGGTTGATATTCAACTCTTTTGAAATGCTGTATGTGATAGGAGAGTCGAGACAGTAGATGAGGACATAGGATTGCATGTAATACAACAATTGACTATTAAAGCTGAGCTTCCGGTTTGAGAAATTAGAAAGTTGAAGAATGTAGTTGAGGAAAGTGAATCTGTTGGTGCCATTCTCACCATTGGTGATACCAAACTGAAGTGAGTTTGGGTATTAATGAGCAAAAGCATTTAAAAGACTCTGAGTAAAGTAGATCTTTGCAGGGATCTGAGGTCTTTCACTTCCAACAATCTTGAGGTATTTTTGATGCAAGTGTTTGACAACTTCTTGATTGAAATTCTAACATATGACTTGGCTGACTACTATGACTGGGTGTGCACAGTTACTTCTACGACAAAAGATGATTTCTCTGAATCTGTGAAGGCAGCAGTAGAGTACGTCTTCGAATGTGTGTCAGGGAGAAACATAGGAATGAATGAAAAAATCAATAAAATATTTGGTTTTTTTTTACTTGCTCTTTTCATAAAAAACTCTCTCTGGATCACTTAGATACATCTCATTGAGACATTTACTTTCCATCTGCAAACTATAATTTCCTATGGGATTTGTAATGGAAAAGCTGGATTCAAATGTTATTTAACTATATTTCACTGTTCTCAAGGAATTTACAGTAACTTTGCTTTGAAACCCATTCTCTTTTGAAAAATGGTACAGAACAGCTCTCTTATTTTTTCAGTTCATAGTTGGGCAGAAGTAGCTGTAAAACTAAGCTTTAAATTCTCTACTGAGACTGCTGCGTGGGGATAGCAAAACTGCAGTACAGAACAACTTTAATTTTGTCACAGAGTCTGCAAGGAACAACATGTCTTTAAGTATTATGTTCTGGAAAGCTTTTCAGTGACTTGCAAGTATATGAATCCAAGCACAATGTATGCCTTTGCATTCTGTTAATTTTATGTGAAACTGAGGAGACTGAGTATACTCATAGTTAGAAATCACATGGGGAATGGAAACATTGCATTTTTTGTTTATGAATCACATTCTGAGTTTCCAGAAACAGGAAAAAAAATTTTTTGATTCACAGTCAAAGGCTGAATACAAGAATCATAGTATAAGTTTAGGGTAAGATTTATCTTAAAAATCTCTTCTCTAACTGATGAGTCATCTCAGTTTCACCTGGGTTTAGAATAACATTTTATTACCTAACATCTGTTAAAAGACACTCAGCATTTTACAGTGTGAAGCTTGGAAAAAGATCTAAAGCATTCAAGCAATTGCAGGATTAAAATGTATCTAACTGTATCAGTCAACAGAAATCATAGGGTTTTTTTTGGTTTAGTGATACTCATGTGTTACAGAATAATGTCTTTTTGTTCTGGCTTTCTCCCTGTATTACTATAACACTATCTAATCTACAGGTCAGTCTACAGAATTGATTACCTCTGTGGTTCCCTGAGAATATGAGACGGATAAATATTGAGTCAGAATAAGTGAAGAGGCCACAGACATATGTACCCTTATCATAAATTGCTGTCTCTCTTCTTGAGAATAAAGTTTACTGGGGAAAGGATTCAGCAAGCTAAAAGGAATGGGAATGTTTGATTGAATTGCAAGTGTAGAGGTATTAGTGTTGTCATTATTATAGTAAATACACATAAGAAGGACATTGTCAGATTAGAAGAGCAATGGGAAGAGTCCAAGTTAAAAACAGTTAAAAACACCTGTAGAAATTAAAATCAAACCCATTAGATTATAGAAATAATAAAGAATGTGGTGCATACCATCTCATTATGGAGTATAAGACCATATGGCAGCAATGTAAAAGCAATGGAGAAATATATTAAAGATGAAAGGGGACATATTACAATTTATAGAAGCTTACAATGTAAAAGAGGTTACAGATTGGCTCAGTGTGTTGCACAAAGCCTATACAAAAGTCTCGCAATAAATGTATGATCCTGAATGTGATAGTTTCTGCTTTAGATTTCCCTTATCTAAGTGACCAAAAGTATTTAAAAAATACTGAAGAACTTGATTGTAAGAAAATACTTTATGTTTATTGCAAGGTAAAGATGTTGTTCTGGTTATGCAGATAAAAAGTGGTTATGTCTGATCCCTCCGAACTTGAGTCTACTTCAGTTGTTTAGTTTTGTTCCAAAAAGGAGACATGTTCATATACATGTCCACTGTCAACCTTCCAGACTTTCTGAATGCACTCAATTCCAGCACATGCACAGACAGTATCCCATAGTTATTTAGCCACTTTAAGGAATGTCGGGGTTGTACAACAAATGTTTATAGCTGACCTAATAATCTCAGAGGTTCAGAACAAAAACATTGCCTCAATAAAATTTCCAGTGGGTTTCATTAAAATGGAAAGGACAGCTTTGTGGTTGCAAGGAAACATGTCAAAAAGAAAAGAAAATCAACAGTCCAGGAGCTAATAACAAACTTAGGTGTTTCCTTTCAGCACAAATTTAGAAAAGAAATAAGGCCTGTATCTCAGTATGAAAACTAACTCTAAAGGGATTAAACCTCCAGAAAAATTTAATTGTTTCAGTGTCTTAACTTTAGTTTTCCTACAGATAAGGATAGCAACATCCCATTTGATTTAATCTCTGTTTGAAATACTCAGTTCTTCTGTGTGTGTGATAGTGTGGTCTCCTCAAAAAGCCAGACTTGCAGCTGGCACTGGAGCCTATGCTAGTTTACTGCTAGGGGGAAGTTTATGTCTTAATTGAGTTAGCAGGGAAGTAAGAAAACAAAAGAACCATTATTTCAATATATTATCTCCTTCATCAGACTTAAACAACTACTTTCTTTTTTATTTTTATTGCTCTCTGCAGTATAACCAAGTTAGATAGATAGTGCATTGGCTCCAAGACCATTGTTCTCTTAAACAAATGCTGCAAAGATAAACATTTGCCATGCTGTTGTTCTGTTTCAACAAACATGTGAACAAGAACAAAGTCTTCTGAACTAAATCCATGTCTAAGTCATAGACTGGGTGAAATAATTCTTAATCAGGCATCACTGTATATGGAATAATGAAACATTCCTGCTGTAATGTGTGACAGTGAATTAAAATTATTGTTTTTATTGCTGGAAAAAAAGCAATGCAATACAAATATGTCTTCTGTGTCTCTTTTTCTTTAAATACAAACCGAATCTCCTTGCAAAACAGAAGGTGAAATGTGATGGGAGAACTAGTGAAAGAAAAGACTAACTGAAGGCAAAAAGCTGTTCCCTTTGTATCAAGTTTATTTTAAAGGAGAGGATAGCAAATAAGACTGCAAAAAACCCAATTGCTTTCTGATAATTTGGCCCAGACCCTCAGAACAAGCTGACTTATTCCAGGTTAGGAGAAGAGGAGATTATATAAGAAAATGTTCAATTCACTGTCTTACCATACAAAAATGTATACTTCCAGCTACATCTCTGAAGGTTTCCATTCTGTTTCTTCCTAAGTAGCATGATTTTATATGACTGTGCTTGCAGTCCTTTTTCACGTTTCCTTCATCCAGTAGAACTGTGACTGCTGTAGGTGAGGACTGACTTTACTGTAAATGTGAATTTTCCAGGATATTGTTAGCGTCTGTAGTGGCTCGAACCTGATATAGCTTTTGTGCTGTGGTAAAATTTGATTAACCTCCTTTGAGCAGTATATGAAGTCAGCTGTCTGTATCAAAAGATATAACACATTCCAAGCAAGACTATTTTGAGGCCCTCTTCTTTAGAATCTACATAAGTTGTTCACTAAATAGAATGGAAGATTGTCTGTATATCCTCATCTTAGATGATCATTATTACTTAAGATTAATAGAGAAATTAAATTGGAATAGAAGGAGTCCTCTTTTTCTGAGTAGCAAGTGTATGTCCTGTCTTAATTACATAGCTTCTCCTATTCAAAGATTTTTCCAGATTTGCTGCACGTATTGTTTATTGCTCCACATTTCCAGTCTTTAAAATTGGAAGCACTGTCTTCCTGCTCTTCCAAAGCTGTGTTAAACAGCTGCTGTAACTAATCCTTTCTCTTTCAATAGTGCATGGAGAGTACTTATAGGCTGCTCTGTTCACAATTACAGAACTCCTGTTATTGCCATTGCATGGGTATACATGCTACAAAATACATGCTACAAAATATAACACAGTCTCTCTTTTTTTATATAGAAAATGTGTTTGAATGTGGTCTCATTAAATAACAGCAACACCTTATGGATTAATAAATTCATTTAGCCTTTGGATTCTGTGGTGAGAATTACTTGGTAGTTTAACTATCAGCAAATATATAGTTGCAAGTATAGAAATATGACTATGAAAATAAATACAAATTCTCTCCTGCTCACAGCTTGAAACTTGCCTCATGAGCCACTAAATCATGGCCACATTAGAAGCTGATTTTAGTATGGAAGCCTAACTTTAAAAAAACAAGGAATCTTGACTAATTACTTTGTTCTTTCCAATTAGTAGTTCTCAATCATTCATCAGATGTATTCGGTTTAAGAATTGTAGCGACTATTAAAAGTAAAGCAAATTCCTATTTTCAATATCCATGTTTTCATTTCAGAATTTTACTTTTTAGAAAAGCTCATGCTTCTCAGCTGTAAATTCTGGTCTGTTGTCAACCATGACTTTCAAGGAAGTTAGATTGTTATCTAACAATCTGATTAGGTACTCGGTCCTCAGCAACCTGCTGTAACTGATCTATTTTTGGAACCAAACAGTATCCAGAGGTACCCTTCCAGCCATGGTAATTCCATGATTCTACTCATTTCAACTGTAAACTTTCACTTAAATTCACAGATATATGCAAATAGTATAGGTACCACAAAATTAGATTTTTTTTAAGAAAACTCTTGGATGAAATTAATTGGTTGATTTTATTTACCTTTTTGCAGGCTTGGTTTATGGAGCTATAAAAAAGAGAAATCTTCAACAATGTAGGAAGGAAGGGTTGTTTAGAAAAAGAAAATGAATTTAAGAAATTTGTATTGACATTCTATACCAAATGAAACTATTTCAGATGTAGTTTGGACACATTATTCCTTTATCTACCTCTGATTTAACTATGTTGCATGTCTCAGAATTTTCTTAGTTGCTTGACTCTTTTTTTTTTTTTTTCTAAAAACTATCTCCTTTTTTCTGGCAAGAGGACTTTTCATTTAATACCTGCCTTCTGGGCCACATCTATGTGTGTTACTCAAGGCACAATTCAATAAAATTCAGAATTTCTATCCTTTTCTGTGAGCAAAAATGACTGGATTAGTCTAGAAAGTGTTAGAAATAGCTTGTACATAATTCAGAGCTCCATGAATTGGGTAAATGGATACATAAAAAATTACACTAAGCTAATAAATTGTGTCACATTACAGTATCAGTGCTGAGCTGTTAATCAATTAATAACCTAGTGTATGTGTGCTGCCTATTTGTTACATATATGGGAACCCTCCTTTTTTCTCAGTAATGTAACCTCAGGGAGGTTACTTTCTTCTCAGTAATGTAAGGAAACAATGTTTACAAGGAGTAATTCTGCCAGTGATTAGCTCTCAAGGGTCTCAGCGGGTCTCTAGTGTTGGAGACACTTGGACCACTCAAGTGTTATACTTTTCCTTTTTCATCTGTTTTCATTTTGTTGGCTGCTTGGGATATGAAGGGTTCACTTTGTTTGGCTGGCTGTTGTTTACATCATACTGAATCAAAGTTATGCACATAGTAAACTGACTTTGAAATAGAAAAAGAGGGAAATTAGCTGTCTTTCTGTCCCTTTTCCACTAAACAGAATTTGAAAAAATAGATCATTCACATAAGTGGTCCTTTAAAATGTGCCAAAACTCCTATAAGCAAAATGCATTGTGCTTGTTGCAGTTTTATGACCATTTTCTTAAAGAGTAATCTTCTGTTCTTTTGGGCCTTCCTGGAGTTTCAGTTTAGTCAAGCATGTACAGCAACTGGCAAGAACTGTATATGTACCTTGTGTCCTTTCTTTGTTACCATCAATCTTTTCTCATCTATTTACACATACAACCATTTGTTGGTGATATACTGGTCTGGACAATTTGTGTTTTCGAACTTCAATATTCCATATAATTCTCCTACTTCTTTAACTCGTTACTGCCTTCGGATATGCAGCTTTTCTATCTGGTTTCCTTTTTTACTGTAGGGGGAGAATTGGCATTTGACAAGACAAAGTCTTTAATACATTCACTTTTGTATTTAATTTATTATTTTTTTTTTCCTTAATGTAAATAGGCAAAGACTTCTGCAACTTGGGCTAGCTGGTAACCATGGTTAGGTATTATTTGCTAATTGAAGTTCAGCGTGGGATTAATTTATTTTAAAATTCAGTAGTTTACAAAATTACTTTTTTTTCATTAACTGCTAATGGTAAAATTATTACAGGATTAATGAATAAATTAAGACTTAAAAAATCCTGAAAAATTACAGTTGTACCACATGCTAGCTGATGATTACAGAAGAGTTTGCATGTGTTTTTTTGCAGGCAAGAGTAGAGGATGACCTTACTGCTGATGTATTTCTCAGTGCCAAGATATAATGGATTTTTTTTGTACAGTTGAGCAGTTTTATATCAGTTATTCTGTTCCACAATTTTTCCTTCATAGAAAATCTGAGATTTATGATGGTATAGTTCATTGTTTTCTTTATCTCCTACTTACTTCCTACACTAATGGATTCTGTGCAGCCCTCCATACAAATTTCAGCAAGGACATTGAAGATGTTACACATTCTCCTTCATATTTTTCTTCTGAATGTCTTTTAAAATCATAGAGGATTACAGTGGAAGTATCAGTGGTTCAGTATGGAACTGATGTTGTCTTAGTTGACATGAGAGGTCTAGTTTTTGGTATATGGAAAATTTTAAATAGAGCTCCATGTTCACCTGGTACATTCATTAACCATGGTGTTTTCCCTATTTAGGATATCAGATACCTAGTTTACTGAATTACTTGCTCTCAAATGACAAATACTGACTGTCAATTTGGTAACTTTTGGTTTTTCAGTCCATATTCTCAACTGAAAATAAGTTAGTGATATGGTCTTGATGTTACATCCACAGACCTTGCCTGAATTTGAAGTGTGAATGTTGAAAATTAGCGCCCATCCCCCAATACGTAAACAGGTAGCATTCAAAAAGAACCCCGTTATCATGAAAAGGCATATTCAAAGCTGACATGGGAACAAATTGAAATCACAAGATTAACACTGCAGCAATTAACACCTAGCATTTTCAAAAATAGGTAGTATCACTGAGTACTGCATTTGTTTGGTGGATCCTGTTTAAGGCCTTTTAAAAATATTTCATATTCTGTGGCTCAGTGCCAGGCAATTTTGAAGAAACTTTTGAGGAAATCTCAGCTTTACAAGTTATCTAAGTGGCACAACTAATCATATAATTTGCTACATAAAATATCTTTATTATTTTGCATCTATATTCTTTATATATATAGACATATATTTATATGTCTCAGAATGACAGAAACAAAAAGGTTTGCCAAATTCTCTTTTACTCCTCTAGTAAAAGGTTGGTCAAAACTACCTAAAATATAAGAAAAAGGAGTCCAATTCCTACTTCTGGCATGAAGATTCAAACACTGTAAAATCTATCACATCTCCTGGATAAAAGCACATCATGGATGCAAGGTATGACACATCTTATAAGAGGAACTTTTGAAATATCAAAGACTGGTAATTAGTTGCTTTGGGAAGCTTGGAACAAGCTGTGCTATAAACAGGTGCAAACCTGTGTTCAGCTCTTTGAAGCTACTTAAATACAGGACAGCTAGAAAAATACTATAATTTTGTTTCTGATTGAGCAAAGACAGAGACTTAGAACTAGGAAACAAATCCAAAGTTAATGCTAGATAAGTTTCAGGTATGAACAATTTCATTAGGGTTAGTTAAAACTTAGCATATCTCCCCACATAACCACAGAAAGCCATATGAAACTGGGCTGTAAAACAGGACTTCCTAAATATCACTAAGGTTTGTGATTGTATAGTCAATTACTAAAATTTACTTGAAAATGGATTGGAATGAAAACTGAATGCACCTTTGAATAAATATTTTTTTAAGCAGTTTATCCAGTTTGGATCCCAGGAACTTGAAAATGCCTTCCTGTGTATAGAGATCAGAAGTGAGTGATGTTAACACAGTCAGACATCAGCTGAAGGGAAGCATGCAGTGTTGGGAAACAATCAGCACAGAGGAAGTTACCTTAATTTCTTACTTTGAAGATAAAGGTTTATTGTCTTTTTAATAAAGCTAAATACAAATGCTGACATCATCTACCTGACTAAAACTTACCTGAATGTTCATCTCTTTTTATAGCCCTTCCCCAAATCTAGATATGCTGATATCTCAAGGCAATAAATTTCATAATTCACATAATTAACATGCAGAGTGCAATATATTTTTCCTACATGTTGCCTTCTACTCTATGTGTCTTGGCTCTGAACTGTGTAAGGCAGCATGGTTCTCAGTGAATAATTTACCGTTCCAATACCAGCTGTTATATCTGCTATGTCTGTTCGTATTTATCTCATCCTAAATCTCAATCTCTGTGCCTTCGGTCTCTCCTCATATGAAGTCATTCTAGCCCTCTAACCATTTTCCTTATACATATCTGACTTCTCTCTTTCTACTGTAAAATTAAGTATCATTGCAAGGCTTTTACAACCAGATACCAACTTACAGAATTAATCTACATGTGAAATCTAGTGTTTATTTATAAGATTAGCTATTCTCTTCATCAGGCTATGTTGTACCAGGTACAAACTCCAGTCTTCATAGTTTAATGAGAACTATAGAGTGCTAGGAAACAATAGGAACCTGGGACTATAATCTGGCATGTATGTTCTCCCTCCAGTGGCTAAGACATAGGAGCAACATCACAGTGTGTCCTTTGTGCTGGGTTTTGTGTGTCTTCTCATCTCCTCTGTTTCTGTAAATAGATCCATGTGAAGACAAGAAAACCAGTGGCCTAGCAGCTCCCTGCCAGCCTTTCTGAGGACTTAGTCCTGAGATTAGCTTTAACTGCAGACTGTAAAATCGAGATAGAATTACTCTATCCAGAGAGTCTTTATAGGCTCTGATCATGTAAGATGTGGTCATGGAAGTCTTCCCATGTGGATTGTTTGCTTCAGTGAATCTTATTAATTTACTCTTATAAATATGTGAGTGTGATATGAGTCAGAATGATGCACTAAGAATTGCATGCTATTACCTCAGCTGAGGTAGCTTAATTTGTTTTCAGTAAATTGAACACCAGTTTATATTGGCCAGACCTCTGCTGTTAACTTTTTTATCAGTATATTTTGAAGATCTTGTACCTGCAAAAGTGTCTAACCCTTTAAGTGCCAGGAAAGAAATCCTAGCACCACCAATACTAATGGGAGCCTTCCCAAAGACAAAAGCTGGGACTGGTAATTCAAGGAGATGTTCAAGAGCTAATACCTTAAGTTTGTGAAGGCAGTACCACCATTTCTGCCTAGGAGTTGCATTAGCCAGCCCTCACGTTCTTTAGTTTGTTGCTTCTTATTCTGCATCTATGAAGCTAAGAAATACTGCCTAGCTGTAGTATTTCTCAGGAAAATTAATGCTCACATTAAGAGATGCACTACAATTTTGTAGCTGTTCTGATCTAGGAAGAAGCCAGTATAAATTATTAGTAAAAAAGTGATATTGCCTCTAGCACAAGGGAATCTCATATGGTAATAGAGAGAAGGAAGGTTAAATTGAAAACTTTAGGCATTTTTTCAAAATCAGCCCTCAAATTCATTTAATGGACTGGGAGCAGGGACTTGCAAAGGTCATGCACTCCAAACGAGTCCAGCTGATATAAAGTAACAAGGCTTTTCACAACCTTGAAAATGTTTCCTAATAAAATGTTTCCTAATAAAAGAGACAAACATATAAATTGATTGACAATCAGTATGCCTTGTTCTTCACATGTCCCTGCTCATCTTATAGCTAGAGAAATCTCATGTAGGCTGCATTCCCTTGTTGCTGTCATCAGTATGGGTGTTTTCCTTGGTTTCAATACATGTAGCAGTACAGTCCATCACATTTTCCACAGTTCCTGCTTTTGTTACTCGATTTCCTTTCCTACACTTAAGCACTTGCCTTGCTTAGAGCTGAATAGATAACTTTAGACAAAAAAAACGTCTAGTTATGCTTCATTTTAGTTGATAAAAATTGTTCTACATTACTTTTTATAAACACAACCTTATTTTAAAATAAAATTGAAATCGAGAAAGAAAATAAAAAGCAAAATCAAAGAACAATCTTGTTCCAAAGATGAGAATTATAACTTTGTTATTGACTTCTACAAGCTTCTAAGAGAGCATGAGAGCTTTTTGGTCTTTTTTTTTTCTCTTGGTACTTTTTTTTAATTCTTTGCTAGAAGTGTGGAAGAATGACAAGAAAATATTCTTGGTCTGTTACAGGCTGGGAAAGTCTTCTTATTGTTCCTCACCTAAAAGCATTGAAATGGTTAATTCAGGTAACGTACTTTGAATCACTCCTTTGACACTAGTATGGCTTTAATGAAAATAATTGAATAAAACTAGAGCTCCTGGTGTAAAGCTGATACTCTAATGTTGCCATGTAAAGGTATTAGTTAAAGTACCTCCTTATTTTTGAGTTGTTACTTCCCGTAGCCTTCCAGTTAGGATATGTTGCCCATACCAGATTGTTAGACTTGTTACTGAAACGAAATATTTAAAGTAGTTGCTTTTCATACATTTTTTAGCATATAATGAAATTATTTGATCACATGGTTTGTAGTCCGCACTCTGAATATTTGAATTTGTAATGAAGACTCTGCCATGTCCAAAAGTTTGTTGCAAAGCAGTTTGTGTTTTAAAAACACAATAGTTTCTATTTTGCAGAAACCGCCTTTTTTTCCGAAGCTGACACGCATAGATGCTACCAAGGCTATTGCACTGCAGTCAAATAATAGTCTGTTTTTCAGGTGAGAATTAAAAAGCAGTTATGTGACTCTCCCTCTGAGAGAGAGAATTCCAATATAGTGCCAGGAAAATGACATTTCATCCTGACTGGTGTACCTGGAAGTTTACTTGTGAGCAGAGGGTCTGCATAAAGTGTAAGGCACTGCATGAGAGCTTTCTAGGGCAGAGAAGCATCTCATTGTCCTAGATGAGTAAATTTTTCATAATTCCTATACCTGTTTCAATGATGCCCTGAGTTCACTGAGCATATGGACAGACAGTGGAGTTCCTCATCAAGGACTTAAATTTTACCTTATCCACAGAAGTCTTGATGTGTTGGGGAATTTTCAGAGAACTAGAATTAAGGTCATCTCAGCATCTACACAGAACTGCCCAGAAATAAAAGACAAGTAAAGATGTTGTGGTTTCAAAATGAAGCAATGAAAGTATTTTATTAAAAAGACTTAGAATATGAGTGATGCAAATTAATTCAATTTTCTAACTGAATAAGAATAAGAGTTTGACTAGATGTGGTAATGCTGATAGAAAACATCCAGCATTCTCTAAAGGCAGGTGGCCCAGCAGTAGCAAGCATAACTAAACAGCTACTATTTGAGATGATGATGTCAGTCTGACACTCAGGTAGTGAGGTACTCAGTTGCCTCACATGTAACTAAGACTGTACCTATATGAAGAAAAAGTTGCAGGAGCGGGGTGAGGAAAGGGAGAAATCCACACCCATTTTTATAAGGGAGCTGAGGTCTGAGGGCTTTGAATTGCACTAGTTTTATGTTGCTACCCCTCTGCTGGCTTGAATAGAGCTATTTCAAAACATATAAATATTGTCTCAGTGTATGTGCTTATTGGGAAGAGTAAACTTGCTGAGTTTTTACATAGAAAATATTTGGCTAATCATGTGAGTGATCCAGTTTAGAAAATCATCATTCTTGGGCTGAGAAATAGTTTTCTAAAACAATAAATGATTAGTTCAATTACCTGAAAATTAAAAATTTAGCATGAACATTAATAATGAGATTTTTTTTCTCTCTTTCTAAATGTTGAAGAATTTGGGGAAGAGAACTAATATAAGTGGTCTATTGCTATTGCCAATTGGTGATATAATTTGACTGTTTTTTCTACAGATTTATGACCTTCTCAGGTCCTTAATAATGAAACTCAATCTAAAAGTGAGGCCAAGTAACTTACAAACTTTATGATATGCAAGTGAGCAAAGTGTAGTTCAGTTTCTGCCAAGTGACCACTGCATGAACCCCTTAAAATTGCATGCAGGTTTCATCACTAAACAAACACCGTCAAGCCTAAAGCAAAGACTACAAACAATAAGCCAGCTCTTTAAGCCTCTCCTAGGATTTGAAAACTCAAGTTGAATGTTGCCACCATGTGTGAACTGGCCACAATGGGAAACAAATTCACTGCAAAATTTGTTGTTTCAATGTCAGCCTTATAAGTTACATGTTTGGTTTCTGTGGAAGCAGGAATAAAAAGACCAAGGCTACAACTTTAAGAACACTGATTTACCTTTTGAGGTAGTAAAAGGCTGTGTCTTATCAGCCACTCTTCATAGGGGAGGTCACTTAACAGTGACAGAAGAGGCTTTACCATTCTTCCTGCAACACTAAAGGGAAAGATGCTAAAAAATTAGGAAATATCCTTTCCAGCAGTTACCATAGTATAGGCAGGCTTGTGAAAGAAGTGAGAAAAAAAGCTGAGATTTCTGCTGCTATTCCAGGTTCTCCTGAAACAGGAGAATTCACTCCCTTGGGATTTACACTCCAGCAAGAATAATAACAGACAACAATGGCAATGTCATGCCCTCACTGTGTTTTGGGAACTAGAAGCTGTGGGGGTTCCCATGAAATTAGGGAAACAAAGCCTCTTTTTCCTCCAATAGTTTTTGTTTTTTTATGGGGGAGGTGTGTGTTTGTGTCACAAACTGAACTATGTAAAATAAAACACTGGGACATATTGACCTGAACAAAGAGATCTAAAACTGGTGTAAGGCTGTTATAAACTGATTTATGGTTCCTGAATTCTGTAGGAAACTTAGTTCCCTGACTAATAGTAGGGCAAGTTTTGTCAATAAGCCGCAAAGCCTCAATAATAACGCAGTTTGAATGGAAGCAGCAATAGCCTATTATATATGCGTGACCTCTCAGATGAAATGTATGCACCTTTACACCTGAGTAGGAGTGGCTGAGCAGCACTATGTAGTGGGACAGATGGTAGAACTGTCTGGCCTTTTTTCCTCTAAAAAGGTAGAAAGGTGAACATATCTGAATGGAAAACTAATTGCTTAACTCTCCATCTCAGCCTATTTTAGAAGTATTCTGAAATAAAAGCAAAAAGAGATGTAAGCAAGTATTGAAATTTATCCATGAAAAAGACATTTTCTAACTAGCTCTATCAAGAATATCAATATGTGCTTCACCTAACAAGCATATTTATATTTAAGGGTTTACTTTGTCAAAGGATATTAGTCCCTCTCTGGAAAAAATACTTTCTTCTTTGAAGAAGTTAAAGGGAATTTAGGGGAAGTAGATAGAAGAACAGAACTAACACTGAGTAAGACAAAATTGAAATTTTGCTTGTTAAGTGGGGTAACTATTCCAGGCAAATAGCAATTTCTGTGCTGTAACACTCAGTTGCAGAAATCAAGCCTCAGCCCCTCTGATCCAGTTCAGACTGGCAGCTTTGATTTTGGGGGACAGAAAACTTCATATAACCATTTCATGTGACAAAGTTCTGGCTGGCAGGTTGGCCCCTGTACATAGCAATTCCACTTTGGACTCAGCCTTTCACATGATGTCAGGTCTGTGTACATGTGTTTCTCCCCTTCTTCCTACCTCTCCCCACAGAGTTACTGTCTCCATTATTTATTACTTTGTATACTGTACTGTTGACACAAACTGCAAATTGCCTCACTAGCTACACAGTTCCAGGACAATATATTTGATTTTCTCCCTATACAAGGCCAATCAGAAGTGTCACTTGAGGTTTCTATCACTGTCTGGTCTCCCACTTCAAATGTATCAGGAAATTGTTATGTAGGTATTGCTGACTTTGCAAGTTCATGTATTTCTTCTGTTTTCTAGCTGCTACTAGATTCTTCTAGTTACAACTGGGCAGGTGCAATCAGTCTCTTTTACCTAAGAGGTTCTTTAATGCTGGCTTCAACCTAGGACAGAAATAAATTAAAGAAATATTTCCCTATCACACCTAACCTCTGGTATGTGTAGCCAAAAGCTTGCCTAATTAGACACCTCTTTTACATACACCTCTAAACAACTCACCCAAACAACTGCTGTCTTAGTGCCCTGCAGTGCTGGCTGGATACCCTTGGCAGACCTGTCTGTAGGCATGAAGGAGTTGCTGTCTCCTTGTAACATTTCTATTTCTCATCCAGATGCAGTGTGCTGTACCACATTTTTCACCAGCAAAGTCTGAATATATTAAAAAGTTCAGTGTTATAGTAATAAAATATGTGATGTTGTTACCAGATGAGATGGTTTGTAAAAATAATTTTGTTTTGTCACAACAGTGCAGGTGATAGAGGGAAAAACCAGTGGGGGCCCATTAGTAATGATGTTTTTCTGGTAGATCTAAATATTGTTTCCAATATTCAAACACATATAGGCTGTTGTGGGTAGTTGTACATAGAGGAGCTTGTTTAAGGTTTCAGCTGAAATTTATTATGCCCTCTGGATCCACAACAAAAACTCACTGCAGGAATAATAGTGCTCAAAACTAGAGTTTGAGGCCAGGAAACTTACCATAGTGAAAGCAACTAAAGATTTTTGTTTTCGTAAAATTTTAGACAAAAGTCACACTAAGCAGCTGAGTAGGTATTCAGCAAACTCGAAAATCAGATCAGGTAAGTCCCCTGATTTTATCAAGAAAAGGTTTTAAATTACATTAATACCTGTGTAGAGGGAATAGTGTCCTGTATATGGATGAAGTACATACAGGTGAGATGATAGATGACATGCATAGATGAAGTGACCAAATACTTGATGGTTTTGGAAATCAGGCATTGCTTCTGAATCATTCCAAACCTCTACCTATTTTGCATTTCTTGGTTTTGTTCTCAAATGAAAAACTCTCATGGGAAAACCATCATTACCAGGCCATTTCTGGAGACAGAGGTTTGCAATCTGATTTTCGGCTTCCAACAAAGTGTGGAACCTCTCAGCCTCTCACACTTCTGAAACTCACTTGAGGTCTAATTGAATTTAGACTGAGCTTTTTAAAAGAATGTCAAGTCAAGAATAGGATTTGAGCTAACAGATCCCTTGGGTTTA
This sequence comes from Lepidothrix coronata, assembly GCF_001604755.1. NCBI lineage: Eukaryota > Metazoa > Chordata > Aves > Passeriformes > Pipridae > Lepidothrix > Lepidothrix coronata. Next base: position 2,226,827 of record NW_016690183.1, read on the forward strand.
CAAAAAATCCTAAACTCAGGCTATATTGTCTTCTAAACAATTAAATAAATAATTAGATCAATTTGAATTGATCTAATTGAATTGCCTTGAAAATCTGCATTTCCATGTAAAATTAAGAATACACAATATATCTGAAAGTTCAGAGTGTAATTCACTAAGAACTTTTGCAGTGCATGTGAACATGTTTTTGTAAATAATAAATATTTGAACATTTTTTTTCTTTGAATGATTTTTTTCCTGTAGGCTTTCATCCTTATTATACTGCCATGTTGTGCTAGTTTAAAAGTAAACCGGAGAGAGAAGTGAACCCAACTCAAATGAGATTACAAGTCAGAGTTACAATTAACTAAAAAGATTACAATAAATGCAATGATACAGAGAACACTGGTTTTAACTCCCAAAACCAGATGTATAATCCAGCACCCTGACAAGAACAGAATAGTGTTTGTTAGCCCCTGTGGTGAGCACCATGTGGTCCCCCTGGGGGCAAAGTAAATGGAAAGGAAAATCTGTTGGTCTGGATGATGGTCACAGTTGAAGTGATGATCATAGTCTTGTCTAAAGTGGCAGTCACAGTCCTGTTGAAGTTCTGGTCCTCTCTGGATCCAATGAGAGGTACCAGAAGTCCCAAAACCCCAAGATTATATATGCTCAGGTTCAGGTGGGAATGCCCAGTACCTCCCCCAGTGCAGAGAGTTTCACAATGGGTGATTTAAGTCTGTGAGTCATGAGATATTTTTGGAATCTTTGATGGTCTAGGTCATTGCAGCTGCCTGTTATACCAGTCCAGTATGGCCCATTAGCAGAGATGACCCCTTGGGCTGGGTGTGTAGGTGCTAATGCCTCCTTGGAGGGGAGTTACCACAGCTGAGTCATTTGTGTGAAGACAAAAAAACTATCCCCTGCCCAGCTTGTAGCCTGAGATGTCAGGTGTGACCTGGGTAGCTGCTGCAAATGATCTGTTTATTAACAGTTCATCAGAAACGACACAAAAGATGTAGAACACACAGTTTTGGTTATACCCACATAGTAATAAACTGGTCCCAGTAATTAGGACAGATGTTACGGGCACTTTTATGGTATTCAATTATTTTGCTTTCTGTTTTTTTAAACTGAGAAAGTACCTCCGTAGTTTCACTACGGAGAAGTGTAATGCTTTTCTGCTCACTGCCAGTTTTTAATTGTTACTGAAAGTATACGTAGTTCTATGCTGTGTTCCAAAAGAGCCAGACAATACAGTACTCAACTCATCATTCCCACAGACTTTGACAAGGGGTGAGCTTGTTTGGTGGTGCTCTTCAGCAATCGAAATATTTCTGATGGACTGTTTTTCTGCTCAGAATTATTCTACTGTTCCTCTGAAATGTTTTCCATATCAACATGACAACATTATATTTAGGGAAAAAAACACCTTTCAGCTGTATCAAAAGAAGTTGTTTGTTTTTTTTACTTAACTAATTTTCATATCACACTTTTATAACAAATTAAAACGTCATGCAAAATAAGAAAAAATGAGAATGGATTGATTTGAGTATTTCAAGCCATATGAAGAATGTTTTTCTGCAAACTTTTCTTGACATATTTCCTTTGCTCCAGAATGAAAATGAACTCATAAGCAGAATTTTTTGTATGAAATTAGCTCATGTGTTTGATGATATAATGGATTGTTATGTCATGCTAGAATTTCAAAAAGGTATACAACACTTAAGGACATTCAGGACAATATAGTAGTATTTTAGGACTTACCCTTTCTAGAAGTTCATTTTAGCACATTTAAGGTACCATTTTTTTATAACTGTGTAAAAAGAGTTGTCTGAAAACAACAGGTTCTGATGTTCCTTTGTGAAATGAAGGGCAGACAAGGAGAAAGGAGTGGAAAGGTATTGGGAATCAGCTTGAGAAGAAACATGTAAATTTTAAGAAGGCTCTAAGATTGCCTTGATAAGAACTAGAGGAATAATGAAGCCTATAACACTGCAGTCTTGAAGGTGGGAGGGGATTCCTTGTGCATGGAAGCTGACTAAAATATCTAAAATAATGTTTTCCCTGGTATGATGAAAGCCACCTCTTGGTTTATTGCGTTCCTCACATGAAAGAAGAGAGAGGAAAAACATGCACAGTAACAGGAAAGGGTAGAGTTCCTAGTTTTTGTTATTTTTTGAATACCTAAATTAGAGATCTACTGATCTTATATGAATGTATGAGAACCTAATAGTACCTAGAAATTAGGCATTATTGTTGCTGTTGCTCCAAAGAAAAAACTTCTCTGGTCTTACTCTAGCCTATGAGCACAGACTCAGGCAAATGAGAGTGAGACTACAGAATGACAGGTTAACTTTATTTTTAAATCACATCCTCTAAGGCTTGCATGTGGTAGGTTAAAACTTGAGGTCTGCAGTACTGCAAATGCTTTCATAAAGCGCAGAATGGTCTGTTGTTACAAACAAATCTTTCTTTAAAAAAAAGGCTCTTTTTAAGGCTGGTGAAACCCTTTTGGGTGAGATGCTTTCAAGAGAAAGCCTTTTTAATACAGAAGTGAGAAGGTACATCGTATTTTAGTGGATGAACAATCAGGCAGTCAGATTTTGAATACAATGCACATGTTTTGTGGAGGTGACAGAAGGTTCGGTGGAAAAGGAGAGAGTAACTCTTGCAAGATTTAAGGAACACATTTAATTTAACACATTTAATGTTGAGACTTGTCTGTCTTATTTCTGTATTATGAAGACCCTAAACCTGGTCCCAAAGCCACTGGCTCCCTCCCGGTAGCATCAATATGCTGGTAACAGCCTCACTGAGGTTTACATAGAAGTAAGATCTGACTGACATGTATGTCTGTAAGTGTCTTGCTTTTCAACTAGCAGGTAAAAAAAGGCAACACTGGCAGCACAAACACATCCAGGAGTTAAAGGTCTTAAGGTATTTTTTTGTGGTAATTTGATAAGAAAAATTCTCTGAAGGAAGGAAGAAAGGACCTGGAGAAATAGAAACAGAGAGTTATGAAATACCAAGAATGTTAAGAAATCACAAGTGACCTGTGAGAATGACTTGGGAGAGCCAAGGCAGAAAAGCAGCTGGCCACTGTATAACGCTCTGTCATATTTCTGCCCCAGCTAGGAACTAAGTACTATTCAGCAGCTTGCTCACTCCCCTGCTGTAGTGCGAAGGAAAATTGAAAGAAAAAAGAGTAAACCTCACGGGTTGAGATAAGAACAGTTTAACAATTGAAACAAAATAAAATATAATAATACCACTAATAATACTGATGGTAATAGCAACAGTAATGGAAAGGAGAGAGAAAGAGGGATAAAACCCAAGTGAAACAAGTGATGCATGATACAGCTGCTCACTACCCACTGACTGTCCCCCAGCAGTGATCGGCCCCACTTAGCCAAGTTTATATACTGGGCATGATGCTCTGTGGTATGAATATACCTTTGGCCAGTTCAGGTCAGCTGTCCCAGCCACACTCCCTTCTGGTTTCTTGTGCACCTGCTCAATCACAGAGCATGGGAAACTGATAATCTCTTGGCTCAGAGCGAGCACTACTGAGCAACAACTAAATCATCAGTGTGTTACCAACATTAGTCTCACTGAATCCAAAACACGGCACTGCACTAGTTACTAAGAACAAAATGAACTCTATCCAAGCCAAATAAAAGGACAGACTCATGTAGGGTTACTCTTGCCTGCAGTCTGCTCCAGAAGGTGTGAGACCACCAAAACCCAGGTCATTAGACAGTCATGCAGTTCTACAGCATCACTGGGAAATCTGAAGGGATGAG
>NW_016690183.1:2230716-2257066 GCF_001604755.1 Lepidothrix coronata
CTTCTCTTCTCTTCTCTTCTCTTCTCTTCTCTTCTCTTCTCTTCTCTTCTCTTCTCTTCTCTTCTCTTCTCTTCTCTTCTCTTCTCTTCTCTCCCAGGATGTCAGATCACTTTCTCTATGCCCCTCCCTAAACAAATTCTGGTTCCTCACTTTGTGTTCCTCCCACAGCTTCTAAGGTTATTCTTCCTTTTGTCTCAAGTTGACAGGCTTCGTTGGTATCTATCTCCTAGTCGTAAAAAGCAATGAGTTTCCCCACTTTCTTCTATGTTCTGGGAATATGTCCATTACCATCTTTACTGAACATGTTTCCATACATGGGACCTGATACTCTTTCCACACAAACAGAGAGGTATGCTCTTTAGAAAGGCGTGTTACCCCTAGGCAAGGAAGAGGACTAAGTCCCAACACAATCAGTCATTGTTCTGAAAAGGCAGCAAAATACCCTTGACTGTGTGAAGACAGCTGACATTATGAATTTACTTTGTACAGGAGAGTGTAAAATCCCTGTGTCACATGCCAGTGACAACTAAAATTTTATTTCTTTCCTCAAGAAGTGAGGATGAGCCATTAATAATAGCCACAGGCTTTGGAAGGGAGTGGCTCTGTATCAATCTCTAGAGGATTTAAATATTGGATGTTGTTTCTAACTGTCAAAATCATGCGATTAAACTGATGTTTTTACAATATTTTATAGAATACCAGATTGGAAGGGGACCTCAAGGATCACCTTGTCCAACCTTTCTTGGCAAAAACATGCTCTAGACAAGATGGCCTAGCACCCTGTGCAATGAAAGGTACTGTAAAAGTGATTTGCAGCAGGTTGTTTGATTCCAGGCATCTCGGCGGTGCTCGCTGAGACAAGCGTGTGATACAGTATAGTTCTGTGGTATCTTTCCAAAAGAGAGGCTGAGAGCTACTTCTGTGGGTAATTGAGTAGGAAAGCATTAACTTTTTTAAAGATTAGAATACAGGTCAAAAATGTTATTAATGTTGTATATAGAGTGTTATTCATAGGTATGTGGTTAAAAAAAAAAGAGCAATAGGCAAAACAAAGTGAACTGGAAATCCCATTGTTTTTGTTTATTTCTCCTTGGCATGTGTCTGACAAAGGAAGAGTTACACAGCAAACAAAAGGCTCTGTTGTGCACTTCCCTTTTCATATGCCTGGCTCCCTAGAAATTCTGGGAATTAAAGCACTGCACTTGTTGCCCCCTTCTTTAAATCAAAATAAGGAAAGGCCAAAGACAGGGTGAACTCTGCTGGTTTCAGTTTGATAACATTTCCTGAGCAGACTGGCCTGCTTTCTTAGTTACCTACTTCCACTAGGATCAAGTGAACCTAGTCATATTACTAGAGTTGTCTTGAGCAGAGAAAACCTTTGTTTCTCATAAGGGATCCTTTAAAAGGGCATGATATTTTTTCTTGCTCTTTGCATACGTATCCGTAGAGGCTAACTTATTAGGTGGGTTAGAAATGAAATAATAATCTACATGAATCATCTGTCTGTCAGTTTCCCTGCAGACCAGTGAGCATGTAATCAGACCTACTACACGTCTGAAAAGAATAACTCTGCATAGTACATAATAATTTCACAAAACCTACAGGCTTAAGGGTGGATCAGTTTTCATCAGGAGAGTACAACACGGCCAGAGCAATCATAAAGCGGAAAAAAATGAAATAAATGAGAGACTGTAAAGAAAAAGCATTTGACAGTATAAATAGAATCTTTATTTAAATTCTGCTTGCAGGTGACAAACTTTCCTTACAGTTGTTATGTAAAAATACCAGATGATAGTGATATGGTTTGAAGCTGGCTCCCTGCCAAGTCTCCAAACCTTACCACAAGAAGTCGTCCTCCCCGCCCAAACCTCAGGGAGAAGAGGAAAAAACAACCAAGAAAACCGAAACGAGAGAGAGACAGCTAAACCAATATATCTAAATATATTTACACTTATATTACAGTTATATACAATTTAAATATATATACAATTTCACAAGGGAAAGGGAAGGGGGAAGGGAAAAGGAACAAAATAATAAAAAAAAAAATATCCCAATCAGTAGCCCGAGATCTAGCAACTAAAAGAAATTAGCAAAAGACTATCTTACTACTCTCCTTGGGACAACAGAAAGTCACGCTGGAATGATCGCTGGCAACCTCTGTGTCCCAAGGTCTACAAGGCCTTACCAGGCCCAACACAGCAGACTCAACAGCAGGGAACCTGCACCTCCAAGCCGCCGGAAGGAAAGCGAGCGAAGGCCTTTCCTCCTTTCTTCTTATAGCCTGGCTTATGTAAAAATTGTAGGGAATACTGGGTAAATCTGGGCCCTTCCTTGGTTACAAACTGGTCACCAAGGAAGGCCTAGACCAAACTACCACAGATAGGCTTGTTGGTATTGTATATATTTATGCAATTGTATGAAAAAATGTTAGAGAACACAGTTTGTCTGAGATCTACTTCCTTTCTAGACACTGTCTAAAAAAATATTCCTGGAGGGGCTGAGAGTAGAAAAATTTACAGCTGCTTGTAATGCTTGTGAAGCATGGATACTGTTATTTTCTATTGCTCTAGCAGTTGTGAGAAACTGTTCTTCTTCTCACTTGTAAGTGAGAAGAAGCATTTTAGCTAATACTAGGTGTATTTGGATGCCACTTCCATCATCCAGAAAGGCCCAGCCGTATTCTGTCACGCACTTTCCATCTGAGTAGGCATCAAAACAAAAGCTTGATGACTGGAGAACTGATCTGAGTAGGAATAGGGGAATATGCAATTACGGCAAAGAAGAAAAATTTCAGTAGCTGTGACACTAACCTAGAATCTTAGAAACATGTCTCCTGCACCTGGACAATTTGAAATGAACCTTTTAGGTCTCAGTTACTATAAGGAGTGTAAGTGTGTATTCAATACGTTACAAAACTATTGTTTTGCTGGGGGCATTTGAATGGCAAGACACTCCAACTCTGGTGACATCAGCAATATAATGTTGATAGACAAATACTTACATCCCAGAGACTTCTTTTCTGGAAGGGCAAGCCAATGTACACACTGGTGGTGCCTTCTAATTAATCCTCTGCAAAACTTAATTTTGCTGCCTATTTGAGTATATCTGATCACATTCAGAAAAGTCCACATCTCCCCCTGGTTCTTGGAAAGCTTCACTTCAAAATAGAAGCATAAGATCTAGGAGCTCTTGCAACACATACAACTGCAGCAATGTATGTGTTGCATTCACTGGTTTTACTCATAACTAAATCTGGAGTTCTTCAAAAAAGTTTTTTTCTAACTGAGGTAATGTAGAAACAGAGGAAATACATAAAATTATTTAGCAAAGCTGTGACATTGCTAATTAATATTTTTATGTAGAATTACAGATATTCTTTCATTGCATTAATGGTAGAGGTTATTCAATTGCTTAGCAAATAAATGTGGTTTCTTTACAGGGAAAATGAAAAAAAAAATTGCACACTTTACATGTCTGCTTTCCTGCTGCTTCTGTGGGGTCTAGTTTTTTTCCCCCACGGAATTCCTGTCTGTGCTGTGTAGACTTTTTTGATTGCATTGTCTTGGTTTGCTTTTTCACTTGCTTGAAGAGATAGCTTTCAGCCTTCTGTAATGACAATTATGATACAAGCTATAGGGACACTTACACAAGCTACCAGAGAGAGTTCAGGGAAGGCCATGAAGATGATTCAGGGACTGGAGCACCTCTTTTATGGGAAAAGGCTGAGAGAACTGGGACTGTTCAGTCTGGAGAAGAGAAGGCTCAGAGGGATCTCATCAATGAGTATAGATACCCGAAGGAAGGGTGCAAAGAGGATGGATCCAGGCTCTTTCCAGTGGTGCCCAGAGACAGGACCAGAGGCAATGGACTCACAGCTCCAGGGAGCATGGGAGGTTCCCTTTGAACATGAGAAAATACTTTTTCACTTCAAGGGTAACCAAATACTGTCACAAGAGAGGTGGTGGAATCTCCCTTCCTGGAGATATTAAAAAGCCATCTCATCATGGTCCTATGCAACTGGGTCTCAGTGACCCTTGTTGATCAGGGGTATTGGACTAGGTGGTCTCTGAGGTCCCTTCTAACCTGGGTCATTCTGTGGTTCTGTGAACTCAACTTTTATGCATTAGTAGAGTACTTCATGTTAAAAGTGAGAACATACAATCAGTTTTCTTCATCTGAGGGGAAAAAAAAGAGAGTACAATTCCCTTCAACATGATCAAAGGCAGTGTTCTGTTGTATGCAAACACAAAAACATGAAATGGTGTTTCTGTAGAATTCTAGCTCTCAATATTTGTACTGCAGACTGCTGCTGTTGTTTAAATGGGTAAAACAAAATGGGAAAATATTACTAACAGGAATAAAATTCATTAATGCCTCTACAGTCCAATTAATATTGTGAGTGCTTATTTGATTGCTTTTGAGGTAAATGAGTTGATATTTAAAAAAAACTGAGAAAGCTGAGCAATCAGAAAAAAATGCACAAACACTTCAGAATTAATTACAGCTAGCCCTCAAGATGAAATGAAGCTAGAATGAATCTCTCTGACAAGTTATTGTAAATCAGAAGAGGAAATGAGATTGAGTGATGAATCAGAAAGGATAATTCCATAGAAATTATTCAGTTTTCAGTACAGCTGAGAGAATGAGGGAAAAGTTTTAAAATGAAAACAGCAAGACAACTCAGGAGCATGTTCTTCATATTTCTCTCTTCACTAAACTCTTGGTGTATGCTGTCCATGGTTCTGCCCATGGTTCTATCTACATTTGTTGAGTGATCCTATAACCCAGCAGGAAAATGTTACAACAACAAGTACTTTGGTGTCAATGAAGGATGCAAAAGACAGGTGTTAGGCATATGGGCTTAGAAATCTACCTACACATAGATCAAGTTGGAGGTTTAGGATGCCGTAGGATTAATTTGTGTTCAGTAAGGTGGGTGGCAGTACAGAGCCTTCCTGACATGAGATCAACTCTTCTTCATTAACCTCAACCTTGGTTTTGCTCTGAGAATTTTTTTGGAGTCACAGAATATTCTGAGTTAGAAGTGACCCACAAGGATCATTGAGTCCAGCTCCCAAGTGAATGCCCCTAAGGTGATCGAACTCATGAGCTTGGTGTTATTAGCACCATGCTCTGACCAACTGAGCATTTGGGGTAATTTGGAACAAAGCCTAGTTAAGAGATATGTTGTGTGAAGGAGAATAAGATCCTTGTTTTAGTCCCTCTGGACACAGTGGATATATTTTCTATAGATATATCCAGGAGACACTGATAAAAAGGTCACACTTATGGCAGAAAAACATTCTCATTGTAAAAGAACTGGATACTTTGTATTGGGTGGTTTGATGCAAATGATTGAACCCAGTTTTTGAATGGGAAATAAAATACTTTGGTCCTTGTCATGGAAGATTTTGTATGATATGGTGGTGAAAGTTCCTTTTAACTCTTGAATGCATTAACCTAAGATATTTATAGAAACATGTTCTTAAAAGTCAATTATTTTCAAGCAGGAAATACCACTTGAGCTCAGTTGCTATGTAACTCGGTTTAAACCAGTTGACAGCTTTACCTGCAAAAAGCTTATTGTCTTTGAAGAGTCACCAAATGCAGAGCGAGACTGTCTTAGTGGAAATTTTGAGGCTCCAACACTCCAACATATCCCTCTGTGTATCAGCTTGGGTGTTTCACTCAGTATCATGCTGTCGAAGTTCTGGAAAAAAAATCGGTCAGGTTGTGGCAAAAGTCACAATTTCTAAACTTTCAGTTTTAGTTCTTGGTAATTTATATTGTAATTTGTGATGCTGGTTGAGGTGCTTCACTTCCAGAATATGTTCGGCAATTGGAAAAAAAAGACCTTCCTGAGCATACTGGGGGCTTATTTCAAAGGATATTGTTCCTGATTTTCTGTTGAGAAATTTTGACCTTGAGATAGTCAGGGTATTTAGAGCCCATATTTTCCTTTTGCTTTTAGTTTGTGGGTGTGGTGTTGTTTAGTTGCATTTTTTTTTGCTCGTTTTGATTTCTTGTTTTGTTTTTTTTCCCCCAGATCTGCCCTTTGTTATTGGATTTACAGTGTTAACTCCTCTTTTAACTATGGCACACATTTTAGAAAAAAAGAATCCCAAAATTAATTAAAAAAATGTTCAGTGATGGATAAGATAGAGCAGACCATGGTAGATTGCTCTCATCCATTAAACTCCTGGAAAAAACTGAAATAAAAATCCTACTCTTAAGTAAAAATTTCCTTTATTATTCCTATACATGTATTATATATAGAAAAAAATAATCTTTTTGCTTGCCTGCATCCAGTTTCCCAGCTGACTGTCCGCTGGTTGTACAACTGTCTCATGTACTCCCTCTGTTAATGCAATCAATCTTCTTCAATCTTTGTCTCCTACAATCTGTATATCATTAGCAAACAACTTACATTATGATTTTCTATATTCTTCTCAGTTATTAATTGTAATGTTAAGTTGTGGAAGGTCAATATTCACTATACAGAATCCACTAGGTCATGTCACTTTAATGGGATTGTCCACTCACTTAACTAGATCAACTTTTCTGGGTTTTTATTATTTTCTGACAAGCCTCTTGAGCTTCTCTGATGATCATGACATCCTGAAAATCAACGATAGTAACTCAGAGAATATGTCAGCACTATTAAGCTCTTAGATGCAAGGTACTACTTGGACTTCTTAAGTGAAGAAGACCTCCTTTAAGTTATCATGTAAGTTTAGGAACTGTTGGAATGTAAGTAATTCAATGTTATTATATGCTATGATTGGATCATAGAACACTCATTTCATGTACAGCTCCACCCTGCCTTTAATGTAATTGTCAATTCTTTCTGACACTTCTATCTAGCAATTCACCAAGAATTCCTCAATTTTTCTGAATATATTCAGACAAAACTAAGTTTCTTAAGTAGCATGATCTATTTCTCATTCGTAGGATATTTGTATAGTTAGATAAATTATTTTAAATAGTTCTCTATGATTATTTGCATTTTAATTTTTGAAGTCTTTCTACTGGTTTTCCCAGCTGTTTCCTGCTTTCTGTGACTAGCCCATTAAAAGCCTGAAACATGCTTAAATACACATTCACATTTACAGTTCACATTTACCAATTTGGACTTTATTCTGTTTGCAACAATAAATCAGAGCAGGTTGTTAAAATATGAGATTTTATGATTTGTGGAGCCAGATTAAACTGGTATGTCATATTATTTAATGCCATGAATTTGATGGTTTTTCAAAGAAAACTCACCACTGACTACCTCCTTCATGAATCACTTATGCATGAACTCATCTGGGTACTGACACAGCTTTAAAATTTCAAGCAAGTGGAGCTAATCGCACAACTGGCATTTTAAAATGCACTTTAAACATCTCACCGAACAAGGGCTCAGGCCAGCTATGCAGTGGCATTCAAGCAAGCATGCTTCCTGACCATCACTGAAACAAGAGCTTCCCAAAACTGAAAAAAAGAGCCAGGGAAGATGGGAACACCTTGTGTCTGGCAGGAGTAAGAGGGGTTACAAAATAAAGGGATGATCACAGGAGCAAATTTACTAGTGACATATAGAGCTTCATTGGATAAAGATGGTGTATGTTGGTCTATCAGCACCATGAGGTGATATCAAGAATTATGTTTTTAATATCTTTCACCAAAAGGAATCATTCTACAGGAAGGTGAAGAGAGAAAATAACAGACTTACACTCTGTCTTGTTTGGCAAAACTTCTTGTTGCATTTCCAGGATGCACAGGGAGATGAGTTTTCTCCTGAGCTTTAAATATATTTCAGCAGCTTGATTTGACTACTATGATTACTTTCTACAGCCTTCATATTCAGAGTGATCATGATTTTTGAGGTTTATTTTTGACAGCTGTTTAACTAGAAGTTGTGCTGAAAGTCTTTGAGAGGAAATTTCCAGTGTTTATATTGTGACGAATCTTATTTCAGTTAATTATGAATGCGTTTCACTTGTCTGTCAAAATTATGCACTCAGACCTCAAAGTCACTATTGGAAACCCACTGACACTGTTTCTTGATATCATTTCATATCTGAGTCTTTAAATCAGCATACCTCCAAGAAAGAAGGTTTCATTTAGAGTGCAAATGTTGACCTGAGACAGGCCTGGACAAAGTGGTTTTTTTCACTTGGAACTGCTGAGCTGCTGAACTCAATTTCCTGTAGGAAAAAGCTAATTTCAACAGCTGTTTGTTTAATAGTCAAATACAGGAAAAGACCATGCAGATACTTTTGAACTGAAGTTTTGGTTTAAACAGCCAAATTTATTTTTACTGTTTATTTTTTTGCAAAATAGAAACACAGCAAAATAATTAAGAGATATTTTGCCATTAGTATTTGTGTTGAGATTTTTTGTTCCCATTCCAAATTACAACTAGAAGTTTTTCACATTCCTGTAGGACAGAAAAACAGTTTTTCTCTCCCCTTTTAGTCTTGTGCAATCACTGAAGACTGGTGAAATTATTTGATAAAGCATATTGAAAGGGATGAATTTATACTGTTGACTTAGTAATGATTAAGTGGAGATATAAAAAACTATTTGTAAGAAGGATAAAACCACAAATAAGTGACTGAGGGGACTAGGAGGACTTCTCATTAATAACAGTGAGATGTCATCAGTAAACTAAAAAATTAGTTTGATCATCAATTTAACGTTTCTTATGGTGAGATATATTAACTCGCCATTTATTAATTTGGTACTTTTTTAACAGTTTCACATGTAATCTCTTACCTGTCAGAGACTGTAAAGAGTCAAAGAGAATGATTTAATAGAACCTTCACATTTCCAAATCTCTTGACTGCATTTTCCTAACTCTCATTCAGCTGCTTTCATCTTTCAGAGCACTCTTGAAATGCAGCTGCCCTTTCATGGCTGTTAGGACATTCTTTTCAAATTTAACATGTTTCATTTAATTCTGATGGATTGGTGTATTATGCATTGCCTTGCTGACACTGCTACAGCCCAATGTACTTGGCAAGTTTTTCCAGAGACTTTATAAATTGCTGATTCTGTTATGTCTGTTGAACAGTTAAGAAATTCTAGAAGTTAAATGAACAGAGATGATAGATAGTTGGCATTCCAACTAAAAGTGCTTTCTTTTGGAAAACTCACTTGATTAATCTCTTCCCATGGGCCCAGGAGCCTCATTTCAGCTCACACATGGGCCCTTGTGGAAAAGATGAAAGTACTTTCTATTTTAATTGATGATTATGTCATCTATCCCAACCTACCCCCAAACAGAGTAGTCCATTTTCTGGAAAGAATCTCTTAGAGGATTATAATGTGGGACAGCAGGCAGTTTGAACTGCATTCTGTCATAATAACTGAGATCTGTTCAACAGATCTTTTAGCATCTTTGGTACATGTCTATTTTCAGACTTAAACATCCATTAGACCTAAACAGTAAGACAGGATCTATATAGCATCAAGGAAAAGGTGTTGTGGAACATTAAATAAAAATGTTATGCCATTTCCTAAAGTCTTCCTTTGTTTCCTGCATGACTGGGAAATGAAACAAAGAAGTACTTACTTATTTTCCCTCTCTCGTCCTGCTTTAATTTTCTCAGGTGGGCCAAGTGCCCCAAAGCAGCTTCTGTGCAAAGGGAATTTACTGTTCTTCCTATCCCAGTTCATAGGGAAACCCAAAGCTACTTGGATGAAAAGGCATGTAACCAGCTGTGACCAAATGTTATGTGATACATGGAGGGAGTAGAAACTTCTCTAGGAAACCATTTACGAAGCCCTCAATACTTCTGCTGTTGTCCCTACACAGCTCAGTCTTCAGAGAGAAATTATCACCATTAAAAATAATTTTTAAAATAGTTACATGGACTTTCCTTAGGAGAGACTTCTGCCTCCCCAAAGGAGCTTCGAGTCTCATCTGAGCCTTTGCAAGCCACTCGTTAGTTAGCTGTTGCATTACAGAAAACAATGGAAAACAGATGAATAGGCTCTCAATTAACTTTGCACCATGTTGGTGGCAAGAGATTGCACTGGGAGCTTCATATCAATCAGAAGGAGTAGTACCTTCAGCATGCAGCTGAGGATAGCAGTGCCAGTGGCTGGTAAGGGCTTGCTAACCAGTGCTGCTTACGATGTGAATCCCATGGGGGGCTTGCCATCTTCCTACCTCTCTGACCTTCCTAATGCAGTTCCTTTCATGTGATCTGTCCTTGCTGAGCTTTGCTATGTTGAAGGGAAACAGAAACAGGAGTCCCATCCCTCCTCCTGTCACCTTTTGTTTTGCATCACTTAAATTCCTTATTTCTGGCCATACAGTAAAAAAACCCCAAACAATAAAACAAAACAAAACAAAAAATCCAGTAACAACCATAACATGAGCCTGCATGGCACAATGAAGTGTTCATCATGGCTAATGCACTAGATAGAATACTTCATAGATTCTTCTTGGTCCATTTAAAAAGTTTCAGGCAGATCTTCTGCAGATGCTTTCTTCTGCCTGCTGCATAGAAATACAGCCCTTTATTTACTGAATCAAATTAGCAATTGTTTTGCATAGTGCCTCCCATCCAACTGTGCCAATAACCACAGTGCTTCAGCAGTTGGCAGAAATAGGCTGCCTTGCTCAGGGGTAGGTTTCTGCCAAATTGCAGGCAGAGCTGTCTTTGTATATTTTTAAAAAATATCCTTGAGGGTTGAGTTCTAAACGGGTGTTGGGTGCATGATCCATTTAATAAATTTCAAAATCTGATTAGATGCCTGCTGGGCATCCCTGAACATTTAAAAGGCTTTTGAAAATATGACCATACATAGTATAGAAACTTGCAAGAGCTTTGAAAATAGAAGTAATGCAGTAGTCTAAGCATGTGGTGAAATTTAGTCAGATTTTCAAAGGCCTATGTATGCCTGAATAGGCTCTGAAAATGTAAATCTAGGTTGCTAAATTACAGAAACACTTAACTTAAAAAGCTTTACAGCAACTTTCTCTATGAGAATATTTCCTTCACAGAATGGCTGATAGACTAGTAATAGTAACTAGTGAATTAATTACTGAATAAAGCTAGGTGCAATGCCATGAACCAAGTATGGCAACTGGATAAATACAAACATAAATAAAGATAAAAACATTTTGGTACATGAAGCTCTGATCAAATTGGTCATAAGATCAAATTAACCTTATCTTGACATGAACAGATGCCATTATACTTGCAATTGTTACTGGAGGCATGGAGGATTATATCCCATTTTCTATATTTGTTTTATTTTCCTGTTTTCAATTTTGAGACCAGTGGGATGTTTACATTACTTGGTCATGTTTATGGTATGCATTTTGAAATCTATGGTTACAAAATAAATAAGTACAAACAAGCCATTATTGTATCTGGAAAGCGATGAGGCTCTGCATACATAGGAAAAGTCCAATCAGGACAGCTGTGCTAGTGCAAGTTCTTGGCTTTGAATGCCTCATGGATCCCTCATTTCTTCGAAGATATCTCCCCAGAATCTGCCAGTAGTGCTTTTACTGCACACAGTCAAAAAATAACCATTAATTATTTTTTCTGCCTAGTTAATAATTTATTGGTAACGGGGCACTGATGTCAGTTTCCAGATGTTTTCTCCAAGTGAATATTTCAAATTAGGTATAGATTTTGATTTTTGCATAAAGCTTTGAATGTTCCCAGCTTCCCTTTGTTCTCTACCATGCACTGGGCCCTAAATCTGAACTGGTTCCATGTCTTTGTCTTCCCAGAGAATTGTGCAGATCCCCTGCAGAATGACACTAATTGACTACCCTGTCTCCTGGAGGTCTGGATGGGTCTGACTAGGTCTGAAAGCAGTCAGTGCTCAGTGCTGACAAATCCTGCAGGGCACACTGCAGCCCTGCTGCCATCTCATCCATCTGGGCACTGATATTTTGGCTTTGTTTCTTGAGTTTCAGTCCTTGTCTGTGAGGGGTCTACAAGAAAAATTTTGTCATATTGTACTGTCCTATATCTCAGATGCTGGGCTGGATATGGAGCTCAGCCCTCAGACAGGTTGTGGTGTGCTGGCCCTGAAGGTAGTTCTGCTCTCCATTGCTCCTCTTGCTTCTTCTGTTGTGTCTTCCACCTCAGCCTGGCCCTGCACCACCACATAGACAGGACAGGGGGTGGATTGACAAGAACTTCTGGAAATTCAACAGTGACAGATGGCAAGTCCTACCCCTGGCGTGCATGAATGCCTCTCAAGTTGGAGACAATGTGGAAACAGAGCAACTGTATGGAAAAGGCCCTTGTCTCCAGGTTGGAAGAGGTAGAGGAATTTCCCTGTGAGGTGAGGCTGAGGGACCAGGGCTTGTACAGCCTGGGGAAGCCAAGGCTTCACGGAGTATGGTAGCAGCCCCCCAGGGCAATGGGGATGTCATGGAGTAGATGGGGCCATGCTGATCACAGTGCTGCAGGGTAGGAATGTGAGACAACAGGCATAATTTGAAAGAAGAGAGCTTCACAGTGGATATAAGGATATGAGGAAATTCTATTCCCCACAAGGAGAAAAAGGCAGTGGAGCAGGTTGTTTAAAGATGCTGCACAGTGGTTTTCCATATGTGTGTGGACAGAGCCTGGAGCAACCCAACCTGATCTCAGAGGTAAGTCTGCTGTAAACAAAAGGATGGACATGAGACCTTTCCAACCCTGTGATCAGATGATTGCCTATTGCCATTTCATTTGTGTCAGCAGTACCCTGTAATCAGTGATGGTGAGAAAAAGAGAGCATTGCCATGTCTCTAAATGTTAAAAATTTGGGAACTATGGTAACTTCAGAAAGGAGAAAGGAAAGACTAAATATTGGGGTGTTAAAAGAGGATGATAGGGTTGGGGAATGAACAAACAATAAGGATAGGGACACATGGACAAGAAGAAAATAAATGGAGATGGTAAGGGTTGGGATGAGGAAATGAGTGATGGGAAGTGAGGTGAGAAGCAAATTGGTTCAGGGAAACACTAATGGAAACAGGAATATGATAGACATGTTGAAACACTTCATGCTTCAGAGATGAGGGCTTCATTATCGGTTTGTCTTGGAGCTTTTCTTTTCCTAAACATGTATAGCAAAAGTGCCCTATTGTTGTCACTTGCAAGATTTAGAGTCTGTCTTAATTACTAATTTTGTCTATCCTTACGAAAAAAATATGACCAATGCTTTCACATTTTTCTTTCAGGGCCATGGGTAGCACCACCCCAACTGTTAGTGATGGGTGGCAATACCTCTGGCTCAGAAAGCTTGGATTAGTTCCCAGCTTTGCTGTTATCACAGGGCTGTATTGTTTGGCAAAAGGATAAGACTTGTGTACAATACGTTATCTCTGAAAGCACAGAGTCTGGGAATGCGAAAAAGCAGATGCTGATTTTGTTTCATTTTAAACAATAGAAAAAGGAAAAAAAGTGCTATATATTTTCAATATCCCTGTTTATATTAAAATATTTACGTTAAAACAATGTGACTGGATATTGTTTTATGAGAGCATCTGATATTAACTTTGGGTTATTTCTGTGCCTGGATAAGTAACCCTGTCAGAAAAACTTCATGGGAATCTGTTCAGGGACCAGGTTGGATTTTGGTCATTCCTTCCTGATGATGCTTATCCACATAAACAATGAGATTTAGTGGTGGTTTAAAATATAACTTAGTTTTGAGTAATTGTGAAAAAAATCTGTCCTATCCCCAAATTGCATTAACTTCTACTTTAGATAGCAATCCCAATTCAAAGGTCTAGGCTAAAGTTAAAAATATATACAGACCCCAGGCTTCTGTGGGATGTCCCATGGCTTCTCAGTCATGTAATGCTCACAAACACTACCCTTGGTCCCTGGCACCTCCCTCACCCTCTCACCTACCAGCCCCCAGCTCCAGGCAGGTTCTATCCATGTTCCCTCTTACACAGCCCTGCTGAGCAAACTTTTCTCCCACCTCCACCAGACTCTGGATGCATCAATTATGTTCTTCTTGGCTGTTCTGGCCATCCTGTCTGGGCTGAAGCACCATCATGAGATTGATGTGGCCATGACCCAGCAGATGCAGCAGTGCAAGGAGTAACTGCCTCAGGAGATGAGGCAGCTTGTACAGGACACTGAGCAGAGCAGGCCCAAGGAAGAAGCTACATTCCTCTCCATGTTGCAGCAGTAGTCATTTTGGACCACTACAGCAGCCCTGCTTGCTGAGGTCTACTGGCTGACCAAACAAATGAAACTTGCCTTTAAGAGCTGCCATGAGCAGGACAGCTCCAGCCGTGAGAAGGAGGATGACAAGGAGGAAGAAGATATCAATGGAGCACACAGTGGTGTCGGGTTGTTGACTGTGCCCAAACTATTGCCAGTGCAGGGACTACCTGACATGTGCAAGGATCTGAAGAAGCTGATGCATGACCTCCTTGTTATCTGATGAGTGCTTTGCAAAAGCACTTTCACGCTGGAGATGCACTCAGCCACTGGGATGGATGCAACCTGTGATTCCTGTAGTGTTCGCGAGAACTGAATCTTCTACCAGCTACTCGTGTTCCTGGAGCCATCCCCGGGGCACATATTCAGGCTAGAGGTTTACACCACAGGAGAGCTGCCAGAGAAGTGCTCTGGCATCTGTGTGGTGCTGGAACGCACAAGCTCGAGGAAGAACTGATGGAGGATACCTTGCTTTTTCTCCATGCCCATCAGCAACAAGCTGCAGAGGGACCTGCTCCTGTGCAAGGAGGAAATTGCCAGTTGGGTGCAACATTTGCTGAGATCTACCTGTCTCCATCAGCCTCAGCAGCACCACTGTTGTCGAAGGGTGCTGCTCTCCTCCCAGTCTGTCCTCTGCGATGCTGCTCTGCACTGAGCTGGTTTCTGCAGTGCTGCAAGACAGCCCAGGCATCTACCTGATCCTTCGGTAGGCAACAGCCAGATTTCCCAGTGGGCTAGTTTGGTCTCCAGTAGTTGATTTTCTTCACATTGACTAGTATGAGTATTCTGTAATTTAGGGATTGATATGTTAGCTTTGAAGTTGTTGAAGCTCAGAAGTACTTTAGATGGGTTTGATAATTTGAGCATTCAAATTTGCATGTTGGGTCTGTTGTGCCACACAATCTAAATGTGGGCAAGAAAATAGCAAAAAGTTGATCAAGCTGAACAAAGCTGAACAAATTAACATCCATGGAAGAGTTTTGACCAGATTAATATGCACCTAATTAGGCACCTGCCGAGGTTGCCACACTGGGGGGAAGGGATGTCATCCAGAGGGACCTTGACAGGCCTGAGAGGTAGGTCCGTGCAAACCTCATGAAGTTCAACAAAGCAAAGTACAAGGTCTTGCAGCTGGGTTGGGGCAATCCCAAGCACAAATACAGGCTGGACAGATAATGGATTGAAAGCAGTCCTCAGGAGAACAACTCAGAGGTGTTTGTGGATGAAAAACTCAACATGAGCTGGCAGTGTGCACTCACAGCCCAGAAAGCCAACCAAATACCAGGCTATATCAAAAGCAGTGTGACCAGAAGGTTGAGGAAGGTGATTCTCCCTCTACTCTGCTCTGGTGAGACCCCACCTGGAGCACTACATCCAACTCTGGATCCCCCAGCACAAGAAAGATGTTGACTTGTTGGAAAGAGTCCAGAGGAGGGCCACGAAGTTGATCACAGGGCTGGAACACCTTTCTAAGATTCTATGATAAAAACGAAGTCCAATAACGTCCTATACAATTTTCTTGTGAATGTTTCTGTTATAATTCTGGCCAAAGTAAAAATGAAATTGAAAGATCTGTAAAATGACAGAGTTAACTTCTAGTCAGAATTCTGTCATTAGCTCAGGAACTCATAAAGAAAGCTTAAAATTTTTTTGATGGAAATCAGTATTTGGACAGCAAAGTAAGCAACTCACAATGCTCACCAATTCTTCCAAAAATTACGATATGAATTCAGGAGCTAAGAAACCTAAGTCGTCTAAGTTGAAAAAAGCTTGCAAGAAGACAAAACATTAATTCTTCTAAATGGCATTTTTATTATGAGATTTAAACTATTAATAAGTTCTAACTAATTTTGATTGATGTGCAATTTTAAGTGTTATTGATAACTTAGAGAAATGTCTTTGTTTTCATATTTTTTTATGATACGGATTACAGACAATGGCATATGTGGAAGATGAAAATTTCATATTTCTTATGTCTATATGTATAAGCCAACAAACAAAGAATTACTGATTTCTCAGAACGCTTTTCCTTTAGTTAAACAATGTTATATTGAACATAAAGTTGAAATAATCTTCTCCAGGCTAACCATAAGCAATTTTGTCCTAGCACATAATTGTTGTTTCCAGAATTTCTGTTACATAAACAACTAAATGCAGACTATGTGGGAACATTTCAAATTGCAACATACGACTTTTGCCAGGATCTGGTGAAGTCTACTTTTCTTTAGCCATTCATTTGATGGTGTCTCTACATTATAAAGGAGCTCTGTGCCTTCCTCATGGTGTAAGCTCATCTTGAACACTAAAGTTAGGATTTAAAACAATTTCAGTCATCAGTCGTGTAATTGCCCCTTAAATCTTCAGCCTTTGTGTGAGTTACTGCCTTCAGGGCTTGTTCAAAAATGTTCAAAAATAGTGTTTGAGGATACAGAGAGGAGCCAGGACTTCTGTCCTGAGCATGAAAATCTCTTAGTTGTGCTTGATTTATGTAGGTCAGTCAGAAAAATAGCTGCTGACATTTTTTTTTTATAGGCACTGACTTAAACTGCTTGCAAATGGTCCCTCCTCTCCCTTAGTCTGCCCTCCTGTCCACCAAGTCCAGGCACTCCTGGGCACAGAATTCACACAAACAGTAAATGCCTATAAGTAACATTCCTTCTTCACGCACTGTGTGCTACTGTCCACTCTCCTTTATACCCCTTTGCAGGTGTGGAAGTGCTTGCTAAAAAGCACCATTTACATCCTCATTTTGCAACAGCACTCGGAGATCTACAATTTATGCCACAGATTGGATATATTTAAATATTTACATAAAGCCTAAATGCTAGAGCCATTATCTTCTCTGTTGCTGAGTTGTATAAGTTGTGTGCAGGGTCTCTAAGACTCCATTTGCAGAGCTTTTCCAATGCCACTGTTTTGTTTAATAATCATCCAGATCCTACCAGGTGTGTTCCATCAAGCCAAGTAAGGTCTGATGGTTTCTTTACAAGTTGTAACTACAGGACTGCTTGATGCCTAAGTGCTATATCTGAACACACCAGATGTTACTCCAGTGCGTTGAAACTCATCTGGTACCAATAAGTACAACTGACAAGAAAATTCTTTTTTTTTTTTTTTTTTAATTTTTATTTTGAAAATTAAGTTTATAAGAAACATTTTTTCAAGAAGTAATGGCAGATTTTCCTGAGGTGTAAATTTCCATTTGTCTAGAAATTATCTTTGGGAAACATAATGAATTATTCATAGTAGGTAATGCAAACTATAGTTCGCTGTACTTTTGAGTGTGCCATATTTGACACACTTCTCACAACTGTTGTTCCTTCAAAAAAAGTATTAAGATAATCAGATAATCTGTATCATTGAACTGTGGTTAGACATTTGGTGATCATCCTGTCAAAGTTTGTTCTCCTGTCTCTTTCTGGGTTCTTTACTCACACTTCACCTGTCCCGTTCAGTAAGCTGGACAAGTACTTGTATGGTCTTATAGGAAACATAAGTAAAGTGGAGCAGGAACAAAAACTGGAAATTTATTCTTCAGTTACATCAGGAACCTGTGCAACCCTAACAGCTCAGCCAGAATGATGAAGGGACTTGGAAAGGGCAAATACACTCTGATAGGGGAGGTGTAGTTTATGCAGGAAAAACTGTAAAAGAAATGCTCACCTGTCTTATGCTCCAAATAGCAGGGCCCTCCTGACCCCACTTAAGACATCTGGCGTATGCAAGAAACTGTAAATGTATTCAGAATTATAGTGGAACAAGCACTCTTGTTTTTAAGGAGATCCGATGAAAAGAGTTGTTTGAATTACAATAGTGCTTTCAAAGCTGTGATTACCACCTCAGCTTTTGGCTTTGCTGAACTATTTAATTCATTCCTGTTAACACAACAGTCAATATTCACTTAACCATAATAAATTCTTAAAAAAAACCATGTATTTGATTTGCCCTTTGAACATGCAGTTGCAGCTCTGTTATATAACGTGTCCTTTCATTTGTTTATCAACAGCTAAGGATTAAAGATATGTTTTGTTTTGACTTTTGCATGACTTTGGTTTTGACATTGTGCGTGAATGATGATCAGAAAAACTGTGAGCTGAGTGATGATGCCTCAAGCATTCAGTAGAAAAGTTTATGGGAATCTATTATGATAAAACTAGGGTAAATCTTCATATTTAGAATTTTTTTAAAAATAAAATACATATATATATATATACAAATATATGCATTTAGGAAGAACATTCAGGTTGCAAATCTGCAAAATATACCTATTGAGATGTTAATTTCACAGGAAGTATGCAGCTTGCTTTTATAAAGCAGAGACAGTGAGATTTTTGTGAAGCAAAAAGTAATATCAACAAATCTAGCTAACAAGAACATACATTTTCTTAAAAAATCTATCCCCTAAAATTGATAAGTAGAAACAATAAATCCATGTTTTGATGAACAAAAGCAAATCATATCCAGAGACCACCTCTTCCCTGTCTGTATGATTGCAGGAATTCGTTATGTTGCTAGGTTTTTCCTTTTTGTCTTGCAGGAACTAATTGAGGGCATTTCTTGCTCTTCTCAAGGTATGAGAATCTACCCTGGCACTTGAATTCAGAAAAATTAGCTGAAGAATTAACTGAAGAAATATGTGAAGAATTACAGAAATTGGGAAAGGGAGTGTAGAAAGGGAGGTAGAAAATGAGTATGTTTTTAAAGAATGATTTAAAGGTGTGACTTTCTGACAGTTGCTAGACAAGAAGGGAAAGGTGATGTTGTACTGCAAAGAGATGATGGTTAAGAAGAAAGATAAAAAAATAAGAGCAATAAGGAAATACAGCAAATACTTCTTTATGGTTTGCAGTTGCTCCAAGGCACTGTTTTAACTCTCTGACCTCTACAAAACCTAGATAATAAGTTTTAAATAGATAGCAATTAGCCCACAATGGAAGGTCTGCCCTTGTTTCTTCTGTTTTAAGCATAACAGATTGGATTTTGAGTGCAATCACTATGTCTGCATATTATTGTGGCAGTGGCTTCTTAACATTTATTCAGTTTTAATGCCTATAAAGTATTAGTTGCCCTTTTGCTTAGGATGTGTCCCCTTTATACCTCAAGTTTTGTTAATTTTTAGGAATGGAAACCTGTGCTAATATTTTATAATAATTAAACTCAAATGAGTTCTAGCCACTATGTGACATCTGATTAGCAAATATTTGAAGTTCTGACCTACTCATTGACTAAGACAGTGAAAAAACACTCTAGTGCTCCCTCCAGAATCTCACTTGTCCATGCAGTTCAATAGGCTCTGCAGTGAGACCCGATGATCAGGGAATATGGAGTGATGTGAAAAAAAGGTGTGGTCTACCAACCACAAATGGGGTCAATGTAGTGTTGGCTGTTCCCTTTTAACATGCACTGCTATTTTATATGTGTGTTAAAATGAGGTATTTGCACAGTGGTTCAAAATCATTCTACTTAACTTCAGAGACTTAACTGGAGCAACTTACTGAAATGAATAATTTCCTGATTTAAGTGATTAGTCTGGGATTTGGGGAGCAAGACTTTGTGCAAGAACTCAAGGAAATGACTTGGTTTCAGTTTGCTGAAGTTCTCTGTCCATGATATAGGATGCTCTGCCATTGTGGTGGTGCTGAAGGCTCTGAGAGGGTGTAAGATCTCGGATGTATAGTAGGTCCAGACACAAATACATGTAACAGATAAAGAATGTGAAACTTTCAGATTGTAGTTATGATATAAACACTACTTCCTAACATGATTATCTGAGTAATTTGAGCTCACATACACTAGGACTTTGAATAATCTAAACAGTTACCTGTTCTCTTTCAGCTCTTGTTTTCTGTATAAATGCATCCTTCCCTGCTATCTTGGTGCCATCAGTCTGGGGACTCTCCCTGTCTGCAATCTCCCCTAAGTGATGGAGGAGTGCTAACTGAAAATAACTGAAGGCAGAAGTAATGTCTGTGGGACAGCAACATATGTATAAGGATATTTATATTCTAAACGGGCAATGTTTCTCCCTCAGTCCCACTTTACTTTAATTTTCAACTTTATGCTCAAAATTCTATCTGCTATTCCCTATGTATCCTAAATATTAATGAAACAGCTTCTTGCCTGGTCAGAGGAAACAGGCACTTTTATGTCACCCTTCAGGCTCTATTTTGTGTCTTTGACCTACATCCAGCTACAAGTTCTTCATGAAGTTTACTCTTAGAACTGCCACTTGTCTGTCAAATTGTCTGAAAATGACACGCAGTTTCAGATGTTTTCAGTGAGACTGATGTTTAGTCAAAAGACTTGAAAGACAATTTTATTACAACACTGGGATGACAGAAATATTTATGCATTTCAGACATAAAGCAGGCCAGTACTGTATTACATTGTAATAATTTTTTTTACAGCTTATAGAGACACAAATGGAACATCAAATCACTAGAAGAATAGCAATCCCTCAAATAGAATTGAGGTGTTTCTTGAAAGAACCATTTGAACACTGGAAAGACACTATGTTTCTCAATTAAAAAACATTCACTCAAAATTCAAAACTGTCAGTGTTATCAACAACAGAAATGAACAAAACCTCACAACTAACTCTAAGAAATGTGACTAATATTGATAGAAAATCTGTCTTTCGAGAAGGAACATTTGCCTTTCATATGGTCATAATTATCTCTTATGCCTCACTTTTTCTCCTACAGATCATGAGAAACTCTTTAAGGTCTGGTATGGAAATCACAATAAGGAATTAATTTTTAAAAATACTTCTGCCAGTATTTGTGTATGAAGCATCTATATATATATCTTGGAAATGCAAAGGGAAATTGTGGTAGCCCAATACATGTGTATATTTTGAACAATTGGATTTAGTGGTAACTTTTAAGGTTCTCTAGCTTGGAGTAGTACCTAAAATGTGACTGGGAAATATTCCCAGATTCAACATCAAGAAAAATTCTGGGAAAACAAGTTAATGAGGACTAACCTGCCAGAAATATGAGCTCTCTATTCAGTTTTGATAAGGGTGATCTAAAGTGATCTAAAATGCTGAAATTTTTAGTCTGATCTAGAAATATTGAGATATAAGACTTGTGAGATTTCCAGGGGTAAATACCTTATATTGTGTTGAAACTGAGAAGATAAAAAGATGTGGTTGAAGACCAAGGAAAGTGCAGAACTTAAAGATTTGCTATAAAGTTTGAGGCTGTAAAAACAGGAAAACTCAGATGTACAGAAGAGTGCCACACTACTTTGAAACCCTGATGTTTTATGCCTCTTACTGCCACTGCCGTTATGTGCATCATGATGTAGTATTTGAGACTGGGCCAAACTTTTGCTAACAAATCATGTGAAACTTGCCTCTTTTTGGTTTCTTAACAAACTCAACTGTGTTTGTTAAAAGGGTTGTTAAGGTTCACAAATGTTTTGCATTAGCTTGGGTACACTTTGATGAAAATCAGATGAAATTCATTATTTTAAAAGTTCTGGTTACAAAGCAAAAAAAAAAACCCTTTGGATTTCTAGTTTGACTTTGTTTTGACATTTTATGTACTGAGCGTCAATATTTAGGGGCGGACAGATATGAATTCAAACCCAAGATATTGTTCGGGAATGTCTGTGGAGTGAAAGAGAGAGCTTTTGTACCATTCTTCCTGTTTTTCTCTATTGCTGGTGCTGCATATAACACATTTGGGTCTCTGCATGATGTGTGTAGGCCCATCTGTGAAGATCTGGACAGGAAAATTACCTCCTTACCTATCTGCCTGCTTTTAGGCTTCAGGAATCAGAGAGATGGGGGTAATGCAAATAGAAGCTTAAGTCAAATGTTTTTTATTTGTTAATTAAACCCAGCCGGTTTATATAATGAAAAGGAAAAGAGGGAAATGACCAAGAATTCTTTCAACGAAGATAAGTAGACTGAACAGTGTGCAGCTTGAATTTGAATATTTGTCCAGAGCCATAACTCATTACAGTGACAAAACCCCCTTGTTTTTAGAATTGTTTGCTTTCCTGAGTTGCTCAAGAAACACAGTATGTTATCCCAGTGATATCAAGTCTTGCTAGCATGTGAGGATGGTTGCCTTGAGGATAATAGGACTCGATGCTAAAGCTACATCTTATTTTCTTTCCATCCGCTATCATTTCAGAAAGGTCAGAAGCTCTCCCAACTTCTTGCACAAAGCAATTAGCAGCTGTTGCCAACCTCAGTTCTTCATCTTCAGTATCCTCATCTCTCGTCAAAAGAGGAAGAAGTAAGTTTAATGCATTCATCTTTAGCTGAATTCTTGGAAGCATTCTTGAAGGATCTTTACCATTCTATACTACCTTTACTTTTCCCTCTTTAAATCCCCAATCTACAATAACCTTCCTCAGTATCATACTGAAGTAATTTCCAAATTACTGCCTACTGCAACCAAATAAGCTAGGCTTCCTGATTTCTCTTCCTTTCCCCAGCAGCTTTATTTATATGTATTTCTTTCACCAAGCATTCAAAAGTTCTAGTTCACTAGTGTTTAAAAAGGCTTAATTTTCTCCTACTTCCATTTCTTGAAGTTTATGTTCTCAAAGTACCTCTTTCTCAAGGTTTATATCGTGAAGATGTGATAGACAGAATAAAGCTTTTCATAATATGGAGCTTCACATAATTCAGGTAATGTTTCTTTCACTCTCTTCAAGGAACATTTCATTTGCTCTGAATTTTAAAAGGAAGCTTTGGCTGCCAGACATTTCAAGTCTCTCAGGTTCCATTGAATGTCTTTGCCAC
Organism: Lepidothrix coronata; assembly: GCF_001604755.1. Classification (NCBI taxonomy): domain Eukaryota; kingdom Metazoa; phylum Chordata; class Aves; order Passeriformes; family Pipridae; genus Lepidothrix; species Lepidothrix coronata. The sequence goes on from NW_016690183.1 coordinate 2,253,670, forward strand.
TATACTGCATTTAAAAGCTGAACTGATTTACTTATTTCTAGAATTAGGCTGTTTATCATAGATGATAACAAGATTGAACCAAGTACTAATTTACTCTATTCATGACAGTCCACATTGCTTACTAATTGTTACTATCTTTGTTTGCAATATATCTCCCGTCCTTTTCTTTTGCAGTTTTCATTTATCTTTTCTATCAAAAGATGAATTTATCCAGACTTGGCACTAATGAATTCCATGGTCTCACTAAATCTGTGGGGAATTGCTTTTGCTTATATCAGGAAGAAATGAACTTTACTGATTGGAGGAATAGTGCCATGATGTTTGTGGTATGAAGAATGGTGTAATAAGTTGCAATGAACTCTAAGTATTTTTAGTATCCACCTAATAGAGGAAAAAAGAATAGTCATGAGCTATCATTTTACTTCATAAAAGAATTAAAAGCAAAGGGATACTGCGAATGAGAAAAAACCCAGTGACTGTGCATGATCAGAATAAGGTCTTAAAAATGAAGAGGTGAATTTCTTAGACAGTATTGTGTGAAATTTTAATTATTTGTATTGATTTAGAATCTGAGCTTGATTATTCAGTGCTGGGATATAAAGGTGGGAAAAAATTATGTATTTCTGGACAGTGGAAAAGCATGGGTAATTCTGATGCTACCAAAAGTAGAGAAGAAGGTGATGATATGAAACAGAGGTATTTTCAGACACTGAAGGGGTTTAATGTAAATACAACAGGACTTAGCTGAGGTGTAGCTGCCAAGAGTTGTATCCAGAGAACCTGTTCATTGGCTGTGCTTTCTGGCACATTGGTCCTACTAGAATCAGTAGGATGGTCCTACTAGCATCTGAAGCACCAGATTTGAGCTGGTAAGCCCTTGTAGAGAGCATAGCATGGTGCAGAGGCTCTGAGTAGCTGTGCTCAAACAACACCCAGCAGTCGATGTGCTACAAAGTGCTAGATTCAGACTTACTGTGTGAGGAGCTGCTGCTGGTGTGGGCCAGAAGGGATGAAAAGCATTTCCCTCTTCTGCACTTCTCAAAGGCGCGTGGTCCTATGCTCCTTGTTCAAAGTGCCAGTGTCCTAGTTAGAACAGCTGGGACCAGTTCATCACTCTATGGGTGTAACCCAAAACTGTGTATTCTATAGCCTTCCATGCCATTTCCCAGAAACTGTTATCAATAGACAGTTTACACCATCTGCCCATTGCAGCCTGACTCCTCAGGCTATAAACTAGGTGTTAAGAGGCCTGCAAGATAGGAGGGTGTTCCTGTCCTCACACCCATTGTAGAACTCCCCTCCATGAGGGAGGTACTGGGAATTCCTGCCTGAAATGGAGGATATATAATCTTGGAGTTTTGGGACTTTTTTAACCACTTGTGGGATCCAGAGGAAGACTGCAGATCACCGCTCTCAACCAGACTGCAACCACCACTCTCGACTGGACTGCAACTACCACTTTTCAAACAGACTGCAATCACCACTCTTGACCAGACTGCAACAGCACTCTCACCAACAGGTTTTTCCCCTCTCCCTTTACTTTGGACTCAGGGGGCCCAACAAACACCACTCTGTTCATGCCCCAGGGTGCTGGGTTATACATTTGGGTTTTGTGGGTTAAAACCATTTGTTGGTCTGTATAATTGTACTTATTGTATTATTTTATTAAATTGTTATTCTGATTTATAATCTCTCTTTTGAGTTGGGTTCATTTCCCCTGCTGGTTTACCTTTAAACCAGGACACAGAGGCAGCAGCCTATGGCTCTGCTCTACATGAATCATCTGTATCACCCCCTGAATTGAGGGTTGCTCTGCAACCATATATTTGTGTTCACACTGTAGCAACTGGACTCACCCTGGCACCAGACCCATAGTGCATGGCATCTTTGTCTGTGCACTGTGACAGACATTTCAGGTCATAATTATGTTTCATCTGTAAATGGGTCTTTTCACTGTATGTGTGCTGCGTGTGTTTCATCTGAAGTCTTCCATGGCAGCTCTTTGCCTCAAATTACCTCCTTCGAACAGTGGGAGAAGAAGAATTTAGCTCAATTTTTTCTCAATTGTTTCTTAAGTGGAGATTGGACTAAAACAAACCTTGTTTTGCCATGTGGAAAGGGACAATAATTCTGTGAAATTCTGGCACCTAAGTGTTTTGGAGTAGGAACTTGAACTTAGGCAGAAAAATCATATAATCTTGGTGTAGTGTTAAAACTCTGACCAGCTTGGCTAAAGTATACCTATCTCAGAAGTAAAGGTGTAGTTATGCAAGTGTTCTTGGTGCTTCTACACCTGCCCTGGTGCTTCTGCAGCAACCATATAGCATTTCTGCCTTTCAACACAACTTAATCTGCAGCTGGTCTGGGCTTTGGGGTCTAGGTAGTACTTTCCTTGCAAATACTTTTTCCAGTAGTTGGGGACCTCCTGACAAGATGAAACTGCTTCTCCACACTGTCAGTGTTACTTATGGACAGAGGGCTATCAGAGGAGTTAGAGGACTTCAGAAAGACAAGGGGAAGTTTAAAATTGAAAAAAAAAAAAAAAAAGGAACACAGAAGAGGAACAACAGAGGTGAAAGAGCTGGGGATAAGAAGCTAATAAGATTAAAAGACAGAGCCAGGACCCCTGGTGATAAGATCAAGAGGCAAACTCTAAGTGGAAATAAAGAGTAACTAGATGAAGAGATGGAATAATCTAGGAGAGGGAATAACTGGGGAGAGATTGGAGCTGTTTGAAATTGTCAGTGTTAGTATGTGGAAATGAAGCCACACAGAAGAATTGCACATCCTAATAATTTCTTTGCTGTTTTTGCTGTGAGACCTCACAGCAGATCAAATGCTTTGTCCAACAACATTGGACATCCCATTTTACACTTAGATTGCAGAGAGAAAGCTGAAATATTACGGCAGATCAGGCCACTCTTAATGCCACACATATTTTTAGAGGAGAGCTTGTACAAGATTGACAGGTGTGAGGGCTCCAAGCTCCTTAAGACTAGAAATGACAAACAGGGAATTTAGAGGATAAAAAGCTATCAGTCTAGTTTGGAAGGGCTAGTGAAAGTGGCTGGCTTGGTGCTTGCTGGAAATTGGGGACGGCATTTTTAAACTGTTTTAAATATGAGAATATTCTAAGTCCTATCACCCACCTCCCTGGTTTTAGCAGCCATATCTAACAAACACACCACCAGTTAGCAGAAACAGGTTCATTCACTCCATAGCTCAGACATCGTCTTAGGATAAGAAACAGTCTGTCCTGTAGGAAACAAAATCTGGCAGCTTTTCACTTGAATTTGCAATATCTTGTAAGACACTTGCCATTGAATATACTACTACATATTTATGTAATTGCAGTGATCTATGTATGTGTACTTACAGCGGTATGAATGAAGTCTGA
>NW_016690183.1:2257707-2395399 GCF_001604755.1 Lepidothrix coronata
CCATAACCTCCTTGTCATTTTATAGTTTGGGAATCAAATTTCCATGCAGAAGTTTTGCTTGTGTCTTTTAGTATTTAGTGGTACTGCCTCCTTTATGGGTCATTAAAGTGAAATAGGAGGATGTATGTGTAACTAGGCTTTTATATTTCTGGAACTAATGATGTTTGAGAGGAAAATAGATACTTTACAAGCATAGAACTGTTCCAGAGAGAATATATTCTGTTGTGTGCTAACAGACTGCTATTCATTACACACTGCATGAATGAAATAATGTAGAGAAAAATGCTTTTGGGGAACAGAAATAGCTTCCCCTCATAGAGAAGACCTAATTTCATAGCAATAACACTGTTGGGTCTTGAAGAAAAAAGTATACTGTGTCAGTACTATAGATATATATATTTTATAAACATACAAACACACATATGTAAATGTGGATATTTATAGATACCCACTCTCAATTTGCAAAGGCAGATTTGAAGTATAGCAGCTTCTTCTTGGATATGTAATATCATAAAAGAAAGGGTTTGAAGATGTTATTTCACTTATATATTTATTTTCTTTAGCTCCAAAACAGTTACAAAATTTAAAAAGGGATATTTCTATGTGCTAGTAGTCTTCTCGTCTGGAAGTCCTTAATAATTTGCATAATTTTAGTCAGAGAAGAAGCTGCTTGAAAAATAGGAAAGTTAATATAGAAGCGTCTGTAGGATAATGGATCGTTATTAGGTTCATCATCCTTGACTTGATATGGAAATTTCTGATTGTTTAATAAATTATATCATACAAATATATTGATTTTAATAATTTATTTGAATCTTGTTAGCATTTCCTTAGCCATTGAGGAATATAAATTATCTAATAATGGTTTGAGATGCTTTAACAAATCTCAGTCTACCTACTAAACTCCTAAGTGGGCAGCAATCTATTCACTAGTGAATATATTCTTTTAAAAATAGATTCATTAGAAAAGGAATTATACATCTGTATTTAGCATTGAATATACTTTTATGGAATTGTACTTGATTTTTTTAAAAAATGATGTAACTTAAAAAAAAGAAAGAAGTCTGATTATTAACCAATTAAGGAATCATAAGATTTTCCCCTTTTATTCATAGGCTAGATTTTTCTCCATTTTCCCCATCACTGTAACAAACACAAAGCACATTCAGTGATGTTGTGATGGAAATAATTTCTATACTTTGAAAAGCATTGTAGGACAACCCAGTCTTTTAGCTCTTCAAACAAAACTTTTAGTCTGAAATGTTCTTCTCTCTGACCTGTATTTTGGAGACCACCAAACAAAGTAAACTGATAATACATTGTAAAAAATAATAGTATGGCCCTGAGATGTGTTATAAGTGAAGAGATTTATTGTTATGTTTTTCTTTTTTAAAATAAGGGGTTTAGAAACATTTGTAGTAACTGAATACAATTTGGGACAGTTACATAAAAAAATTGTGAAGCAGATGGAGGTTACTCTGTGTTTAGAAAGAATACAACAGGCTGTAGATATTTCAAAAACACACAAAATAGTTGTCTTTGGTAAGTATACTTGTGACATTACCTTGCAAAGATGTACACATTCATCTCTCTTTCTCTTGCTTTCTTTTTCTCATGTCCTTCCACCTAATTAGTAAAACTTTTAAAGTTATGGTTTCTGGAGGCAGGTATGGATCTGTCACTTTACTGAGATCGGAGTTAGAGGATGCTGATATTTGAAAGAGGACATTTAACGGTGACAGTATTGATGATCAAATGTGGTTTCTTTCAGTTTCAAGCTGTCATCTGTTCTCATCTTCAGAAGAACTAGCTCTTTATCTTCTGTTTCCCTTCTAAAAATGAAAATATTTGTTATATGTTTTGTAAGGATGGTGTATTTCCTTAGCGTGACATTTCTTCCCCTTTTTCCTTTGGAAAAGACTTTTCCTTCTTGTGAGGTAGGCTAAGGTTTGAACACCAAACTCCTCAGTTTGGACTTGGAAAGCTGTGACAGACACTGTCTCTGCCCTTGGTCCTCTGTCAGAAAGACCATGACAGGTATGGGGATTACTTGGTCTTTGTACCCAATGACTCCTTGCCCGTGGGAAAAGATTACCAAAGAGACAGTAGTTTAATACCCACAGATCAAGAGTACAGCTCAAGACCAGACCTATTTACTTGACTGCCACAGGTGAGTGTTGGCTTTCACAAGGTAGGGAGAAGCTGCTGAGGCAAATTCATGTGCGTATTACAGTAGCAGTTATCAAATGGAGCAGTTGCCTGCTTTGTAGAGGAAACTGAGAAAGCACATACACACATCATTCAAATATACATTTACAAAAAATGTGAATACTGTTTCAAATACATGCAGTGATTGTGTAACGGTAAAACAGATTTTCTCCAGAAAGGATAAATTCGGAACAGTCTCATGTATGAGAATACCAGGTTGCCTCTAGGTCAAGTGGCAGTAAGAGTGGAGGTGAAACTAAGAATGTGCCATTTGATTTAAAGCCTGTGCTATTATGGATTACATTTGAGTGAACTTTACTGATTTAAGAATATTTACATAATACTCCCTCAGAAACACAAAAATTCGGTGTTCTTGCCATGACACAATTCAACTATAAATTCTATATTTTTACAATATAGTGTTTGGATAGCTGTTTTAAACAATACGACCAATGCAGACACCAAGAACAGATGCTGACCTAGAATATACTGTAAAATGGATAAACAGTCTTACCATCCTCCTAAGGCTCTGAATGACTTTTCTGAGCAGAGAGACAAAACTGGGCACCAAAAATAAATCTTATCAGACTGCTGGCAGGATGAATGCATTTAGATTGACTTGTAATGCTGGCATAACTCTTATCTATGCTGAGTTATGCCCACAAAAATGCAGAATAAAAGAATATCAATACAGGCAGAAATGGACATACATGAAATAATTGAAAGAAGAGATAGAGTAAATAAATAAATGAAGATATAGAATCACATTTCATCAAGCAAGTTCTGAATCAGAATGGAATCCAGTTCATCATATCTATAAGAAGGACTGTGTCATGAAGATAGTGATTTGTGATATACTGTGAAAGCATAGTCCTAAAAGCAAATTTTGCTCTTGCTGGAAGTTTAATCTTTTAGTCCAACAGAATTAACATTTGGCATATGATAAAAAGCTTCTAGACTCCTTTAATAGCTTACTGTACTCAATAAGGCTTTCAATCAATGAAAAGAGAAATGTATTTTTATGGCTGGTTTTTAGATGTGACTATGAATTAAAGTCAGGTTTGGATATATTTTCCTTTCCTTTTAAAAATTTATGCCAAAAGTCTTTGTTTCTTCTCATGAGGCTGGTTTATATATTTATTCTTATGACTAGTCTACCAAAAAATGTGAAGGGCAGATTATATGGAAATTATACTGGAAGTGTTACCAATAATGAATTTCTCTAAAGTTGTTTCCCCTCACAAATACCCAAGCCTTTAATGCTTGAGAGTGAGGAACACGCTTGTATTGCCAGGAATAAGAACCCAAGACTTCAGGATGGATTATCTGTAACTCTCTGGCAAGCAGTGACGGATGAAAAGTACTTCGTTTTCTCCCAGCTTTTAGTCTTTTGCTGTCTTCCTTCAGTGAGCTTAATAGCACCCAGACAAACTCATACTTCTTCACAATTCTCAACACTTGTGCCTGCAGAACTGCTTCACAAAATGCTTAATGGCTGGATGAAGCTATTTTCTGGAAGAACAAGCTGAAACTATACTTGAGCAAGACAATTTTTTAAGCAGAAATCAGGTTAGGAATTTGAGATTTTACTTAGTGCCATACATTTTGGCTTAAAGGACACCTTGAAATCATTTATTTCACTCAGGAGTTCAGGAACACTCAGGAATTCTTTACTTATTGCACATCCATTTGCCCAAAAAGTCACTCCTCTTGTTTGTGGTAGGGAGACACTGTCATCACCAGGAGAATGACAGTCCTGGTTCTGCATCAATTTACATTTACTATAGAGTTTTTGAAATAATCCTCTGCCACAAATGGCGTCATCTCCTCAGTCTGCTGAGAGACTGTAGCTACTGTAGCTCTGTAAATGCTTTGCTGTCAGTGCAGTGAGAGAGTGAGTTGCAGTATGCTTTGTTATGGAGGGGTAGCAGAGGATTGCAAAAGAAAAGCCTTTTGTTGGTCTTGCTACTGTGTGCCTGACTAAGTGGGAATCATTGAAGGAAGAGGGGGAACCTAGGATCACAACAAGCAAGGGTGGTATTCATTCCCAACATTCCCAGCATTCCCAACATTATATTTTACTGTGCTTTGCCCAAAAGATCAAAGTACCCTGTCCTCTGAAGGGTCATCATATTGGTATTTCTAGTCCGGGAAACTGGAATTCCTCATGGCTCTTGGCAAGATTCATTCAGGGAAGAGGACAGGTAACTGAAAATGAAGCCTTTGGCTGACCTGCAGTTTCTTCTGTCTTGGCTAGATGCTCTTAAATATGTTGTAATTTTTTTTATTCTTCTAGTAGAATCCAGGAGCAATGTGCAGGATAGTAAAAATGAGACTTTTTCGTTATGGTTGGATCTTCTTAAGTCCTCCTGGTTTCAATGTATGCAGGAAAGACTACACAGATGTAATCCACTGACACTGGATAGGAGTGTCAGGGAAAGCAGGGTTGCGCACAGTAACAAGGAAGTGCTGTTTTAAAGCATGTCCTGGGCAGTAATAACCAAATAATTATGCATATTTGTTTGGATCAGTGTTGAGCAGGAGTGACGATGAGGGCAAATAATAGATGCTTTCATTTAACTGAAAACACCTTCTGAAATGATGCTAATTCTTAATGCCTGAAGGGATTGAATGTGAGTTGGAATGATCACTCAGAATACCTAGTAAAATAAAGAGGTTGGAAGGCACTAATTGCACAATGTAATATTCATTTGCTACTCCTTTCTGGAAAGCATTGCTGCTCGTCTTGCTGTTGTTAAAATTTGGATTTATAAATTCAGTGCAAATATCTTACCAGGTGTGGTGCCAGAAGCAGCTCTATTTTTTGTCTTTTTCTCTTTGTTCCCCTCGTGAATCAACATTATCAAAAATCTGAGAGATAGGACTGCAGCATATTACAGTATTAGGAAATATAAAAATATGAGAACTGTGTAAAACATTGCAAAGATGATTCTTCCAGCACAAACTGGTAAAAGGCTGAAAGAATGTAAAGTCCTAAATTGTTTGGATTATGAAGTGATTGGGGAGAATGGGAAAGCATGATGTAGGAAGAGCTAAAGAACAGACTGAGTGCCGGGAAAGGTAAAGGCAGCAGGTGGAATGTCCCCAGTGATCAGTGGAAAGTGAGGGTACCCTTTGGATCACTGAGTGAACAAGGGGGGAAATACATACAGTGATGACTACAACATGTCCGGGGCCTTTCTCTGCTGAAACACCCTGTGAAGCCTTAATTTGAAGGCTAGGATCAAGGAATAGACTGATCTTTTTGGAAACTGTATGAACTTTCAATGCATCTAGCCTGTATTAGGAACGATGGGTAAATCAAAGAGAGCATGATGACTCTATCTGACAAATGCAATATTAGAGCCCTTTGGGGAAATTAGAGCTAACATGTTTAGCATTTTAGGTCTGTGATTAAACACATGCTGTTAGTTTTAGTGTATATGCAGAAATAGTACAACTTGTTGACTGGGGCAAAATAATTTCTGAAACAGGAGGCTAGGCCCAAAAGAGTTAACTAAGAAATTTGAGCCTGCTAACAAGCTACCAACATCCAAGACGATCTGTGTTCGTTCTGTTCTACTTACTGGACCAAAGCTTAGGAGAATAGTACAGGAACATGTAATAGGCCTAGAAGCAATAAATTAGAAATACAACAGGATCAGGTAGACATTTGAATAGGAGAAATAGGCCTGGAGCCAGGGTTTTTTCCAAGCTTCAGTGAGTGGGTCAAGAACAACGGAAAAGAAGAAGGGTCAAGCTGAGGAAGATGAGTTGAAGCCCCCTCCCCTATGGAGGAAGATGGGAACTACCCTCCAAAATGGGGAGCCAAGAGAAGCACCGCCCCAAGCCCCGCCTGAGCTCCACCTATACTCCGCCTATTATTAATATGCATTGATAGATGTTGTAATCACTTGAATATGCATTTAATCACATCTGAAAATTGTATAAAAGTGTTGATTTTCTGAGGAGCCGGTGAGCAAGTTTGTCTAGCGCGAGCTGGCTTGCTCCCAACGTTGAGTAAACAAATACCTTGCCGCTTAAAGATAAAAAGTCTCTGAGCAGTTTCTTGGACTGATTTTTCGGATTCATTTTCCTGAGATAGATATATCAGAGGCAAGCTTTCTTTGACGCTTACAAAGGTGTTTATACATCCTTCAAGCAGAGAGCATAGACTGGTCTTGCTATGGCATGCCACTAGGTTGATGGAAATACTCTTCCTCTGTAAGTCTGTTCTTGGGGGAATGATGGCAGGGAGGGACGCTGAGCAAAAATTCCTCCTGAGCAATGGCTTAAAAGAAAAAACAATAAAATGATGAAGTTGGTGAAGTTTGAGATCACTGTGACTAAGAAGGAGTCCAGGTGACCGTTACTGCCAGGGCTTCACACAAATTTCAGAGCAGTTTAATGGCCAGTTGCTGATCAGAGCCATTTCAAAGCAGTTACTGGAGGGATACATATCAATATGTACATGTAGAGAGAGATGGAGAGACTGACTCAGACAGAAGGACTGATAAATTGACTTCTTTTTTTAGGAGAAGTCATGACTGTCTTTTCTGAATTCCTTTCTGGCAGCTGAATATGAAAACTTGCCAATAAATTCTGTCACATTTTCCTCCTGCAAATAGTATATCTGGTCATTTCACTGACCATACAAGTGGAAATAGCAAAAAAAATTGATTTCTTGTTAGAAGTACCAACCAGAGAAAATAATTTTTTTAACTCCGTGGTCTGTGTAGTATTCAGCAAGGCTTTAAAAAGGACTAGTGTTGCATATTTGGTTTTAGTTTGTTTAATAACTAATTACGTGATTTGTCCCAACATGTTAAAATCAGATTGAGGTATAAGTTAGGTTATTTTGTGGGAACAGATATTATTACCCAAGATTAACATACTGAAATGTAAGATCATCTATAAAACATGATGTTTAGCTACTCTTTTGCTTATGTTTTCCACCTTCTACATACAATCTATTCCATAGAGTCACAGAATCCCCCCCCAGGTTGGAAGGGGACCTCAAGGATCATCTGGTCTAACTTTTCTTGTAAAAAGCATGGTCTAGACAAGATGGGCCAGCACTTTGTCCAGCTCAATCTTAGAAGATTCCAGCCTTGGAGAATCCACCACTTTGCAGGGAAGATTATTCCAATGGCTGATTGTTCTCATTGTGAAAAATCATAGCCTTTTTTACTGTTGCTATTTTGTAATTTCTGTGAAAAGTGTCGTTTTCCCTATTATCACTTTGGGTTGATTTTCATAACTTTTCTGAAAGTCCGAGAAAGGTGATAATTTTTCTAAGAGATTTGTCAAATATGTGCAATGTGCTTGCTCTGAAATACAGACAGCAGTGAAGATTTCTCAGTTCAGAAGTCAGCTGTTAATTTATTCTTTTCACTTTGCTCTTTCACGTGTGATAGCTCTGCTGTGCTGACAAAGGTTAACAACTAGAGAGGCAACAGTTGCAAAAATATTCTAGCAATATTTACTGCCTTATTTAAATGATCTTACATTCACCATTTGTGTAATTTATACAACTTCTATTTATTTAAGTGCTTAGGTTTTGTTGACATGTCTGTTTTGGGAATGAATTCCCAAGCACTAGCATACATAGCAATCAAGCTCAACTTTGCACCAGTAATTTCTGTCAGATATGCTTAATCTTTCTTTCAAGACAATATCAGTAAATACCAACCTTACACTGAAAATTTAAATAGATGTGGGTCAAAAACAAGTTCACCACTTCCAACAAATCAGTGAATGGACACCTCGGGTGCCCATTAGGTAGGCTTTAGTATTTATTTTATACAAAGCTAAGCATAGTGGCGATGGAGGGCAGTGGACAAGGGGTAGTGCAATAGAACATAATTTTTCTAGTATGTTCTCACAGTATGTCATAATAGCTAGTAATGCCAGTGAATATGAGGTCATAAAAAAATTATTTTTTTGCATTTGTTTCACAACTTTTGTTCTTTGTTTGGCATTTTTTGTGACTCCAAAACACGTCTGAAATGGCAGTTTGCACAATCTCTGATGGGAGGAGGAGATGTAACTTTCTATTACAGGAAGATAACAAGGTAAAAAAAACCCTCTGAAGTTATCATCTTTTTTTGTATTTCTTTCTAGTCGAAGGGGAAGAGGAATAAAAAAATGTGGCTTGCTGTTCAGCCTAAACGTAAAAATTAATATTTGCACTATTCAGAGAGAGGCTTTTGAAAAGATGTTTCAAATGCTTAACACCCAGAGGTGAAGAGGCAGCTTTCTGCTTCTGAGAAGGCCATAAGTAGTGTTTCAGGAGAGGGACAAGCGCAAGAAGAAAGTACCTGACACTGATTTTTACAAGAGCAAGTAGGTAAAGAAAAGTAACAATAAAAAATTGCCTAAATATTCTGATTCTTGATCTGTTTGATGAGGGATGCTCCATATGGGCAACTTCATTTACACTGATGCCTAGAGAAAAGGCAAAAGTCTCTCTCGTATTCATGAGCCCACATAGCAGGGCTTGACTCTGAAATCAAGAACCAGACCATGTTCACACTGACTTCTTTCATGGGTTTTTTGTCTGTTTTGAAAATACATGTGAGAGGTTAGACCTGAGAAATGATGCTGTCTTGTTTCCTTGTAACTGTGCTAGCTGAGAGATAGGGCTGGTATGAGGCTTTGTGATCTCCACAAAAACAGTGTTCCCACTAGGCCTTCTGAGGGCAAGGGTTGTGGTCTGGTCACAGCTAGGAATGATGACTTTCCATCTTCGCTTTGAAAGGATCCTTGTAGCTACTGTACACTACAGTGTAAAATAAAGTTTGTCAGTAGGTTTTTGTTAGGACTAAAGACATGAAGAAGTTGTCCAAAGTGAAAAAGTAAGCCTTTCCGCTGCCATTAAATAACAGGTTTTTCTCCTTCAGAATATGTTTGGAGGGAAAAAGAGCTACAGAATTCAATATATGTAGTTCAGATTTTGCTGCTATATAAAAAGAAATAAAGGATTATTCATAGCAAAGAAAGTAATTTTCACTCTAAAATGCCATGCTTCAAAAAAAGTAACATTGGTATTATTGAGGAGGAAGTCAGAGAAAAGTATTTAGTGACGAACGAATGAGCATAAACAAGATTCTGCAATTTGCTTTGTACAATACTTGGAAATACATTGAAAATTGAAAAGCACTTTAGCAAATTAGATTGATCATTGGAGCGTCATCCAGGGGAATTATAATCTTGAACCATTCTAGTGAAATGCTTTAGACTGCCATGAAGTGAAATTCATCTGTTTGTAAGAAGAGTGACTATCCCACAATAATGTGAAAGAACTGCTTTCTTGATTACTTTGCAGAGCTTCATAAGAGGACCAAATTATATTTTTCTGTTAAATAAAGTGCGGGAACAGGAACTTGATTCCTAGTTTCTGAAGACAAAGGGAAGCCAGAAATATGCATATTCCCTGAGAAATATTCATATATATTCTGTAGTCAAGAAAGCACAATCAGGAATATAAGAAGAGATTGCATTTCCTTTTGATGCAATAAGCAGAACTGATTGAAGCTTTCAGAATATCTTTGTTTGCCAGAAAGCCAAATTGGCTGTGCACAGAAGGAATAGTCTTAGCATTCAGTGGTGAGTAGAATGAGGTCTATATATTCCTGTTCTCAACCTCTTTTAAAGGAGTAGCATTGAGGGAGAATATTTTGGCTGAAACACTACACTAATCTGCAGTAGTCCACAGTGGGATGCAAGATAGAGCCCTTTCAAGACTGCTGTCAGCCTTGATGTTAGAGAGCATCTTTTTCTCAACAAGTCTTATCTTGTGCAGCTCAGCTTGACCTGGGTGGTATGTCCCTTAATAGCTAGATAACTATTCTAAACTATTGTATTTGTTTGCCATATTTGATCAAAAGTCTAGACAAACACTTTTCAGACGTTATATTCACTCCAGCTGTTCCATGTTATGTTGATTGGTCATATAACTCACAGCACTACTTCTGTTATTTGATGGTATGACAAAAGCATTAAAATCAGACAAAAAACCTCTAGTATGTGACTAAAAATGGTCAATTATTTATTAAAACAATAATTATTTTACCAAATGTTTTGTGTTTAATTGTATTTGTGCAATAAAAAATACCTAAAAGTTCCTGATCATCCATTTAATTTGTAAGGATGTAAATTTAATACAATTTCCTTTGCTTCTAGAGCAAATCAGTATTGTAATCAATTTGGCTTTGCTTCTGTTGGGAGTGAAAGATTTGTTTTAGTTTAGAATCATAGAATCATAGAATCAACCGAGTTGGAAAGGACGTCTGCGATCATCAAGTCCAACCCTTGATCCACTACCATCATGGTTACTAGACCATGGCACTAAGTGCCACATCCAGTCTTGTCTTAAAAACCTCCAGAGATGGAGAATGCACCACTTCCCTGGGCAGCCCATTCCAATGTCTGATTACTCTCCCTGGAAAAAATTTCTTCCTAATATCCAACCTAAACCTCCACTGGCACAGCTTAAGACCATGCCCTCTTGTCTTTGCCTGGGAGAAGAGGCCACCCCCCACCCGGCTACGACCTCCTTTCAGGGAGTTGTAGAGAGTGATGAGGTCTCCCCTGAGCCTCCTCTTCTCCAGGCTGAACAACACCAGCTCCCTCAGCCTCTCCTCATAGGACTTGTGCTTGAGGCCCTTCACCAGCCTTGTTGCTCTTCTCTGGACCCGCTCCAGCACCTCAATATCCCTCCTGAACTGAGGGGCCCAGAACTGGACACAGCACTCCAGGTGTGGCCTTACCAGTGCTGAGTACAGGGGAAGAATCACTGCCCTGGACCTTCTGGCCACACTGTTCCTGATAAAGGCCAGGATGCCATTGGCCTTCTTGGCCACCTGGACACACTGCTGGCTCATGTTCAGCTTCCTGCCAATCCAAACTCCCAGGTCCCTCTCTGTCTGGCTGCTCTCCAGCCACTCTGTGCCCAGCCTGTAGTGCTGCATGGGGTTGTCGTGGCCAAAGTGCAGGACCTGGCACTTGGCCTTGTTGAACCTCATCCCGTTGGAATCAGCCCAACTCTCCAGTCTGTCTAGGTCCCTCTGAAGAGCCCTTCTGCCTTCCAGCTGATCAACATTCTCCCCCAGCTTGGTGTCATCTGCAAATTCACTAATGGTAGACTCAATCCCCTCATCTAAATCATCAGTAAAGATATTAAATAGAACAGGGCCCAACACTGATCCCTGAGGGACATCACTAGTGACCGGCCACCAACTGGATGCAGCACCGTTCACCACCACTCTCTGGGCCCGGCCCTCCAGCCAGTTCCTAACCCAGCACAGAGTACCCCTGTCCAAGCCATGGGCTGCCAGCTTTTTCAGGAGTATGCTGTGGGAGACAGTGTCAAAGGCTTTGCTGAAGTCCAGGTAGACCACATCCACAGCCTTCCCCTCATCCACCAGGTGGGTCACCTGGTCATAAAAGGAGATGAGGTTGGTCAGACAGGACTTGCCCTTCCTAAACCTGTGCTGGCTGGGTCTGATCCCTTGTCCATCCTGTAGGTGCTGTGTGATTGCACTTAGGATGATCTGCTCCATAACCTTGACAGGCACTGAGGTCAGGCTGACAGGCCTGTAGTTTCCCGGGTCCTCCTTGCAGCCCTTTTTCTGGATTAGTATGACATTTGCCAACTTCCAGTCATCTGGGACCTCCCCACTGAGCCAGGACTGTTGGTAGATGGTGGAGAGTGCCTTGGCCAGCTCTTCCACCAGCTCCCTCATCACCCTTGGGTGGATCCAATCTGCTTCCTCCTGGATTACAGGGGGGCTATTCAGCTTCTTATCTCTGTCTACAAGCTCCAGAAGCCAGCTGTCCTCAGGACAACCTGTCTTCCTGTTGAAAACTGAGGTAAAGAAGGTGTTAAGTACCTCAGCCTTTTCCTCATCTTTGATAACTATGTTCCTGCCCATGTCCAATAAAGAATGGAGGTTTTCCTTGTCCCTCCTTTTGCTATCGATGTATCTGTAGAAAGACTTTTTGTTATCCCTAACAGAAGTGGCAAGATTGAGTTCAAATTGTGCCTTCATCTCTCTAATTTTCTTTCTACAAGACCTAATTACATTCCTAAACTCTTCGTGAGTAGCCAGACCTTTTTTCCAAAATTGGTAGGCTTTCTTTTTTACCCTAATTTCTTTCAAAGTGTCCCCGTTTCATTGGGAACAAAACTAAACATGAGATTGCTTAACTTTTTTTTTTTTAAGTAGAGCAATTAAACACCTAGGCAAATTTTAAACATAAGTTTAAAGTGGACTCTCTTTAAGCTTCCATTGGTGAATCAAGAACAAAACAATTGGCTATAGCATCTGTGCTCTGCTAAATAATTTACTAGGTAGTGATGCTAAAATATCTCTATTTCTTCTTGCTCACTGGAGCTGTCACTTATGTTGCACTTAAAAACATATTCCTTTGAGTAAGACATTCGATTAATATCCAGCATAATGGATCAAAATCATTGTTCATGAAATTTCTTATTAGTTCACTAGGAGTTCAGAAAAAAATTGACCCTACCACTACTTTCAGGTTAGAAATTTAATGAATGAAAGGGAACAAGAGTAAATTGCTTGATTTTTATGCTACCTGAGTTCTGAATTATTTCCATTTTAACATGACTGTTGAGGGAGATACCTTATTTTATATTGTTCTTTATGGAATTACTTGTATATGTGCTTTCAGTGACAACCCATTTCCATGGGAACAAGGAACATGGAGACAGAAACTTTGAGGAGACAAAGTAGAAGCTAATGGAAAGAGAATGTGAAAAGACAAAGGGAGTTAACACTTCAGTTGCAAAGATAAGTAATTCCTTACTCTGCAGAGGACAGACTTTTCTTTAATAAAAATATCTCTTGTTACCAGTGTTGGGCTATGGCAATCCTTGAGCTCAGGTGCACAGACATGTGGTGTCTAGGAAGGCTGGATGGCTGTTTATCTCTACAGTTGATATTAGCAATATTTGTCTTTGAAATGTCGTGGTAAAGTGACTGGGATCAGTTTTTTCTCTTTTCTTAGACAAGATGAAGCACGATTAAAATCTCCTGACCAGAAGTAAACACAACATTGATAAGCAAAATTGGTGCCACCAACTTTTAAAGTCAGTTTTTGGCATCAATCTCTGTCAGAACACAATTGTTCCTGAAGTACTCTGAAAGCAGTGGGATTGCAGTCCGGGCCTGGCAAAAGAAGAACAGTTCAGTGTTAACTTCCCTGCTAACTTTTTTTATTTTCGAAGTCTAATCTGCAAATGAAGCATTTTTTCCATTTTCCTTCCTGAAAATTGAGACAGCGTCTGCTTCTCTTCAGCCTACCACCTCCAGGTTACATTGCCAGATAATGACTATCAGATTTGTCACTGAGCCATGATCTATCTCTGGGAAATCTCATGGTATTTTCTAGTGGTCAAATAGTACAGAAGAGATGTCATCAGAAATAGTACTACTATCCAGGAACCCTTACTCTTTTGTTTTGTTTGAACTTTGACTGTGGGAAGCCGTTTACTTTCTATGTGATTTTGGTCACAAAGGACTTGTTTTTTGGCATGTCTTGGTACAATTCCCACAGAGATCTGACTTCTTAGTATGCCACATAGACCAGATGTGTGATGCCTGAAATTTACATCCATACCTAACATTATTTAGCATCTTGCAAGTTAAGAAATGAAAAAAAAGTTACCATAAGATGAATGAAAAATAATTTTCACTGTGTATAGCAAGAAGACAGGTAATTGGGGGCTATCATTTATTTTGGAAGGCAAATAAGGGTCACTTTGGATTCGTAGATTCTCAAAGAGAAATATATAGCACATAGACAAACTACATAACTCCTAGTTCTGAGGTATCTTTGGTTGAAGTCTTTCACTGACTTTTGTCTTTCTGGTTTCACATCACTCTTAAATTATGGATAAAATATAAACACATATTTTGCAGACCACAGGAGACTCAAGTCTAGAGGATGAAATATTAAACTAAACATTCTTTATTCAAAGCTCTAGTAATACAGAAAACAAATAACTGATTGAAAATACCAGAAAACTTGCATAGAATGATGATGAATTCATATTGGCTTAGCTCCATTGGTTTGAGACCCTCTTGACATTTTAAGCTATTTTGTGGATAAAGTTGTTAACATTCATGCTGAGTTATCTGCTCCCATTAAACTACACTGATACCTTGCAGGGGAGAAAATGCATCATCTGCTAAATTTCTTGCTGCTTAGAGTCCTTGCAATAACATTGTTCCACTGATGTTTCACTGAAGTGATGAAGGATGATATTAGGCGAGTTTGTCCATCAGGGAAAGATGATAATCCCCATCAGGAAGGGATAGGTGTAACTAATCTTTAACACTTGTCAGTCTTTGCTCAAGACATCCGGAGCATGAAGGGTTTAGCCAATAGACACTGTCAACATCCGTTCCTTCATTGAGTAATAGACTGGAAAAACTGTGGCAACTATTTGGTGTCTAAATGCCTGAATGTCTTCCACTATGGTTTGTACAGATGCCAGCTGTGATTGAAAATATGAATTTTCAGTGGTGTGAGAAAAGGTAATTGTAGACATTAGGGATTCTCCTTGTTTTGGGGAAGGGAATTGGAAAGGATAATATCAACTTTTGTGGTTTGGAATCAAAATTTAGCTCCTCTACTATCTCAAGCATAGCAGGCAAGTGCTTTTTTACTGAAAGGTGGAGCATCAATTTTCACATGAGTATTTATGGATGGTTGTCATTGTAAAAGATCACTTCCCTTCCTGTATTTTCCTTACTTTCTATAGATTTCTATAGAGATTATTCTAATCTGGAATTGTAGGTACCATGTGAGCTACAGGAACCACAAACAGTTCTTTCCTTGAGAGGACCCCAGGGGCTTAGAATTTACCATCTTGGGATTCAAAGTAGCTTGAGGTGTACAACACTGGATTACATTATAAAGCCCCCAGTCCATGTTTTTTGCTTTTTGGAGACAGTGAGCATAGAGAAAAGAATGCAAGTTCAAAAATAAAGCAGGTTTAAGTATCATTTAGGTATTTTTTGTTTTCTGCATAGCCTCACTCTGTAAGTACCGGTGTGGCTGTTTAGTCTGTATGTATGTTAAACAAACACAGGAATTTACATGGACACTTTTGTTCTCAAAATCAAAGCATATAAAAGGACACTTTGCATGTAGTTTCTGTCAAGGCAGATGCAGAGTATGTTTATATTGCATCAGTAATGATAACTTTGTAAAGGGCAAACACTTTGAGAACAATCTATTGGGCTGTGCTCTGAGATCTTGTATTTAGTGTTTAGGATGCCATGAGTTATTAGGGAAGAACCAAGTACTCAGAGTTTGGTCCAACGAGTTGAATCGTGTTCCTTAAAGCATTAGAAATACTTGCGTTTAAGATGCTAAATAAAAGGTCTTATGAACAACAGAAATATGAAACAAGTAGTTTGGTAAGTAACTTCCTTACATGGAAGTGCTTTAAGAAGTGTCATTTGCTTGATTTATGAACACATTTGGAAATAAAAATAATTAGATCTATTAATAAATACTATATGAGGAAACACAAGAGCTAATTTTACAGCTGTATCCTGATCTCAGTCACTTTGACCTTGACATGCAGTGCAAGGATTTCACAGAGGTTTTTTTGTTGCCAATAAGATGAGGAAATGTTTCAAAAACTACTGAGAAGAAAAGAGAGACAGAGAAACGGACTGTTTAGACAAGTCTTTTACCTTTTGTAAGCATACTGTCAGGTGCATTTGTTTATTCTACTGTCCTGATGGTGCAGGATCAAGAATTGTGTTAGAATATGGTAAACATCAATTAAGTGTGAAAAAGAATCAAAATCAAACTAACCAGAAAAACAGATGATCCAGGGTGAAGGTTTAGGTGAGAACCTGAAGATAAATGAGGAGAGAATAAAGGCAAAACAGACAGGGTTGTGAAGGACAGAAGACAGAGAATAGAGAAGGAAGCAATAGGCAGAAAACTCTAAGGAATCCTTTGATCACACTGTAGCTTTAAATACATAGAACAGGACAATCAATTACCTTAGGATCAGCTGCAAAGAAAGCACGGATATCAGTTTTAAGGGAGTACAGACTCAACTGAGGGAGAATCAAAGGCTGTGAAATTCCAAAGGGGTAAGGAAATATCCAGGAGAGTTGGAAAGAGTGCAAGAGGGGTTTTACATATTTGGTTGTTAAAGAGTGCCCCCATCTCATAAGCATCCTAAGTGTTTGAAATGTTGTATGTCATGGCCCTGAAAATACTAGGTGTATTTTAGAGGATACTGGGTTTTGCAACATGAAAGAAAACACAATCAGAGATGATAAGCAGTTGGAGTTCTTACAACTTGGTCCACAGCCAGGACCTCTCCTTGTCATTGAAAACGTGTAATGAGAAAAATCTGACCTCTGTGAATTGTGTACAAGGAACATCTGTTCTAAGGAGGTGCTGTTGAATAAACAGCCTGCTTATGTCACTAAGTTGTAAGATCTGTCTGCAATTTTCCTCTCTCCATTTGTGAATCTTGATCTCAGTATATCAGATTGCCTCTATGAAATTATTCTTGCCTTGACTTTGATGCAGGAGTCATAAATGAAAACTGACTGAAGTTCTCGGGAACACATATTTAGTAATTAAGTAAATTAAGAGTATAGTAATTAAAAAACCTCTCTATTGTCCTTTTTGCATATGAACAGAGAGCAAGGAGGATAGTGACAAACATTTAAATCTCTCAAATGTGGTTAATAACTTAAAACAAGAAAACCTCCTTAGCACACCTTGCAATTGCAATTAAATAAAGTTTCAATATTTTCCATAAGCCTTGATTAGAGACTTGACCAGTATTTTCAGAGCAGTGGGAGTTGCTCCTTTCACCCAAGGGCAGACATACTGCCTTCCTAAATCTGCCTCAGAAATGAGAGAACACATGGAGGATGAGAGCACAGCCCTCTCTTCAGCAAACCTCTGGCCAACTCAAACACGCTGTTATTTCCTCTTTGCATTGGCTTTGTGTCTTGCCTGTGTACTATCCTGCAGTAACAGGATCAGTTGAAGTAGTGGTTTATATTCCTAGCCACTGCCTGCTGGGAACACTTCTCCCTTGCATGTTTTATTTCCCTGAACCATGCAACATGATCCTCCTTCCTCCCAAGGTAATTTCAAGGTATAGAAGAGCATAACAATGAGTCCATCTTTCCATTCCAGGTCCCATCCACTAGCTGCTGACCTGTGAAAGAAATATGGAGTTCATCAGCAGGGAGGAAGACACTTATTCAGTCATGGAGCCACACAGCTAGTTGCATGTTCTTTTGAACGAGGTATGTCTGTGCAACATATAAACTTAAGAAAGAAACCTCTGAAATTCTGATTCTCTTGATGGAGGAGGTAGGCTCCCATCATATTCTGCATGCATGCTTGTTTTGACAGTTCACAAGCATATTGAAGGGTCAAATCAGACACTATAGCTTTAATTCTGGAGCAAGTCTTTGTTTTACTAATAAAGCTTATGGGCATTTAATTACATTTTACTGTTTTGTAACAAATTAAAACATTGTAATACTTGGCAGATTTACTAGGAGAAAAAGAAATGGCAAAAAGGCAACTTAGGGAAGGATGATTCAAGTTTCCATTTATTTTCAAATTTGAAAACAATTAAGCTTTTCTTTATAGTTCTCCAAGTCACCCACTCTCATAAACTCAGAAATGTGATCTAAATGCAGCTGTGAAGCAGGGAGGCATTTTCTGCTGATTTATTCAAGAAGGTAACCATCCTTTTCAGCACAGGAAAATTAATTAGCGAGGCAAATGATAATAATGATAATATGCAAAATAAAAGGAATAATCTAATTTAGAGATTTCAAGTTTATAGAAAGAAAATGACAGGCGAAGAAGCTTCATTAATAAGGCATGAGGAAACCTCATCCCCACATTCAGCACTGGAAGTCCTCTGCAGCTGAAATGTAAATAGCAATAAATGGTGAGTGCTCAGGGGGCTAATTTTCTTCATCATGAGGTTTAGTCCAAGCTGGCACCATGTTTTTGATTCAATTCAGTCTCACAAAACCTTGTTGACTTCTTTCAGGTGTCAGTCCTCATCCATTGCAGTTCCCTCTGGTCTCCCCCTCCTCACTGCCTTCATCTCTTACCTTTCCTTGCTCAGGCACAGGTGATTTCTGTAACACCCCCACTGTTTCAGCAGAGTGGTATAGAGAGAAAATTCCAAGGAGATGAGGAGAACAGATGTGACCGTTCTCCTCAGCCCCTGGGATTTGTTAAGCATGTAGGTAGTGGTTTCTCAAACTCTTAGGCTGTTAGCATCCAAAGGAAGGCAACACAGATGGTGAAGGGCCTAGAGGGGAAGCTGTATGAGGAGCACCTGAGGGCACTTTGTTCCGGCTGAAGAAGAGGAAACTGAGGGGAGACCTCATTGCAATCTACAACTTCATTGTGAGGGGAAGAGGAGGGGCAGACACTGATCTCTTCTCTGTTGTGACCAGTGACAGAACCTGAAGGAATGACCTAAAGTTGTGTCAGAGGAGGTTTAGTTTGGATATTAGAAAAACGTTCTTTACTCGGAGGGTAGTTGGGCACTGAGAGACTCCCCAGGGAACTGGTCACAGCACCAAGCCTGACAGGGTTCAAGAGGCATTTGGACAGTACCCTCAGGCACATGGTGTGACTCTTGGGGATGGTCCTGTGCAGGGCCAGGAGCTGGACTCAATGATCCTTGTGGATCCCTTCCAGCTCAGCATATTTTGTGATTTTGTGATTTTTCTTTTGTCTCAGACTGAGCATGTACAAGTTGCCAGATGGCTAATGGAGGCAATGAAAGGAGTTTCTGTTCTTCTGCGGATGTTCCCCTTCTGGCAGCTTTAGCTGATTGAATAAATTGTATTTTCTTTTACTACATAAGGTTTTGAATGAAATAGCTTCCAACATTTGCCTGGTTTCCTGAGTAAGAGACTGTTAGGTCTAAATACTTGTCAGCTGAAAGAGAAGGGCTTAGATTCAAGACCTTCCCCATATTTAATTTAAGTCTGTTAAATTTGACATAGTGTAGAAAAGATGATCAAAACCATTTAGCTGTTTCAGCACAGATAGTCCCAGCTGGAGTATTTAGCTAAATCAGTCATTTAACACCTGCTTTTTGCTTCAGTCTTGCTCTTGGCTGAGAGTGTAAGGTGGTGTTTAAGGGTAATTGTCAGTGTTAGGAAGCCTGTCTGCCAGCACAGAGCACTGGTTTGAGTGGCTGTATAGGACCTAAGCTTGTGCCATGGATGTTTTGGGTGATACTATTGCCACCGCTGAGGCACTGGTTAAATGAGGAGCGGATCTTTGAAGACATGTATGTGCTGCCCTGTTGCTTGTATCTCTGGGAAATAAGTTGTCCTCTGTGTTCAAAGATATGGTTCTGGCTGCCTTAGCTGTCCAATGCATGCACAATAAACAAAGGATGTCTATATACATTTAAGTGTATAGAAGTTGTAGGGTTTTCAAAACCATTTATCTATTTGTCCATAAAATACAAGGGTGCAACAAACCTTATTTTGGTTGGGTTTTTTGTTAGATGGTTTTTCTGGTTGTTGTTGTGGAGTTTTTTTGGTTTAGTTGATTTTTTTCCCCAGAGCATTCTAATTTGAAAAGGAAAATTATATACAAATTAGTTTAAAGCTAGATATTTTGTAAACAAAAAACAACTTCAACAGTTTACTATTCAAATCATTATCTTACCCATTTGTGGGTACATTCCCTAGAACACTAAAAGCAAATATTTTAGTACAAGATAAAGTATCTGAAAATACTACAGCATTTTTCAGTAATAATTATGTTTTCATAAATATATAAAAACTTGTAATGACTTTGATATACACTTTGGAACACCATCCTATTTCTAACACGTAGGAATATTTCACGAAGTAGAAAGAAGGGATATTTCAGAAAGTAAAAAGGAAAGGACAAATTTAAAGACATGTCACAATCACATGAATCCAGTGATTCCTATTCTCTAACATAATATGGAGAAAGGCATTATAAATTGAATTGTTACAATTGTAAGATATGAGTGTACAATCGCAATATATATAAGAGTTTCCAAACAAAGCCTACTCTCAGTCTGCTTCAGTCTGAGTTTCAAGGCTCCTTAGGTTCCATTTTTTTCCTATGTTGGAACTGTGTATACCAATCCTTTTTTATCTCCAACAACTACCTAGTGACTGACCTCTGCAGATATCCTCCCAGGTCATTTGCAGGATATAAGCGTCATAAAAATAAACCATTCTAAATACAGAAGGTCTATAAACTGTGCAATGGGAACAAGTCCCTTTCAATTAATTTATGGATTTTTTTCTTGAGTTGTTTTATAGAGTTTCAGCAATAGCAAAAAAGTCCAAGCTATTAACCTTTTGGTGCAGAAGTGAAACCTAAAGCTGTCTGTACATTGCTTTAACTAATGTAGTTCTCTACTGGAGATAAAGCTCTTAAGTCACAACTAGCCTCTTTGTTTACACTACTTTAAAAACTAAATATGCAGAAGTTTGCTTCAGGATGGGATTTCTTGGAGCAAAGGGAGGTTCTGCTTTGTCCCACATATTCTGACTGGAAAGGAAGGGTGTTTTCTGGTCATGTTGGCAAGCCTGTAGGGAATGTGATTTATCTTTGTTCTGTTAACTGGGTAAATAAGGAGCTGCAGGAAAGTAACTTTCTTGATCGTGGATGAGGTAGTTTCAAAACACAGATATCTCTCTTATCCAATGAAGCCTTGTGCCAGCTGCTACTTAAGATAAACTAAACTCCCAACAAGGGTCACAACTTGTTTTATTAAGTTATCCATAAATTTCCAGAATGAGATCCTAATCTATAATGAACTGTTGAGTCAGATGATTCTTAGCCAAAATAAAAGAGAAAATGTTGTGGTAAATGAAGGTCAAATTGCAAAAATATAATTAGCTCTGTAAGGCCTAAGGTAATCTGTTATATAAAGTGCACATTCTGCTTTATTGGTAAATAAAAAAATTAACATTATGCATAATTCCCCTGCAGGGCACCTGCAGAACGGGCCTACTCTCTCAAAGCATGGTGCATTCTGAGACAAACAGCTATGTTGTGTCACACAGCAGAACCTTGTGCAGGGACTGAGGACCTACACATTTTCTTTTCAAGTATTATTGACTTCACTGCAGTGGTGCTAAACAAGAATAAACATTTTATGCCAAAAATGTCTATTGTCCCAACAGTGTTACTGGCTATTAATTATGAGACTGCATTACACAATCAAAATATTTAGTAAATTATCTGTTGTCATGGATCTTTTTGCAAAAGAGTAGACATTCTTAGTAACAAAATGCCCACTTGACTAAAGGAACATGTTACACAAAATGGGACATAGACTAGATGTCTGACCAAAAATGCTTAAATCCACAGACTTTCAAGAAGTCTGCAGCATCATTTGAACTTTATCATCGGAATCAATCTTTAGCGTAAATTTTTCCTGGTTTTAAGGCTTTAGTACGTAAAGGCTCAGGATTCAAATCTGTCAAAGATAAATCCATTTTCAGAGATTAATAGAATCTCAAAATCATAGCATATGCTGACCTGGAAGGGATCCATCAGGATCATCAAGTCCAACTTCAGGCCCTTCACAGGACACCTGAAGAATTGCACCATGTGCCTGAGAGCATTGTCCAAATGCTTCTTGAACTCAGACAGGCTTGGTGCTGTGACCACTTCCCTGGGGAGCCTGTTCTAGTGCCCAAGTACTCTCTGGGTGAAGAATCTTTTCCTTATATCCAACCTAAACCTCCCCTGACTCAGCTTACTGCCATTTTCGCAAGTCCTGTTACTGGGCATGAGAGTGAAGAGATAGATCTGTGCCTACCACTCCCCCTCCCCTCAGGAGGAAGTTGTGGACTGCAATGAGGTCTCCCCTCAGTCTCCTCTTCTTCAGGCTGAACAGACCAAGTGACCTCAAGCCACTCCTCATACGGCTTTCCCTTGAGGCCCTTCACTATCTTTGTTGTCCTCATTTGAACTCTCTATAATGGCTAAATGTCTTTCCTGTATTGCAGTGATCAAAACTGCACACAGTATTCAAGGTGAGGCTGCACCAGTGCAGAACAGAGCAGGACAATCCCCTCCCTTGACCAGCTGGCGATGCTTTGCCTGACGCCCCTGAGGACATGGTTGGCCCTCCTGGCTGCCAGGGCACTGCCGACTCATATTCAGCTTGCCATCGATCAGGATCCCCAGGTCCCTTTCCATGGCACTGCTTTCAAACATCTCATTCCCCAGTCTCTACACAAGACCAGGATTATTCTGTCCCAGGTGCAGAAGCCGGCGCTTGCCCTTGTAAACTCCACACAGTTGGTGATTGCCCACCTCTCTAATTTGTTGGAGTCTCTCTCCCTCTCTGCCCTTGGAGGAGTTGACAGCTCCTCCCAATTTAGTACTGTTGGCAAACTTACTTAGTAATTTTAACTACTTTTAATTACTTCAGTAGTCAAGCAAAATATGTAGACATTGAGAACTTCAAATAAGTCAATTAAGCAATCTGAAGGATACACTCAATGGCAATAATTTTTCCTGTAGCTGTAGAAAGCTGCAGTAGAATCTTCATGTATTCCAAAACAGTATAATAATGATTAAATAAGTATCTTCACCATTGTACCAAAGGGTATGGTTTATGTACAAAGGTCTCTTGTCATCCCTATTGCAAATCTTCTGTTGGTTACGGAAGGTGATGGACAGAAGGTCTGAAACAATGAAACAACACTGAAGTAAACAGAATTATAGTTATTTCTTCCTCATTAACTTTTAAGGTTCCTTATTAACCTCAGATTTTTTGTTGCATTTCTTCATCTGCTTTATCTATAGAAACTCCAAACTGTCATCATGGCTAGGCTTCGCAAATGAAGATTTGGGAAGGGCTCTACCCACGTTTGTTACAAGTGTGCTGGTGGCTAAAAAGGCCAATACGAGATAGACAAGTCCAGTTGCAAAAGGTACAGCAGAAGGACTCCTTAGGTGGTATATTCTGCAAGACATGATTCTTTCTGCGTTGTCTTTTCTCCTCAAGAGTGATCCTGCGTGCGTTCTCAAAGGAAGCAGCAGTGTTATAGATAGTGTGTCTCCAGACCTCCTGATTGGAGGCCAGAGTAGACCAGTTATGATGATCAATATGGCTAAGGCTGAGATGTTGTTTCAGGGAGTCCTTGTATCTTCTCTTTGGGGCTCCTCTCATGCGGCAGCCGGTGGCAAGTTCACCATAAAGCAAGATCTTAGGGAGGCGGTGGTCCTTCATCCTGGAGACATGCCCTGCCCAACGCAGTTGTGTTCTCAGCAACATGGCCTCAATACTTGTGATTGCTGCTTGTTCTACAACAGACACATTAGTCACATAATCTGACCAGTGGATGTTTAGGATTGTTCGGAGGCAGCATTGGTGAAAGTGTTCTAAGAGTTGCAGGTGGTGGCGTTAGATAACCCATGATTCAGATCCGTATAAGAGAGCAGACAGTACAATGTCTCTGTAAACACTGATCTTTGTACTTTTCTTCAAGTGTTTATTTCGCCAAACTCTTTTATGGAGTTTTCTGAAAGTACTATATGCCCTGACTAACCTGTTGTCTATCTCTCCGTCAATTTTACCATCCGAGGAGATGAGGTAATTAAACTGCTGGACTGATTTGAGCTCTGATTCAGCAGTGGTGATATGGGGATGAAGGAAGACTTCCTGAGGTGCCGGTTGATAGAGAACTTCTGTCTTCTTTAAGCTGACTTCCAGCCCAAAGAACTCAGCAGCCTCTGCAAAGCAGGATGTTAAATGCTGCAGAGCTGCTTCTGTGTGGGCGACAAGGGCGGTGTCATCAGCATAAAGCAGCTCCTGGACAAGATGATTTAAGGTCTTGGTGTGGGCCTTCAGTTGCCTTAGGTTAAATAGGCTTCAATCGGTACGATATCAAATGTAGATACCACCTGGATGATCGAGGTCTGCCGTGGCCCTTTGGAGCATCATGCTGAAAAAGACTGTGAATAGGGTTGGTGCAAGAACACAGCCTTGTTTCACACCATTAGTTATTAGAAAGTGCATTGCCATATCTGATTTGGCCATGCTGATCCTCATGAAGTGGGATGATCATTTTAAGGAACTTGGGGGGACAACCTAAACATTCCAAAATCTGCCACAGACCTTTTCTGCTCACAGTATCGAAAGCCTTAGTGAGATCAACAAAGGTTACATAGAGACCTTTGTTCTGTTCCCTACACTTCTCTTGCAGTTGTCTGAGAACAAATACCATGTCTGTGGTACTCCTGTTGGCTCCTGTTGAAACCACATTGGCTTTCAGGTAGAATTCTTTCTGCTATAGTGGGTATTAGTCTGTTCAAAAGTATTCTCGCCAGGATTTTACCAGCAATGGAGAGCAGAGTAATACCATGGTAATTTGAGCAGTCTGATTTAGTACCTTTCTTCTTATACAAGGTGATGATGACTGCATCACGAAGGTCTGATGGTAGTTCGCCTAGTTCCCAACAGCGCACCACAAACTTGTGAAATTTAGCATGGAGCGCAAGGCCCCCATGTTTCCAGACTTCAAGTGGAATTCCATCAACTCCAGCTGCCTTGCCAATTTTCACCTACTATATGGCCTTAAGAGTTTCTCCTAAAGTGGGGGCAGTATCCATTCTTCATCGGTTGTTGTTTGATGGACTGAATTGCTGGGTCTTGAACTACACAGTTAGTACTGAAAAGAGTCTGAAAGTGTTCAGATCAACGATTCAGAATGGAGAAGCATTTGACCATCAGCACTGAGTAGGAGGCTTTGGACCTGATATGTAGGCCCGTATGCTGTTTTCAAGGCCTCATAGAATCCTTTGTGATCACCCGTATCTGCACACAATTGAGTTTTTTCAGCTAGATTGTTCCACCACTTGTTCTGGATGTCACAGAGTTTCTGTTGGAGCTTGCTGCATGCAAGACGAAAGGCTTCTTTTCTTGCATGACAGGATGACAGTGCAAGGTGTGCTTGGTGAGCGGTTCTCTTCTTCCTCAACAATTCCTGGATCTCTCGATTGTTTTCATCAAACCAGTCCTTGTTCTTCTTGAGGGAGAACCCTAAGGATTCTTCAGAGGACTGCAGGATGCTATTTTTAATATGGTGCCAAAGTGTTTCAGGAGAGGAATCTATAGAATCTATGGAATGATTTTTGAGCCTAGTTTGAAGATTTGCCTGGAATATGTCTTTCACTGTGGCTGATTGGAGATTGTTAACTTGGAGTCTCCTCCTTGGAATACCGCCCCTTTTAGGTTTGAACTTAGCATTGAAGTTAAGTTTACAGCACACAAGTCGATGGTCTGTTTGGCATTCTGCACTGGGCATCACGCGAGTATGGTGGACATTGCGGACATCTCTCCGTCGCACCAAGACATAATCAATGAGGTGCCAATGCTTAGATCTGGGATGCATCCAGGTTGTCTTCAGACTATTTTTCTGCTGAAAGCTAGTATTAGTGATGGTGAGCTGTTGCTCCGCACAGAATTCTGGCAGAAGTCAACCATTATTGTTGCAGTTTCCAACACCATGCTTGCCTAATACTCCTTTCCATGCTTCAAAATTCTTTCCTACTCTGGCATTGGAATCACCTAGGATAATGATTTTGTTATCTGCAGGAATCTTTTGGATAAGGTGGCGCAGGTCAGCATAAAATTTATCTTTTTCAGCAGGGTCAGCTTGGAGAGTTGGGGCATATATACTAAAGAGGACAATGTGTTGCTTGTTGTGTAGTGGAAGGCGTAGGGAGATAATGTGATCAGAATGACCTGTCAGCAGATTTTTGAGTTTAGGAACAATAGAGTTTTTAATCATGAAGCCAACTTCTGAAAGATGTTTTTCGATTCTGGGTTTACCTGACCAAAAGAGTGTGTAACCGGCACCATGTTCTCTAAGGCTGCCTTCCTCGTGTAGTCGAACTTCACTGAGAGCAGCAATGTCACTGTTGAGATGTGATAGTTCATGGGCAATTAGGGCAGAGCAATGCTCAGGACGTCCACTATCCTCAGTATCAAGCACGGTTCTGATGTTCCAGCATGCGAGAGTCAATTTGGGTACACCTTTGAAGGCAGGTGTATGCCTTTGTCTCTTGATCTTTGTGTGACCCCATTGGAAGAAGGTACCTGTTGGTCGCAGTTAACCAATCGGATGAAGGGGAGATGAGCTTTGGTTAGGCTACCTTTTCTAGGCCCCTCTCCAAGTGGAGCAAGCAGTGCACTCCTTGAAAAAGGCTTCTTGGTCATTGGGGATGCTGCTGAAAGAGACTGTCATCTCCAGTGTCTGTCTCTAGCGACCAATGTCCTGAACCACCTGCATGCAGAGTTGGGTCTGCAGCTTCCAGTGCACCTTATCACCTGCTGTTTCAACCCTTACCTGTTGCTACAGGGCTTTACAAATGTGGATATCACCCTCAAACCTGCGCGATGGATTTTTTTTTAGGTGAGACGCAGCATGCGCAGAACTGGACCCACCCTTTAATCCTAAGGTTCATCGGCCAGGGCCGAGCAAGCTTGGATGCTGACAGCAAGGTCCTTAGGACATAGGTTTGATTAGAGTGTCCTTCTCTTAGATGGATGGCCTTACAGGGCTAAGTGAGCTCCATCTGCCCGGGTTTGGAATTAGGATTGTCTTTCTCCTAGGATGACTGCTGGAAGGCTAGTGAGCTCCTCCTGCCCACGGACACATTTTATCTGACCATTCAGTTTTGACCCATCTGGCATGAGAGACTCTGCTGGAAGCATATACCTTCGCCAGCATAGCTCGCAACCTCATAAGGGCACACAAGCTTCTGCCCCACTAAAATGATTAGGGCAAGCCTTTCACTCCCTACTTTTCCTGAGCCACCTACACACAGACCAAGGGATATTCCCAGGGAGATTTGCCCACCCACGACCCTCCAAGCAGGACTGCCCCACCGGCCCTCCTGCCAGTCCAGGGACCCCACAGCCCGCCGGGCCCCCTCCGCCTCCCCCAGATTGGACTGGCAAAAAGCTCTGCGTGGTCCGAAGTCTCTCCTCTCCTCTCCTCTCCCCCGGTGCTGCAGACCCCACCGCCCCCAACACAGCCGGGAGCCTCCTCAGTGTGGCGGGGCTGGCTGGGGGCCTCCAAACTGTGGTGGGTAGCTAATATGTCTTAATAAATGTTTATACAATTATAATTGTACAGTAAAATATTTACCTTCATAATTTTTTTCATAATAAGACCAGTAGAAATTGCAGCTAATAAGATCTTCCATTCACAAGAAAAATATACATCTTAGAACCTCTGCAACACCTTCTATGTAGAGATTGCCTGAGATTGTCAGCCTTAAAGTTTTTGGAGTTATATTCTGCTAGATTCTAAAACATTAGATTTTACAGACCACAGAACACTACATCAAAAATGTTTCACAAAAGGTCACTTATTTCTGAGTCATCAAAATAGCTTACCAAAGAGTATTTAAGCTTCCATTAAGTATTAATTTCTTATTAAACTGTTTTCCATAATTAATAATATCCTCAACATTCCTAAATGGCCACAATCATTTTAGAAAGATTATCTGTAATGCACCACTGAAAATTCTAAAAACATAATCCTCCTTCTTCATTTACATGGCACAAATTATCCAGATAAGATTAATGAGCAAACTAGAAGTCTGGCAGAATTAATTATTCTGGAGTGTGACTTGACAACTAAATGTATCTATAAAAGCCTAATTTTACTAATGAAGCAAGGGACAAATTAGGCATCAACTCATTATGTTTTTAATCCAAGCTAAAATATTACCAAGCAAGATGTAGTTCCAAGGTGTCTGTGACATCCAAATTGCTGTGCGTCAGAATATATGGTACATGTAACTCTTGCAGAAGTTCTACCTCAAGCCCCCATGACACTCCAGATTCTCTGCCTGCTCTAAGAAATGCTTTTGCTGACAAGTAGAACTGGTCTGCAACTTGTCACAATTTTTCAGTGGATTAAAGATATGGAGGCATTGCATTAATTAAAAGTAATTTAATGAGCCCACTAGGCAGCAATAGACCTTTGTAGCAAAAGAGGCTGCAACTGTCCTGGGCTGAACTAACAGGAGTAGTGCCAGGAGGTCAAGGGAGGTGATCCTTTCCCTCTGCTCAGCACTGGTAAGGCCACATGTAGAGTGCTGTGCCCAGTTCTGGGCTATCCAGTAGAAAACAGACATGGATGTATTGAAGAGAGTCTAGTGAAGGGCCACAAAGATAGGACTGAAACATCTCCTCTTCTTGAAGAAGAAGGAAAAAAAAGAAGATAAACAACTGCATAGAAGTTATAGTTGAGAACAAGGTGATCCATGAGAGAATTGACTTATATTTTTGGTGAAGCATTCTACTTCCCATTGTGTTCTGCATACCTGCTGTCTGAAGAAGTAAGCATCAGGCTGCTATAAAAATGTATGTTGTCACCTTAGCTGGCAGTGTTCAAGGAATGAGAGATTACTCCAGGCTTTAAAAAAAAGAGACAAAAATGTGCTGATACACAGTACTGGGGCACTTGAGCTTGAATATTGAGAACGTTTGATCTACCACAGTCTTTAAGGGCTTGTTCAGCCTGGAATTGCAGCTGTGATAGATAGCAAGACCCTGACTGGTGAGAAGAGATGGAAACAGCACAGCCAGTTTAGTCTGGAAAAGTAAACAGGGTGGAGAAGACCTAAAAGATTATGACTACAAACAAATTCCAGTGTTTCCCAGTTTCCAGTTTGAGAACTGCAGAGTTGTGACTTTTTAAAAAATAGTTTGGTAAGAGCACACAACCAAGTGGTTATTTGTGAATGTGGAAAACCAGATAAAGTGATTTAAATTATTGCTTCCAGACCTGTCTGGAGATAAGGACTGAAACTAATAGCTTGTCAATGTTTTTCTTTTAACTTTTGAAAACAATATTATTGTACTGCAGCTCTAGTTGTGGCCTATCCTATAATGTTTAGCTATTTTTATTCAACAAAACTGTAATATTCAAGCCACTAAATGTGAGTAGACAGTGTAAATAGACTCTTTATTCTAGTATCTTATTTATTCATTCTAGTATCAGTTCTGGACTGTTCAGTCCAATATGGTACTTAATCCTTTCAGTTATGTGGACATGCTGAAACCATAGATGTTATGGTGAAGCAGATTTCATGTTACTTCAGGGATCTCAGCATGAAAAGTCTATTTCAGGTGGTGTTGACTAATTGAGATGGTATTTTGGGATTCAATGTGAGGATGATCAGGGAAAAGAAATATAATTTATTTACCTAATAGATGCCTCAATCTTAAATTTATTTATTTTATTTGGTCTGGGTTTGGTGGGGAGCATTTTTGTTGTTGGTTGGTTGGTTTTTGGTTTCTTTTTTGGTTTGAGGTTTTTTTGGTTATTTTTTTGAGAAGAGAAACAAGTGCAATATTTTAGCGGCCTCCACATGCTTCAGCATCATAGTTCAAACCTAGACTGACTCCTAGCTCAGTTTTAGTCTCTTGGACTAGACTGTAGAAATTCGAATGTCCTGCACAGCAATAAAACAAAGCAGTCAGCAATATGACAAGTTTGTCTGTGTTCAGATCAGTTGATTTTATTCTAGTTAATTGGGCTAAAACGATGTTTTAGATGAATATAGTATTGGATTTTGTTTGTAATGAATCTTCTGGGATGAACATATATATTCCAGTGCAAAAAGTATGGAACATTTTAAAATAGTTTTTTAAAAACGTATTTTCTTAGGAACAGTAAGTAGGTCATGCAGCCAAGAGAATTGCATTAGACTGACATTCTTAGGTTACTGGGACCAATTAGACGAAGATCTCTGATGATGTCTAAATGATGAACTTCTCAAACCTTTTGGTAACTTATGATCATCTAGTGAATTTTGTTAGTCCAGTTTCTGGCACAAATAGATATGGTTCTTTAAATAACATAATACCTGGAATAATTGATTATATTTACTGTTTTACCTTTGGGATAAATGGCTTTGAGAGAAAAAAAAAATGCAGTAAGTTGTAGTATAAGACTAATTTACAAGACAGTGCCACTTCGGTAAGGTTTGCTTCCTGGATTCTTAGAATTTGAAAAGTGAAAGTAAAAACTTGATCCTTCCTCCTTGCAATCTCACACTGTAAAATTCTGCATTCCCAAACAGCAAATTAATGATGGTCTGTTGCTTTATTCCAGAGGTCACATGAAGTTTTTTTTGGTTTTTAAAATAATTTTAACTGTAAATTAGAGGTACTGTTGTCTAAATATTTTCATCTCCTATCTTTGAAATAAATGTAATGGATTGTTTGCAATAGAACATACAGTACCTGTGTGCATCTGGGGTGTTAAAACATAATAATACACAAGAATCTGTTCAATTTCCCTGACGATATCAAGAGAAGGCTCTTATTTCACACTACTCCCTCCCCCCATTATTTATGAGGTCCTTATGAGAACTTGTCTCCAGGGACTTTGTGACAAAGGTCAAAGGAAAACTCATTTCTTGTCTCTGGGTTTTATTTGCCTTGTTTTTTGGGGAAAAAATTTTCCTTAAAATATATTGTAATGAAGTGAAAGGATTCTCCCCTTCTCTCCAATGGCAAGCCCTGGGACCACTGTCATAACACAAGGATAATTTATCCTCCTGTCTCTAGGGCTAGCACACAATTAGCCTACAGGTTTTTGCTCTGTGTAGTTAGGACTATTGCTTTGTTGTCTTGTAACATCTAAGACTTCTCAGCTGCTAAAATATCATGTCTATCATGTCATTGATGCTGAAGAGAAAATGAAGCTTCATCCCAGTGTACCTTTTGCTCTGAAACTTTTTTCTCTAAAGAGGATATGCCAGCCTGTGGTTGTTTTTAAACCCTTTATTACCAACCTGAGACCATGTCCTCTTCCTCAGTGATGGCTTACCTTGTCTGAGTTATAAAACATTGCAAGTTCATAAAATTACTAAGAGTCTTCCTTGTATCTCGTATGACTTACAGATGATAGAAGGATAAAGATTTGTATGTTCTTATCTTGATTTCTTCTTTCCTACATACAACAATTTTCACTTTTGGATTTTACTGTATTTTACTGTATAACTTGCATATTCAAATCCTGAGGTTATGAACAAGAGAAAAGCAAAGGTAACTAGAGAGGATGTAACTAGGATAATGAAGCAGTTTGGCTGAAGAGTGCTAATAACTTCAAAACCTTTGAACTTTAGGAATGACACATTAAGTTTAGAAGGCTCATATATTGTATACTCCTTTCAGAAGTAATTCTACTGTATTAAAAAAAAAAAACAAACCAAAACGTGAATTTATCAATATTATAATATTTGTGCCTGGAAAACACACTATTTTTAAGGAAGTCTGTAGCTAAAAACATTGCAGCTTAAAGCAAGTTAGATGAGTGGGGAGGAAACCACAAACTGAAGTATTTCTAAAGGATAAAATCCATGTATAATTTAGTACCTCTTGTACAGTGAAGCAATAATGAGCTCTCACATTCCACAAAATAAGCTAGTTATTCCTCAACTCAATTTACTGCAGCACAAGGAAGAATATTAAAAGATTTCTGAATAATGAGACACTAATTTTAGTTTCTGCATTGTTTCCATTAGTGATGATTGTCTGCTGTATGGAGATTTCAGTTGAAAGACAGTAAAGCTACCACAGTGGAAAAGGAGCCAACAAGCACACTTTCTTTGAAATATGTTTTGTGAATAAAAAATCCTTTAATAAAAAATGAAGTGGCAAGCCAAATCAGGTAATTAAGGTAAGTGTGGATTTAAAATGAAAATATGATCTGTCATAACTTAATATTTAAGGATTTAGTTGTGGGGTGCTTGGTGAGTATTAAAAAGTTTGAATTGGGGTTCTGGATTTTATCTCAGTAAATAATACCTCAGTGGAAGCATATTTCCTCAGCACTTTTATTCTTTGCAATTCAGCACATTTGCATGCCTTTTATTTAATTGCAATTAGAGTGGATTATTGCTAGCAGGTTGACTACGGGCTATGTACTACAATATAGTATCACTGAATCTTCTGATGATTATTGCAACTTTTCAAACCTAGGACTGAGAAAATACACTCTGTTATATATTTGGTTGCCATAAAATAGCAGAACTCCATTCACTTTATGCTGTGAAAGACTAGTCCTCTGGAATTAAAAACATTACTTATGTTTAAGGAGGCAGGAAACACAAAAACGTAGAAGTGAGGTTGTGAAGAGGTGAGCTGTTTTTTCCAGGTTTTATATAATAGGGAAATGCCATTATTTCTATCTCTTTGTCTATTACCTGCAAAATTCTCTTCAATAACATATTTGATTTGTTTTGCTTGAAGTCCCACGGATATTTGTGAGACTAGAGTCTCTGTAGTGAGCAGGACCTATATATTGCAGTCAAAATATGCAGCCAAACCAGCACAAGGTATACTGAGCAATGCAAACATGCATTTATTCTGTCTTGTTCAGTTGATGATCACCCATAAGTACGTGGCAGGAGGCAAATGACATAGCTGAAACCTCTGATACCTGCTCACCTGACACCTTTATTCCTTTGGCAATGTTCAGTTTGGGGAGAATGATCCAGCTACTGGGTAAAGCAGTGAAGAAAAATCAGGAATTTATAACAGCAGTCTATAATCTCTGCAATTATCCATTTGAATTCTTATGAAATCTCTTTTAATATCACTTTTTTACAGGTAGTAGGTCTCCAAAATTAGGCCTTTCAAATTAATTAACCAGATCTCTGAATATCTGGCTTGTGCATGTGAAAGGTTTACTCTCTAATAAATTCACAACCGGATTAAACACAGAGATTACTATAGGGGAAAATGTATCAAATGTAGTATACTTCAATTGATAACTACACATGCAATTGTTTATAAATAACACTTATTAGTGTTTTACTGTAGCCCAAACAAATGTCTGTTAAGTTTTCAGTTTCCTTAATAGGACCTTTCCAGAAAACTTTTCTAGATCACCATTTTTCTCCCATGAGCCAACAAAGCTCCAGGTGTATCCTTTTTATTCTCTTTTATTTTTTGTTTCCCATGCAGTCTCCTGTCCTATTCTTAACTGACATTTTTTGTAAAATTCCAATCTCTCTTTTTCTTTCTGATTGCAAATGAATTCTAAACACTATTACAAGACCACCATTGTTTAGGACAATATAGTCTGGGTTTTCTAGAGTATATGGTAGGGAACAAAAGCTCAAAGTAATGAGGTTCATTAGTGTTTGATCTGGGAAGGCTCCTATCTCAATATGTTTCCTGCATTGTCTAGGACTAAAAGCAATGGGAGTTCAATCAATATTGAGTGGGAAAAACTAATGCATGTCTGATTTTTAGAGTTCTGTGATCATGACTTTGTTGATCGCTTTTTACTTTTTAAAAACTACAAGATAAATTATGTCGCGGTCCGAAGGGAGTAGGGGACAGGACACGAGGAACGGGTGCAAGCAGACTTCTTTATTCAGGCGTGTGTGCCCGATTCTTAACCGTCCCGCCAGGGAAAAAGGGGCAGAACATAGGGTGGGCTATCAGACAGAGCAAATCAGAATAGGGCACAGGCAAAAGGGGGAGGAGGAAGCCTGGGCATGTGCAGTTGTGCACTGTGTAGAAACCACATAACAGTAAAGTCCATATGAAAGTCCTGCTAATTGCTGTATGCTTTTAACTGTTCCCATCATGAATCTTGCTTCTCTACAAAATTACATGTTTCTTCTTACATAAATTGATGGATTGCTTATTGTTCTTAAATAAGCCAAAATAGGCCTTATTTTTGCTGTGACAGATCTGCCTTGTTAAGATCAGTACTTCTTGAAATTTCTTCTTGTCTAAAGTGCTTGTCTAATCAGTCTTTAACTAGGTTCACAAACTGATTTAGGTTATTTTAAATAGTGAAAAAAACCAACTGAAGTAACTGAAGTGTATAAAAGATTTCCTGACCTTTTTTCAGATACATCTGATAATAAAATTAACTGCCCAAAGTTTCCTTTATAGATCTCGATTCTTTTATAATCTTCAAGCATTATTATAACTACTGCTTGCTCTTCCATGGGAGGTTTTTTTTTTGAATGCAGGCATGAGTTATGTCTTATGCTCTTGGCTCATTATTGTTTCTGTGTATTTTTAGGAGTCAAGTGAATTTGCTGTGCAGAATATAATCTCGTTTGAAAATATATACTAGATTAGTAAATGTCTTTGCCACTGCATATTACAGAGCCTATCTAACTGTTCCTTGATGTCTGGATGTAAAAATAACTACTTGTTCCTTCCACTGTGGTAAATATCCATATCCTCATTGTTTTTTCAGAGAATGAAAATATTATAAAGCTAGTTAATGCTTGCCTATTTCCATCTAGCTAGTCCTTAGCGAATGCTTAGTGGTATGTTTACTTTTTTTGTGAGATTTGTTTTAAAAACTTAAAAAGGAAAAAAGATAATTTCTTTAGTTGGTCACATCTCTTTACCTCCCCTCTCTGTTCTTTTCCACATGCATGTAAAGAACATATTGCAGTAATAAAGTAGAATTTGAGGAGAAAGAAGGAAAAAAAATCTTTGCAGTAAATCAATTAGTTCTACATAGATTGAAGCTTCTAAAAAGGAATTTTAAATTAAAAGTCTGCTGTCTTTCTAGGAAATGTTGGCTCTTTTCTCTAATTTGCATGCTGTAAGAAAAAGTACCTTGGCTGCTGACTTCAAGACTAGGGCACGGGGGTGGGTTTCATTCCTGCAGTATCTGGAGACATAGAAGAGGTCACCTGCTTCTCTTTGAATATAGGAACATGTGTCCTCCAGTTTGCAACCTCCAAAACCATGAGTGAATTCTACACTTTTTAGTGTTTTGCAACTTTTATAGCTCTCTTATAGCTCTTAATAAAAGGGAACGAGTGTGTTTGACCAACAGCTGCAAGCCAACAGACATTGACCTGTAGCAGTTTAGGAGAGAATGAATTCAAATAACTTTCTCATAATGTTTCTGTAACATTAATAGAAAGGTTTATGACTCTACTTTTGAGTAAAATTGAATTATTCAGCTTTCTAAATAAGATTTTCATGTCTCTGTAGAACCTGACAGCATGCCTGCAACACCTAACTTTCAGTAAACCTAATCTCTCTGTTGTTTCTACATTTAAGTGACTCCTTTGACCCTCTAGAGTAATTAGAGTCATAGAATAGGATAATAAAGTGGTTTGGGTTGAAAGGGCCCTTAAAGACCATCTAGTTTCATTGGTCATCTACTTCGAGTGCCATGGACAGAGACACTTTACACTAGACCAGGCTGCTCAGAGCCCCATCCAGCTTGACAGTGAACACTTCCACGGATGGGGCATCCACAGCTTCTCTGGACAACCTGTGCCAGTGCCTCACCACCCTCACAGTAAAGAATTTCTTCTTACTATCTAATCTAAATCTACCTTCCCCCAGTTTAAAGTCACCCCTTGTCCTGTCACTATGTTCCCTGATAAAGAATCCTTCCCCATTTTTCTTGTAGGTCCCTTTTAGGTTCTGGAAGGCTGCTATAAGATTTCCCTGGAGCTTTCTCTTCTCCAGGCTGAACAACCCCAACTCTCTCAGCCTGTATTTATAGGAGAGGTACTTTCTCCCTCTAATCATCCTGGTGGTCCTCCTCTGGATTTGCCCCAATAGGTCAATGTCCTTCCTGTGCTGGGGACCCCAGAGCTTGATGCAGCACTCCAGGTGGGGTCTTACCAGAGTGGAGTAGGGGCAGAATCACATTTCTCAACCTGCTGGCCATGCTCCTTTTGATGTAGCCCAGGATGCAGTTTACTTTCTGGGCTGTGAGTGTACATTGCTGGCTCATATTCAATTTTTCATCTGCCCACACCCCCAAGTCCTTCTCCACAGGGCTACTCTCAATTCACTCATTGCCCAGCCTGGGATTGCCCTGAGACAGAAGCAGGAGCTTACACTTGACCTTGTTGAACTTCATGGCGTTTGTACAGGCCTACCTCTCAAGCCTGCCAAGGTTCCTCTGGATGGCATCCCTTCCCTCTGGAGTATTAACCATATCACTCAGCTTGGTGTCACACACAAACTTGCTGAGGGTGCACTCAATCCCACTGTGCCAACACTATCCCCAAAAAAGATGTTAAACAGTAGTGGTCCCAATATGGAATAGCACTCATTACTGGTCTCCATCCATACATTGAGTCAACTCTTTGAGTATGACAATCAAGCTAACTCCTTATCCACTGAGTGTTCCACCCGTCAAATCCATGTCTCTGCATTTTAGAGCCAAGGATGTGGTGTGTGACAGCATCAAATACTTTCCACAAGTCCAAGTAGATGACATCAGCCACTCTTCTTTACCCACCAATCCTGTAATCCTATTATAGAAAGTCACAAAATTTGTCAGGTATGGTTTGCCCTTAGTGAAGTCATATTGTGTCGGAAGACAAAAATTGTGTGAACAATTTCCCTTGCATTTCTGTGTGTTTCACCTTGGCATGGCTGGGTGCAGATAATAAAAATGCTGCGCCAGTAATATGGCTGCAGGCCTTGTGTCAAGGTGAAGGAGGAGTTCTTTTGGTAAAAAAACAAGTTCTATGGACACCTGCAGTTATCCAATTAGTGCTGTATACCACAGTATGTTTTCCTTATGTAACCAATGTTGTGTGAACAAGAAACTAAGCGTCATGAGCGCTGTATAATCTGTCTTTCTCCTAATAAATCGGACATTTGCCTGATCATATTGATCTAAGAGCATTCTGTCTGACCCCCTCCGCCAAAAATATTGGGTGCCACCAATCACCTCTCTGTTTCTATGTGCTTTAGCGTAATTTCCAGGAGGTTCTGCTCCATGATCTTGCCATCTTGCTGGTCAGAGGTAAGACTGAACAGCCTGTAGTTCACTGGGTTCTCTTTTGTGTGTGTTTATGTGTTATACTTTTTCTTTTCCAACCAGTAGAAACTTCACCAGCCTACCACAACTTTTATCTGATGTATGTACTGTATATGACCTGACAGACATCTCTTTCTGAAAAGACACAGAAAATTTCTTAGTGGAAAGACTGGCAGTTGTACTGATTATAGTATTTAACACAGTGCTTGGGTCAAACTATTGTCACCATAAAGTATTCACATCAGCATTTAATATCTCCATTACCTCTATTATGTAAGTAATTAGCATTACCCCTATTTTACATAGTGAACAGTGAAGGAAGAATGGGGAGAAAGT
The DNA here is from genome assembly GCF_001604755.1 of Lepidothrix coronata. Lineage (NCBI taxonomy): Eukaryota > Metazoa > Chordata > Aves > Passeriformes > Pipridae > Lepidothrix > Lepidothrix coronata. Next base: position 2,295,138 of record NW_016690183.1, read on the forward strand.
TGACTGACTCTGTAAGGATGTATTAGCCAGCTATGAGGCAAAGTGAATATGAGGAAAAGCTAGAACTGTATATTGTATTTTGTTCAGTCCCACCATCCTGAAAAAAATGAGGGTGCTTTTGGACCTAATTTTTCTTTGTCTGTTTTACACCAAAATCATATTTAAGGATGACAATCTTCTGTTTATCCATGTAGATTTTGTTTTTGTTCCACAACATTTATTTTTAATCCTTTCAAAGTAGAAAAATATAGTTTCAATCCATGTGGCAATGAAAATTCTATACATATGTAGAAATCGTAAAAAATATTGTTTCTTCCTTGAAAACATTATGCAAAACCACATGCACTGTGTAATCCACAAACACAAAAATTTTAGTTTTAGTTCAGAGTTTCTACCCATGAAAATTTTATCTATATCAGTTAATCCTGGTAATTAACACTCAGAGTCATTAGTTCTGTTGGTTGTCAGTGTACTATTAATTGTAAATGTACATATGTACATAATGTATATAATAAATGTACTAAATGACTCCTAAGAGTAATTGAGATTTCTGCATATGATATTTTGATTATTAAACAATATGTGAAAATTTAATCTTGTTTTAAGAATTAAGTAAGTTATGAGTCCTGTATTAAAACATAAACTGAAATGCCAAAAAAATTTCCATAATTATTTTTAGCCCTGGTTAAATAAAAGTTCCCGATGAAACTCCTGCTCTTTCTCTGGGTTAGTTTTTGCCCTTGGGAAGTGATTTCAAATGTCATGAGTATAATTAATCCTTATAAACAGGTTGAGAACAAGTGTGAAAAAGGTAAACAGAAAGATGAAATATTATAGTAAAAAGATTACACAGATGTTTTGGACAATATTTAAGAAAAGAACAATGTGAAGCTGGAAGTAAACTGGTGTTGCTAGTACGGCACAGCTAAAGATGTGAGATCAGATTCCACAGAGAGCACTTTACTGTAATGAAGCCTGAAACCTGCCAAAAAGTGTGGGTTTTTTAACTATCAAACAGAACCGGGATTAAGCCTCACTGGAGAAAGCTCAAGTAACGAATGACTACAATGGTTTACCTAGGTCTTCCCAGCAGTCTGATGTTTAAACTGTTCTCCCTTATCCTGAGCTGTCTTATTCAGAGGCACATCATGTTTTTCTATGCCATATGGCAATATGCCATGAAAATACATGCTTTAAGGTAAATAAAATTATGGTGGCCATTTTTTTCATCTATGGAAAAACAAGGGGAAAAAAAGCAAAGATAAAATCAAAGATATACAAAGAGAAAAAATAAAAAGATGAATACAATGCTTTGTCATCTGACAATGATAACATGTACCATGAATGGAGATAAAAATGTTGGTTGCTAAGATTGAAGAGAAAAAGACTGGGGAAGTGACAGAAGAGTTTTGGGGAACATCCACAGAGTAAAGACAAAAGAAAGACATTTACGAAATGTGAAATACAAAACACTGAAGTGATGAGTGTTAGTATATCTAGCAGTTTGCTTTAAAACAGCAGTAAAGAGCTATCTGCAGGTGAGAAACAGCTAAATAATCAGAAAACAACAAGGGGATGAATCAGGGCCTTCACAGGTGGTCTGAGATAAGTCATTAATAATGAGAAGACCCAAAAAGAGATCATGCTGGAAAAAGCCTGTGCAACATGATAGGCCTGGATAGGATACTATGCAAAATGACAGATACCTACCTCAAGACTTTGAGAAACGTGCAGAGGGAAAGATAACAGTAATTTAACAGAACAAAGATTGAAATCATACAGAATTTTCCTATTAACATGGGAATTGTCTTTCTTTTTTGACATCAAGAAATACATGAATGTTGAGAGATGAGAAGTAATAGTACAAAGAAGGAAAAGAGAAACATGAAATAAAGCCCATCTAACAAGGAAGCTCTTATCAGAGCAGATGAATGAAATAAGGGTGGAAATAAAAGGGAGGCAAAGGTCTTTGTTGTTGCACTCAGGGAAAGAAATAAAAGGTATGTACGTATTTCACGTTTTCCTGATGAATTCACTTCTACCCTTGAGAAATAAGAATGGTTTGATTTGCATACTCATGGTAGAAACTGGGCCTCAGTCAGACACGAGAAGAAACTGGTGGTTACAGGTGTATAAGGAGCAAGCTCCGGTATTTTATTAGTTGTGGGTGCCACAGGACATGTTTCTCATCCTCAGGCTCCTGTTTTTACTTTGTCTGACTCCCCTGCAACCTGACTTGGAGCCAAATGACAGGCTTCAGTAAGAACTGGCATGTTTTTTTCATTACTTTCAGTGGTTTCTCATTTGTGCCACCTAGTGTAGTGTAAAAACTTCTAAATTACATCCTGTGACAGAGGCTTCTATGGAACAAATTGTTAAAAAGCATGTTTCCCAAATTGATGTTCCCAGAACTGCAGACAATAATCAATGTCTATAGTCATGTAGGGAGGGCTTGTCTCAGGACACACCGTCTTCTGTATATAGTCCCTGGTGATTTGTAATTCTTACTTTTTTTGCTTCCACATTCTTTGCTTTCCCCACACCATGGGAAAGAAAGTGTGATCTGCTGGGTTGAGAGCTGAGTTATAATGGACTAGTTGCTCCTGTCTGCCTTTGAAATTGCTTTATGCCAGATTTCCTGCAGTATAAAGACCTATATTTCTGCTCTAATCATCTCCCTAGGAGTAGGACGGAAGAAATTCTGGATTCTGCTGAAGGGCTTTCTGAAGGGCTCTCTAAGAGCCAAGAGCCAGTGGAGTGATTGTTTGATTGTCGGCACTACCTTGCAAAGGAACTACTGCACGTACTGCTGTACTAAAACTATTCCTTTGGGGAACATTCTTTTCAGGATAACTCACAGCTGAGATAAAACAGTTTGTGTGGCATGTCGGAGCTCAGATTTGATCCTAAATCATTGTTTTCTCACAGTGAAATCTCAGATGTGGAACCCTAAGCTGAGATTGTAACATTGGGACCTCTGTATTTAGTAGTGAATCTTTATTTACAACAATGTCCAGTTTGGACAGAATCAAGCTGAGACTGGGAAATCCTAGCTGAGAGAGAAGCTGCATTTCCAGACAGACTCAAGATGTTGCTTACTGCTTTTCAGCTGAGAGTGGAGCTATCTGCTTTTTCTCTCCCCACTCTCTGCTCCCGGGAAACTGTAGGCTTCAGCTGAAGCAAGGAAGGGATGTTGTTCATTAATACATCCTAGAAACAGGCTAGAAGGGGAACATGTGTGTGTGTGGGCTCACATTTTTTCTAGAGTCCGGGAGGTGAGGCTCTGATTTCAGCTTTGATGAAACACATGATGACCTCACTGCTGGGCTCAGGCCATACCCTTGGGAGGCAGAGACTGACTCTCCAGTCTCTGATGGCCAATGGTACTATTAGCTTAAGTGTGCTGTCAGTGACAACAGGTGTCATGGAGGCCAAACCGGAGACCTCAAACTAGGGTTTTCTACAAGGTTTGATGTTATGTTTACACTGTAGTACAAGGCCAGACTGAAGGTACTGGACACCAAATAAGCATAATAGCAGTCATCTTGTCATTGCTGCAGTGAATAGATGATTGAGAACTTGGTCCTCAGTGAGTTCTATGTTCTTTCAACTCTCACCTGTATTCCTTGCCCTGTGTTGAGATGCTCAGATCACTCATTATCTTCATAGTACATCAAACAAGGAAGACTGACAAATCTGTTACCATTATCCAAGCAGGAACTTCTTCTCTCCATGTGTATACAGTTTTTTTAATCTAGATAGTGTTTCTAAAGTGACTCTTATTTTATTTCTTTTTTATAAGTCTCTCCTCAGGTCCTTTACATTATTTTTTAGTCCATGACAAGCAGTAGATTATTATCTGTGGATTTAGGTTGTGTCTTATTACTATCTACCTAAAATGTGTTATAGAAGTACTAGTAACAAATGCTATGACACTTTACACAAATTTTTCATCTGCAACTCAGAGTATGATTTATCAGTCGTTTAAAGCATTGGTGAGCCTTCTGACGGTTTTACAGATCGTATAACAAATTACATACTACTGTTAGTTGAAGTTAATTTTTCAGTAATGTGTTACAAGGAACACAGGAAATTCTTTATTCCTTACAAGCAAATTCTATCTTTCAAGACATATATTTTTGTTCTACTTTTATTGCTATTTGATCAAGAGACGTGTTCTAGCAGTATCTATTCTTAAAGGTATGTTAGCTATTATTCGTAGTATCAGATTCCTTGCAGTTCTATTTTATGTGTTTATAAGGTCTTTTTTTTCCTATTACTTCCACTACTGTTAAGCATTTGATTCTACCCTTGAAGGATGTTAATTGCCTGAATAGTTGGGTTTCTCATTTGTGGTTTTAGTCATAAAAAAGAATGGTACTAGATTCTTTTTCCAGTTCTTTAAACAACGACTGGTTTTATTTTATTTTAATTGTTAATAAATTAATTTTAATTCAATTATTCTGGCCCAATGAACAATGGCGTGGAGAAGAGAGGGAGGGAATTTTGGCATACACTATACCCTAGGGCCACATTAGGTCTTTATCAGACAAAATTTAGCTCTTAATAGCCCCAGTATTTACAAGTTCTCTCCTAAATACATTTCGTCCAGAACCCTTAACATCTGACTCTCTCCACTGTATGTGCACCTAGTCTGTCTGATCTAATTCTTAGCACCATGGCTGTTTTTCTACTTCAATGTCTTGGGAAGATGCAGATTTATTTTCAGAGGGAGCAAAGGTTTATTTTCAGATGGACCAAAGACATTCCAAATAACTTCAATTGTTAGATTTCTCTTTAAAACACAAAAGAAAAAATGAAAAAAATCCATGCACCCAGGTGAGCTCTAACCTTCATCTACCTTTCATATTATTTATATAGTTTTTTTAAATCTTTAATATATTTATCCTCAGATCACTTCAGTAGCATAAGGATTCGTAGTTTGTTCTTACTCCTTCTTCTCTTTAAATAAATAAAGACAGATTCAATAAGTCATTTAATTGCTGAAAAATGCGGGTAGTTGTCTGTTATATTTTCTAGTCATTTACATGAGATAGGCACCTAACCCGGTTTGTTGGTTTCACAGCTTCCAGTAAAAGTCACACAGAAATCATCTATGCATCTGTGTTCTTTGAATCACAAAATATAATCATGAAAATATCACCATCTTGCAAGAAATATCCTGTTTGTATTTCAGGGTTTGACTTTGTATTCTATGTAAGTGACAGGTTGTTATTCTGGGTTTGCGCGGAGGCTTGATGGGGACCAAAGGGAGTTGCTCCTTGCCTTGTTCGTGCCCAAGTCTGATCTGGATTTAGAAATGGTGTTCTTTTGCAAATGCCACTTGAGGAACACAGTCAAAAAGCATTCTTCTGAAGAAATGCAGGTGCTTCCTTCTCCTCCCTCCCCTCTTTTTTTCAAAACAATAGTGGAGGAAGTAAAGGTCACACTTTTTGTAAAAAAACATTGCAAGTTAAAGGATTTGAGAGATGCAGGTTCAGTTCTCTCTGTAACCTTCTCACTTGCCTGGGGAGTATGCTGTTTACCAAGACCTGAGCCTGGCTGGGCAGGAGTGCTTCTGCCCAGGACTGCAGCTTTGCTTGGGAAAGAAGTGAATGTTCATCAGGCTTCAAAATGTGAGTTATCATGATAAGAAAGGAAGCATAAATTCTCCCAGTCCTGGGGTTTCATAATAGCTGTGTCTCAAAGTGGGTAGCTATCCAAGGGAAGTGTTACTATTATCTACGTCACTGAGCCGCATTTTTTTAGGTGAATCTATAAGACTTTTGAGACAGAAACCAGGGACACTGATCTTTAGCAAAGCTCTATAGATGCCACACGCTTAAGATACTATTGCTGAGGTAGATGCCAGGAGAGGACCAAATTCAACACATGTCCATGCAATGCATTTGGCTCTGGTAGCGGGACTAGGGAAGTTCTGTCCCCCTGTACTTGGCATTGGTGAGGACACACCTTGAATCCTGTGTTCAGTTTTGGCCCTTCACTACAAGAAAGACATTGAGGTGCTGGAGTGTGTCCAGAGAAGGATACACAGAGTTAGTGAAGGGTTTGGAGCACAGTTGTGATAAAGAGCGGCTGAGGGAGCTGGGGGTGTTTAGCCTGGAGAAAAAGAGTCTCGGGGGGGGAATGTATCGCTTTCTACAATTACCTGAAAGGGGTTATAGTCACGTAGAGATTGTCTCTTCTCCCAAGTGACCAGTAATAAGATGAAAGGAAATGGCTCCAAGTTGCACTGAGGGAGGTTTAGATTAGATATTAGGAAACATTTCTTCACTGAAAGGATTGTGAAGCACTGAAACAGGCTGCCCAAGGAGTTGAGTCACCATCCTGGGAGATATTAAGGGACAAGTAAATGTGGCACTTAGGGACATGATTTAGTGGTGGACTTGGCAGTGTCAGGTTAGTGGTTGGACTCTAATATTAGAGGTCTTTTTCAATGTAAATTATTCTATGGTTAGCTTTGGCAACATTTCCACTCACAGATGATGTTATTGTCATTTCTGTATAAGACGCTTTTCCTTTTGTTTTCAAGGCAGAATTGGCATCTCATTCAGGAATACAGAATGGCTAGGTCAGCACCAGGCTGCAAAAAGTCAGACCTCCACTGTTTAAGATACCTGATGTTACCTCAGACACTAGAGAATAGCCTGTGTGGCCTATGACTGCCACTCTAGAAGAGTACAGATGCCCAGGAAGTCTTGTGTCACAGACATCTGCCAGCTCAAATTCCTGTTGCTTAGCCATTGCATTATATTTTGTCACTTGATAAAGAGAGATGAAGGTGTTTGCTTGTCTTGGGACAGAGCTTTTCATTCAGAGGATCTCCAGTTGCACAAGGACACAGGCAAGTCAGCAGGAATAACATAGCAGAGACCCAACTCAGCTGAACAGAGACTCAGACACATGATTTATTGAACATCAGACCTGGATAATTTGCCCCCCCAAAAAATGAAATATTCATATAATTAAAAAAGCCTTTAGCTAAACTTAGATATTTGGTTAAATTGATCAGGTATTACCAATTTAAAAATGTGATTTGGAAAATATCTTGGAGTTAAAGAAGAGTGTACAGGAATGAACAAGGAGAAAAATCTGACCGAATTTACATGCATCAGGAAGGGGATGTTTCATACATCAGGAAGACGTCTCACAATCAGTCAGATGAAGAACGTAAAGGGCATCAGTGCAGCCTACCAAAGAACTTTTGATTTATGAATGTTGTACATCCAAGAGACTTCCAGCTTTCTTAAAAAAAAAAACAAAACAGTATTAACTGCATTTTTAAACTTTGTAGTGGGGGGTTTTTGTTGGGTTTTTTTTGTTTGTTTTTTTTTTTTAATGAGAAGTTTCTTTGCCCTGTAATCTATCATAATGAGGTTAAATTTTTTAAAACAAAGGCTGTTACCTCTCATTCTTTTACTGTTGTTAGTCCAGGTGAATGGCATTAGGTTTTGCCCTTTCATTTTTAAGTCAGCATGGTGTTGCTTTCTGCCATGGAATGAAGGCTTCTGGAGATGACCCCTTCATTCTCTGTACTGTGGTGAGCACAGAATTTGTGATGGTTTTTCTTCAGCCCAGTGCTGCTGCCACTGCTCCTCCTCTGCCCCACCTGGTCATAGTGGAGAACTGTGTGAAGCTATCAGACTGTCGTGAGGACAAAAAAAATTTACATGCTTTCTCTTGGCTGAGTGGAAAAACACTAGTTTAATTCTACCAGACTAAAAGGAAAATCTACCTAAGCAGAAGTGTAGAGAACTGGATGGGTATTTTATTCCTGCCTGTTGCCCTTTGCAGACAAATGCACAGAACCTCCTACAGTGATAAACCTGGCTGGTGAAGAGCTAATCTGCTGCATTCACCCATTGCAGTATTGTGTTCCACACAGAGCTAAAACCATACTTCTGCATTATAGTTAAACATACTTTGTTTCAGAGTTCCCTATAGGGAGGGACCCTTACTCACCAAGAAAGCAGAAGAGTATCTATTAGGCACCTCCAGGGTTACTCTGGCAAATCTCTGTGCATCATCTGTTCAGACCTCCTAATTTCTTCTGTCCTACTTGCAAAACCTTCTTTTTTTTCAGTAATTGTCTAAAGCATGTAAATGAGCCTTTAAGGTAGTATAACAGAGTGGAATACATGGTCTTCAGTATTTAACTATTCCGAAATAGAAATCTACAACTGCATTAACTTTTTTTTTTTAAAGATTATGTTTAAGGATCTTGTCATGGCTGTGATTAATCTTTGTCAAGATAAATCTTCTGAAGGAATTGGTCACATCAAGCTTGAGAGAAGCACAGATGAGCATGTAGGCCTATGCATGAAGAATACCTTTTTTTGCACAGTTTGCAGTATTGTTTAAATGATGAGTTATCTTCCTGTTGCTACAATCATATCCTTTTCTTTATAGACATTTCCTGCTCTGAAAATATGCTGAAAATCATCCCCATATAAAAAATTTTGAAGAAATCTCAGTCTTTTATATTTTTATGATTTTTTTGATGAAAGACTGTCTAGGTTCAAAATGTGCATTATATGTATAATTTCTCTGCATCTGAGCAAAGATTTTCCAGACTCCCTTGGGAGCTGACCTCTTAACTTGCTTCAGTCCTTCCTGCGCTGAGAGCCGGGCAGCTGGGAAAGATCTGTCATGGAAATTTTGTAGCACCGAAAATTTTGGATTTAGTTCAGAATACGGAAGCATTTCTTTTCTCACATGGTACTGCTTCGATCTTCTGGGATTCACTGCTGAACTTTGGTTTTAATGTCTCATCTGCCCTGTGTGGTTGGGATTTTTAGGGTTTGCAGCTCTTGGACAGGACACCTCTTGTAGCTATTTTCCTGTGTTGTCCGTTTTCAACAGCCTGAGGCACCTTCAGAAGCCTCAAGGCGTGGTAACCCATTTGAGTCCACCAATAAGTCCTTGACATGAATTGCAAGGAGCATATTTCACTTCTGAAAGAGAATTGTGTACAAAAGGAACCACTGTTGGATTTCAGATCTGGGATTAAAAACTCTTAGGTATTGACTTTTTGTCAAAATTTTGTATTATCTTCTCTTCCTCTTCTCAATTGAGGCTGCCACTCAATAGCAATAATTTCATTTATTCAATACCTCTTCCCATCTGTTTTGAATGCTTACCCCTGTCTTTTTTCCCCCATGAAAATAGAGATGTTCAAATTCATTAGCTAGAACTCTTTTGTTTGCAATCAGATCTTGCAAACCAGATCTTTTCAGTTATCCTGAGAAGCCAGTAATAGGATGTCCCTGTACCCTGTTAGGGAAGGTGTTTGTGCAGATAAAACTTTCAGAAAACTAACTGGACTGCTAGATAAGCAATACTGCTTTTGTCAGAAAGATGGGAAAGTTCACTATGTAACTGCTACCTAGTCTGTAAAAATTTAGTTGATTTTTGATAGAACATCCTGTGGTTAAGTAACTTCAAGGGCACATGATATTCTACTGAAAAAAACTTCCATGATCTTCAATGGTGTAAAAGCATGCAGTGCAGGCCCAGATGGAGAAGACAATATGTTTAAAAATGGCATTTTTTTCCAAGTTCAGTGGTTATTATCGCTGCCTTGTCTCCGTACAGATCAGAAAAATGAGTAGTGCTGGCCTGTCCTGCACAGCTCTATCCACAAGAGATTTGCTTTCAATTCTTGAGAAGCAGTCTGTACTCTGCCTGCTTTTGCTCTGCCTATGCATCTCCTGTGTTGATGCCACTAACAGCAAGTAGTGCTAGGTTTCTGGCTATGATGGTGTGATCCAGCAATTTAAGGCTGAGGTTTTTGTTTCTACTGAAGGTAAGAGAGTGGTGATTTGAGAAGTAATTGAGATGGTGTAGACTGGGGGCATATGCAGTTCTGTGGTTCTCTGCCTGGGTGATGGTCCCTGGAGTGATCTTGTAGTAGTAGTGGTTTGTTTCTTTGTGGAAAGGTGTTTTTTTGTTTTGTTTTGTTTTTTGTTTGTTTGTTTGGGGTTTTTTTGTTTTGTTTTGAACGATATCCTCTCCCTAGGAATATACTTTGGTTTGGCAACTAATACAATTGCTCTCCTATTAAAAAACCACCAAACCTTTTGACTTCCTTCAATAAAAAGTGTAGGGTTGTGATGGACAAAGAAGATTCAATCTCAGACCTCTAAAACAGAAGCATCTTGGAGATGATGAAAAATTTCATGAGAAATCATCTTTGAAGAGCCCTGATCTGGTCAACCTTCCCAGCAGTGCAGAGCCCATGAGCAGGATGATGTTGTGTGTCTCTTTTTTCCTCAAAGTCTCTTGGATGTTATTCTGCTGATGCTCTAGCTGCTGGCCATCTTGGGTGCTCCCCTGGCAGGGATGGAGAGGATGGAGTCTCTCCCCTTGATCCTGCAACTTCTCTCATTTCAGGAAAGCTGGTGACAGGACTGAGAGAAGGAAAAGCAGCTGAATATAATCATTGTTTGCTTGTTTTACAGATCTGGGCTGAGTGTAGTTATATATGGTTCCTCACTCAGCTGTTAACTTGAAGAGAGTTGACAACCAGATAACATGGATCAGAGTCTGGCTGAAAATATTCATAGTGACCTCAAGGATTTAATGTGAAAAAAGATATCATGTTATTTATTCTTCTGTTTGTTGTACTTCCTTAAATGCATTTTATTGCAACGGCACTGGCATTATTAGGGCAAATAAATACTGTTTATTTTAAAAAGTGCTTCTGTTTCTCTGGTTTTGTTTATTTTTTTTCCATTCCTCCTGCCATGTTAACAAATTAGCTATCCTGCTGAGAATGGATGAAAATAGCTCAATTTATTGATCTGAAAAGCATATAAATTCTAAGAGGAAAGAATAAAATTTTAATACGCAGGCCTAGAAGAGCACAGTGAGATCTGTCTCAAGGATTGTTTTTCACATATGATAGGAAGTCAAACTTTTCTAGATGCAGCAAATCCATTTCTTCATAACATCATCACTAGTTTTCTTTATATTTAGAAGCCTGTCTTGTTTGATCAATTAAATATTACAAGCTCCACGTTCTTTTTTTTGTACCATCCTACATTCAAGCTACTGATCTTCAGCATGCCATCTGCATCTGTGCTTTCCTAGCTTCATCCAGGAAATCTTTCTAATTAAGTTCTTATGTCAAGTCAAGCCAGCCTCTGCAAACTGGTGCTGTAAACAATATAAACAATATTTTTCCTGCCATATTTCCAATAATTTATTGCTTTCCTGGTTATACTGATTCCTTCTGCTCTGTATCATAGGCAAACGAAAGTAATTTCTGAAGATTCCAATAATGTTGGCAGCCAAGACATACAGTGATGTAGGGGTTAAGAGTTTAATAATTGAAATAAAGTAAAATATAATGCTACTACTAATAATGCTAATAGTAATAATAACACCAACGACAACAATAATCGTAATGAAAAGGAGAAAGACAAATAAAACTGAAGAGAATCAAGGGATGCACAGTACCATTGCTCACCACCTGCTACCTGATGTCTAGCCCATCTCCCAACAGAGATCCATCGTTCCCAGCCAACTCCCCCCCATTGGTATAATAAGTATGATGTTCTGTGGTATAGGATACCTCCTTGGTCAGTTTGGATCAGCTGTCCTGGCCATGCTCCCTCCCAGCTTCCTGTTCACCTGCTCCCTGAGAGAGCATGGGAAACTGAAAAGGCCTTGGCTCAGAGTAAGCACTGATGAGCAACACCTAAAACATCAGCATGTTATCCACATTATTCTCATACAGAATCCAAAATACAGCACTGTACCATGTACTAGAAAGAAAATTAACTCTATCCCAGCCAAAAACAGGACATGTAGTAGTGGCAGTATGACAGTAATGCAAAAAGAGGAAATATTTCTTTCTGTAGATGGCAATAAAAATTTTTGAGTGGTATTGATGATAATTAAAGTGAAGTTTAGCAAAGAGAAGTTAAAAAAGCAGATTGAAGTAAAAATTTAGCACATGGCTCCTGAGAACTCTATTCACTTTGCTGTCTGTCAGTAAAGAAAGGATTACTAAAATAGCATATGAGAAATATGAAATGAAACTTGTCCATAAAACATATTTACTGAAAAACTTACAAGCTAACCTAACTATATGCACAGGATTTGTTTTTCTCTTTGACTAGCAGTGCTATCCTTGCTTAGAGTCTATCTAGAAAGGGGAGCACAGGAGAGCAGAAGAAACAGATTCACAGAAGTTTGTTTCTTCAGGTGATTTTAAGGGCTTGTTTTTATTCAGTTTCCAAAAACTGGAAAACACAACTTGTGAAGGTTTAGTAGCCATATGGAAGTATGAACACTTGAGGAAGAAACCTGGCACAGCTAAAGTGAAATTAATAGAATTAGGAAGAACAAAACACCTTGCCAGAGATGGATGAAAGCTTGTCCTCCAGATTGGCTTGTTACCTGTGATGGCTGAAGCAGCTCCAGCCACAAGAGGTTCTACTGCTCCTTCAGTGCATTTTTTGATCTGAGATGATTTTCCCTGTTATGGTGCTGGTCTAAAATTTCATGGCAAACTTGTTTCTGGTGGGAATTTTGTATCTAGTGTGATGTTTGTGTCTGCTGAGCTTTGGCATCAGAAGATACTCTGCTATGGATGTGCCCTTAGTGGTAGCGGTGGCACTCCTTGATGATGGCATCAATTAAAATCACCAATTTACGGACAGTTACTTCAGAATAGCTAATGCCTGTAAAGACGCATAATAGGGCGTCTCATGGTAACTTGTTTGAGCAGCACATTGTGACTTGCTGAATGGAGATGATTCTTCAGCAACATTTGACCCTGATTTTCTGTTGACATGCTTTTACATTTCACTTCTGTGAAAAGCTGGATATAACTAATGGATGTTACCATTATTATGGTAATTATTATTACTATTACCATTATTATGGTAATAGGAATTACATTTTGCTTTTGAAATGTATGCACACCAATAATGGGTGAAGTATTACTTTTGTGCTCTTTACTGCCCATCGGGAATATGGGCAGTAACTGTATCTTACACAGTTATCATGCAGAGCAATTGCTATTGCATCAACTGATCTTTCAGGGCTTTACATGTAAAGACAGAGGCAGACAGAACTAGGTTTTTTTGCACTGCTGCAGTGACCTGTTGATGTACCTTCCTGACAGAGTGAAAACATTCCTCTGAGGCTCCAGCTAAAGCTGGAAAAATGAAAGAAATTGAGGTCTCTTGCATAGTGCATGTATATATTTAAAGATGGAAGACAGATGAATTTGCTTGTGAAGTCTAATCTCTGTGTTACCTCTTCAGTCAGTTATTGTTTATTGGACTAGAAACATGCCACAAATACATAATATATATATTCAAATCTGGTAGGAAAATAAAGCAAGGGTTTTTTTCTTCTCAGCAGAGAGAAGTGTTTCATCTAATTGTATTGGCGATTTGTACAATTCATAAATTCCTAATTTAATATGACCAAACACACACACACCCACACACACACCCAGAGCTTATTTTTTCTGTAGTCTTGTATAGAGGTAGGCTAAGATGCAGTTGTAAACAGCTGTCAAGTCTGTGAATTAATTTTTAAACAAATGAAGCCAAGACTTTTTAACAATGTTAACTTTCCACAGTTTCCAAAACATTTAAGTGTAGCATGCTGTCCTTACTTTAATATAAGCTCGCATATGAAGAACTATGATACAGATATCAGTGCGTTGTAGTAGTTCGTTATCCCAGTATTATCACAATCCTGCTTAAAAATGTCTGGATGTTTCAGTTATTGTAACATCTTGAAGCCTTGTTTTTCTAGAAAATTTGTTAAGCAACTTACTTAAAATTAACAATTTAGTCTTTGTTGTGTGTAAAAACATCACACTATAACTTCCTAGTAACAGTTGCAATGATTTTACTTGATCTAGATGCCTTCCCTTCCTAAATTAGTAATCATTACATGAATGACTGTCACATTTTGTGCAGTTCGTTATGTACTCATTTGTTTTATTACAAGGGGACAAGCCCAGACAGAACTCTTCTAGTATCATCTATCAATCTGGCTTATAGTTTACCTTTTCCTCAGATTTTTTTCCTTTTTTTTTATTATAATGGATAATTGAAATTCCCATCTTTTCATTCTTTGGTGAGAGGTTTAGTGAAAATAAAAAAAGTAACACGTTTGAACTAATGTTTTTAGCCTTGTTATGTTACCCTTAGTTATACATAGGCATGGGGATGGATCACTTGCCAACTAGTTTCTCTTGTAAATTCCCACACAGTCACTGCTCCAAAATCCGAGTTTTGACTACCAGCTACAAAAAGAATGCACAGTCACCCCCCTTGTCATTGTCAGGATTTAGATCTGCTTCTCAGAAGGGATACTGTTACTTCTTTCTACCTTAATAAATACCTTTGACCATCAACTTGCTGATATCTTTCTGCATGTGGATAAACAGTTTCTCGTGAAAGACAGATAGGAAAAACAAAATATTTAATTTTTAATTTCCAGCTATTGGCATGCATCTGAGTTAAAATTCTTATTATCTGTAAGTTAAAATAATAAGGTTATAATGAAATACAGTAGAATTTTTAAAAGAATGTAAACTACTTTGCCTGTCTTGCATCCAAGAAATAATCTGCAATTATTATTATTATATACAGTCTAGGAGAAGGTGGCATTGAGAGCAGCCCTGCAGAGAAGGACTTCGTGGGTTCTCGTGGATGAAAAGCTGGACATGAGTGCTTACAGCCCAGAAAGCCAGCTGCGTCCTGGGCTGCATCAAAAGTGGCATGGCCAGCAGGTCGAGGGAGGTGATTCTCCCACTCTAATCTGCTCATGTGATACACCACCTGGAGTACTGTGTTCAGCTTGGAGATCCCCAGCAGGAAAAAGATGTGGATCTGTTAGAGTGGGTCCAGAGGAGGCCATGAAGATGATCAGAGGGCTGGAGCACATCTTCTACGAGGACAGGCTGAGAGAGTTATGGCTGTTCAGCCTGAAGAAGAGAAGGCTCCAGGGAGACCTCATTGTGGCCTTTAAGTACTTGAAGGGGATTTATAAAAAGGGGGGAGAGGGGCTCTTTATATAGACAGTGACAGGACTGGGGGCAATAGCTTTAAACTAAAAGAGGGCAGGTTTAGATTAAATATTAGGAAGAAATTACTCAGAGGGTGGTGAAGCACTGGAGAAGTTTGTCCGAAGAGGTTGTGGGTACCCCATGCCTGGAAGTGTTCAAGGCCAGATAGGATGGGGCACTGGGCAACCTGGTCCAGTGAGTGGTATGCCTGCCCATGGCAGGGCATTTGGAACTAGGTGATCTTTAAGGTCCCTTCCAACCCAAACCATTCTATTGACTATATGAACATTGAGATTCAGTTCAACTGTACACATTCTGCTGTACCTTAAGTTTTACATTTCAGCTGATACTTCAGATCAACTTAATTTAAATGTTTTCTGCACTTAAAACATTTCATTATATAGTTTTTGTTTTAAGGTACATCTAAGCGTCCTGCATCATGATATTATTTTGTTGGTAACCTGTCCCTGTCTTTAAAGGCAAAAAGTCACACGTTTTGATGCATTTGATCCAAAAAAGGCATTTACTAATAAGTGCTGGGTGGAAAAACTAAGACATCAACTTTAGTTTCTAAGAAGTTGTTTGGTGTTCCTGTTTATATGAATAATTTATGAACTTCTTGCTCCAGCTGAAATTTAGAGTGTTTTTGGTGAAAGATAGGTTTTTAAGTTTCAGAAGGAAAGTTTTCAGTACTGAATTGCTTGCTGAATGAAGTAATTTATTTGCTGTGAGGAAACAAACATAAATGAGTGAATAAATGTCTTCATTTATAATTGCATCTTCTAAGGCCGGTCTTGTTTGCTAGGCCAGTCTTGTTTGCTATGCTGGGTCATCCTAAAACCTGTGGGTAAGTTGATGTACCAAGTACCAAATTTACCCCAACTGTTTCTTAAAATACTGATGTCATTGAGCACTTTTGTACTGAGTAGTGACAACTTGCCTTTTGGAGGGGTTGTGTCTACTAAAACATAGCTTTTCGTCACTTTTGTAAAAAGTGAGAATTAAGCTTATTTGCAGATATAAGTATGCAAGTAAAAGAACTAGTGACACCCATCACATGTCCCAAGGACATAAAAGATGTCTTTGTTTGAGTCAGGGTTAGACACCTTGCTTATTTTGCCTGATGATAGGGCTTGAGTAAAGAAATCATGACCCTTTTGATCATTTTCCATTAAGCACTTTTAAATACTCAAACTCTTAGCCACAGTGCCTCTTCTAGATAAGCAGTGCCCAAGCATAGCATTGCTCACTGCTTTTAGCTTTAAAGTCAGTCCTGAGGAAACCATAATTTCCCATCCCAAATACCATTTTAATTTTCATCTTGAGTTCATCTCCAAAGGCATCTGGAGAAGTGATTTAATTTTGTATAAATAAAAAACAAATGGAGCAGTCTTATGTGTCCCTGCAGACAACCTCGATGGTACTATTTCTAGTCTGTGGGATTCAGATGCCCTGGACTACAGTCAACTGCATGTTATAACCATGTCCAAAGGAGGCAAAGATAGTACGTAAGACCCTTGTGCTTTCCATCCATATTTTCTGCTCTTGCAGAGATGCAGTCTGATTCCAAACTGAGGCTCAAAACATCTAGTCTGTGATTAAGGTTGGAGGATTTGCTGTTGGATTGGAATAAACTGCATATGAAAGAAACCCAAGATGTACCTGCTTTAAGCTGACCTGATCTCTTAAGTTCACTTTACCTAAACTATTATACTGAGATATCATAGAAAAGGTTTTTTAAACTTCTAAAAGCCAAATTTACTAAATAAGAGCTGGAACTCTCCGTGCCCACTTCTTTCTTGCAAGAATTTACCTTCTACTATTTCAGAGTCATAGACTTAGTGTCCCTTAGTCTCAAAAAATTATTCTTTGGGCTTTCCCAAGGCCTGGCTGGGAGCTTCCTGCCGGTTCAACAGATTGTTGCTTTCTCAGCATGAATTGCATCTTGCAGATCTATACCGAGTCTCTTGGAGTTGTTGCACCCCATCACCTCTCTGGCCATCTCCCTCACCAGCATACACAGGGAAAGGAATGCCTCTCCTCCTTTTACTGCCAGTCTCATCCAGTTTTCATAGTGAATTTTAACAGTATTGTGCACAAAAATAAAAGGACCAAAATCAAAACCAAGTACTTTCCATCATATTTCATCCAGCTTCTCTTGAGAAGTATATTTCTATGCAGGCTTACCTGCCTGCAATCATTCCACATTGTGGTAATTCAAATTGCTCCCGCAGAAATTAACAAATCTGAAGAATGTTCCATAACTGGGATTTCTAGGTGTTATGCAGTGTTAAGATGCAGTGTGTCAAAGGAAGTTGAAAACAAACAGATCTTAACAGATGTTTTCAAAACAATACAAAGTAACAGTAAAGTGAACTCAAATGTAAAATTAAATTATGTATACCAATGTCTTTGACTACGTAATTCAACCCAGTATATTGCTGACAATATACAATGGATGCATCAGGGTGCAATTATGCTGATACTTTTTGTCTGTGTTTGGCCCAGCCACCTGTAAAAGTTTTGTTCTTTCCCTGCCAAGTAATGGGAAACAAACACTGATAAATGGGAACTTTGTTCTTGAAGGGAGAATCTTGTATAAATATATTTAGTTGGTGTTCTATGATTGCCTAATCGCCTTTCAAGGTTACTTGAAGGAGAAATTGAAGAGGAGGAGGATGAAGTAAGCCCCATATTCATTTAGAAAAGACCCCCGGAGATGCAGCAGGCAGGCATGGGGGAATTCCAAGGTACCCATGCACGCACAGGAGAGATGCCTTTTGCATAACGGAGGGAGGCCCTGAGGGCCTCTAGCTGGTGGTGCTGGCCACACCTGCTTAGGTAGAGGTCATTCAGTTAATGGTTTAAAAAGCAGATAGCTCTTTTTGGAGGGAGCAAACTTCACATCAAGGACAACCTTGCCTTTCACAGGGATGCCTGCTATTTTTGTGAGCCTGCCGACTCTCTCCGGGAATGCAGCTTCTGCTGTGGGTAATTCTAGACATTCTGGGTTGGTAAGAAAACTTTATAAAAAACACCTGGGTAATTGGGAGAGTCGTACTGAGGGCTTATTTTCTTCCTCCTTCCTCTCTTTTGGGTTTGTTCGTTTTGTTGGCCACTTCTTGGTAATAAATATCAGTGCCTGTTGAGCTTCCAACAGTATTATGGTTTCAGTTTCAGTATCTTTCAAACTCTCCTATTACAAATGGATCAAGTGGATGTTGGCTGTGATTGACATTTTACAGATACTAGACCTGAGATAATGCTTATTGTGAACTAAATCTTGAGCACCTTTTTCATCTGTTAAAGAAGAAAGGTCCCTTCCTTTTGTCTTCTCTCACTTACCTTTGCAATGTATGCAAAGCAGGTTTTTTCAGTTTCAGACTTGGGGTGATAGCAAGTTGTGGAATATCACCTTAAGGCTTTTCTTAAGGTTTGTTTTTTTTTTTCCTGGACAGTGTAAGTTAATTCTCAAGCAGTCCACATTTAGTATAAGTTTTTAAAAATATTTTTGCCTTTTGATAACAAAGTGAGATGACTAAAGGACAAGCTCATGATGTTTCAGTTTGAATAAAGTTGAAGTGGGATGGAACAAAGCAATACCAGGAAACAAATAATAATATTTCCTGTAATGTGGACATAATAAAGCAATGTGAAATCATCCTACGTTAATTATTAAAAACCAGCATGTCTAAAGAACAAATATGTCTTTAGTGTTCATTAGTAATCAGAGTGAACTGAACTTTTTTCATTTAAAAGTTCTTAGAACTTTTTTCCTTTAATAATTAAGCACGCTCCCAGTGAGAATCTAATGTCTGAACACTTGTCTAATAACTCTTACACTTTAGGAAGTTGTTGATCTTTTACCTGTTTTTTTCATTTTAACTCCATTTAGAAGTGGAAGCTACATGCTGTACAACAAGCAATTGCCTGAAACAAAGAGAATTTTTGAGACTGACCTGTCAGAGGTCCCTTATTCTTCAACCCGGATAAGACCAAGTCATTGGTAATATGCAAGATACACTAACTCAATCTATTGAATGAAAATGTTAATTATTTACAATTTCTACAAGGAGAAAAAGACAAGAAGTCTGAAATATGAATAGAATAAACTTCAATATGGATTTTCTGATTGCTGTATAAACTCATATATCATCCACTGCACTTAAGTGTTGTATTTTCACTAGATTTGAAGAGTAATTTTTCAATGAAACTGAAACATTCTGTGGGAAACAAATTCTACTTCAGCTAATGTGTGGCTTCTTAGCTTCAGAGTAGTTTTCCTAATTCACAGGAAAGAATTGTCCCAGAATTGTCAGTACTCTTGCAGTCATTTCCTACAGATGTGGAAAAACTAGCTTGAAGCCTAGGAATTGGGCATAGCAATCCTAGCCTTATATGAATGTCAGTTACTTTGTCAATCGCTGTTTCAGAGCTCAGTGCTTCTGTGAGACCAGATCCAGTGCTGCATTCTGTCTGACAGTGGTAGACACCTAGAGAAATAATGAAACGGGCAATCATTGGTGATACTATACATTCTCAGGTCCAGCGATTTCCTGAGATGAATGTTGTTAATTTGTATTTAGTAGCTTTCAAAGATTTTTCTCTTTCAAGAATTTTTCTGATCCCTTTTGACCCCACATAAACTTTAACCATGATGTTCTTTGGCAAGGTATTCCATGAGTCTGTTAGCAATGGCATGAAGAAACACTCTGTATGTGTGTGTAAACATCTCAGTTTCATTCACTGTTTTATTTGTTCTTTTTGCCTTTAAAAAAAAGAAAACCTGAAAAGATCTTCAGTTTCACTGTTGGAAAAGGGGAGATTCAAAATGCTATTTTTCTGCCCACAGAAATGGCTTCCTGCCAAACAGTGATTAACATTATATTACAGATTGAGGAAAATAAATAGAGGCAGAAGTCCACTTCATACAACTGGATCAAGGTCAATTCCCATGAATGTTAGCTCTCCTTCTGAGCTTAGAAAGACCAGTGAAAGTGTGTAGTTTGGGATTCTATTTATAACAAATGCTTGAGCAACATAAGTCATAGATGGGGCAAGCTCAATGTATTTATAGAAATTTAAGTGTTGTAGCATTTCTTGTACAACTGTAGGATATCTGTTATTCAAAACTGATCATTAGTTTTCAAAAAACAGGGTTGAAGACAGGCACATTGATCATCTAATGCCTTTTACAATGGAAATACTGCTATTTCAATAACTAAAGCTATTGCCAAAACCTATTCCAAAACTAAGGAACAAAACAAACTTTCTAGATCTTTATGTTACATCCTGAAGGAAATCTGTTCAGCACACAAGGAGCTGTAATGCTGCAATAAAATACTGGTTAGAGTTTTAAAGACAGCAACACTAAAAAATGGTCATAATACTAGCCAGTTTCTCTATATTAGCAAGGCAAATGAAATTGGGACTCCTTAGTCATCCAAACAAAACTGGACTCTAAAGAATTTTGCTTATCATGCAGATGATGATACTGAGAAATGTTTATTCAACTACATAGATTTTGTGCAGAAAAGAAGGGATTTCAATGAGTTTGTTACCTTAACATTAAAATTATTCTTTTTTTAACAAAAGAGGGATTTGTTTTTTTGTTTTGTTTTATTTTTTTCTTTTTCCAAAACACAAGCTAATCAAAATACTAACAAAGTTTTCAAGATATTTTTCCATTTTTTTCTATTACTGTCAGATAACTTGTTTGCTTGAAAATTCAATGAAGTCACAGACTGGTAGAACAGGTTGGCAGCTGAAATATCACAGAGTGGTGTAATTCTGGTAAGAAAAGTGTAATCCTTTAAATAAATTTACATGTGCCAAAAGCAACTAATATTAATGGGAAGTAAAGATTCACTTGCAACATAACACATTTAATTTTTATTCAGTTGATCTACAAAAGGCAGTTGAATGTAACACATGCAACATTTGTACTATGAAAGTACCAGTGATTAAGAAAAAGTGAGAAATATTAGCTATGGGCCTAAAAGAAGAAAGAACTCCCTGGTAGTCCTCATATTTCTTGAGGGAGAGTAGAAGAGAAAGGCAAGGTTTGTGTTTTAATACATTATATAAAAACATGATTTTGTAAAAGAAAATAAACAATCTCCACCTTAAGCCTGCATGCTCATATTTAGACTTCCATTCTTGGAACTCTTCTTCCAGGTTGCTGAAAGGCATACATTTCACAAGCCTCTAATAAATCACGTTTTAATCCACAAGACTTGGAAAAATTAACTAAGCTCTCCAGTCTCCAGTATTTCTACTTGTCTTCATTTGCAAATGATGAAGAGGATGAAGAGAGAGTGTTTTAATGTAGAAAGTAAAAGAACAATGGAAAGGTAAGTAGGCTAAAATGCAATACTCCATTTCAAAATTTGTTCAAACTGCTCCACTGCTATTAGAAGTCTTTCTTTCATGCTGTTTTTTCTTGTTGTTTTGGGTCGTTTGTTTTTCCTTTGCAATGAGGTAAGAGCTAGGCTAGCAAGTTATTTCAACTTTTCTGGGTTGAATCACCCAAACTTTGTGATCAAGAGGTACTTGATCTCCTGCAGAGTAGGTGGGGCAAGACCTCAGGAAGACTCCATGCCCAGGTACATTGAAACTTCATTTGTGTATTTCCTGCATGGGCAATGTGCTACCAGCCTGCACTGATTTGGAGTTCCTGCACTCTGGAGCTTATGTTTAGGACACTTAAATCAGCATTAGAAAGTCTAGTACCTGGAGGATCTCAGGTGTCTCCCCTTCTATTTTCAGAGCTACCACCATCTGCCTTCCAAATATTTACTGCAGCTGAGCTAGTCTATTTGTCTTTTTTCCTTAGTCCAGACCTAAAGTGATACTGGTTTATTGTTACCATGAATGCAGTGTATGGGGAAAAAAATTTAGAGGTGTCATGGTTTAGGAACAGTACTCTCCAATTTAGTGGTCTCACTGAAACCCTGTGCCACTTGCTCCCTCTACCTCCTGTGACGGGCTGGAGAGGAGAAATCAAGTGCAGAAGGCAAAGATCAGGGGTTAAGATGAGAATAATTTACTGAATACAGGAATGAAACAAGAAAACAAACAGAAACAGCAATTATACTAATGGCAGAGAGGGTACAAGAAAGGAATGATACACGTGGAAATCCCCCAACAACAGACAATACTCGACAACTCCTTCTGCAACATTACTCAACAGGACCAGAACCCCTTCTCCTGCTCCTGGCAATGACATGAGGTAGTATAGAACAACCTCTGGGTCCTAGCTATGCCTCCTCCTGGCTACTAAAAAATTAACCCTGTTCTGGCTGGAACCAGGACAATAGGCTTCCTTCTTGAGGGATTATAAAGTGGCCAGCAGGTGATGCTAAATTAAGGAAATATCTCAAGCAGTGCTGATTGCTTTTGGAAAAGGATGGTAGTTGCCATGTGAGCAGAGGACTGCCAGATCAGATCCAGACTGATGGCAGGTGAGATGGTGAAGTAGAGAGACTATAAAAACCACGGACAGAACAAAATCCTTTGCTAGAAAAAATGTTCTGACTGTCTCTTCTTGAACTTCTCTTTTCTTTTACTTTTTGGATGGCAAACATATTACATAGTGCCATTCCTTTATCTTGATTGCCAAATATTTGTGGACAGCTTTTACCAAGGATGTTAAACAACTAGAAAATACTTGATATGCCTGTTTGTCTTTGGAAATCTTAGAGGTCTGCAGAATGGCCATGTTTCTCTGAATCTCTTGGGTATTCAATTGCCCTTCCCTGATGGAATGTCCCAGCATTAGTTTGCAACTTGCATAGTGTTTCTGGTGTCTTCATCAGTAGACGTCCTGATGCTTATGCACTGTGACTGCAGTAAGACACCAGATCTACACACCACAATGCCTGACATCTTACTGTTTGGAGGACAGAGAGTATACCTGTGATATGATTGTCCTGATGCTGTCCTCCTTGAGCTATGCAGCTGGAGGAGCATTTTTAAGTCCTCTGAAATCTCTAAACCTCTATGCTAAACTTGCCCTGTATCTGAATTCTCCTACATTGTATCACATGGTGAGGATGCATGAGGAATCATTAATTAATCCCATCATAAGGAATTTTTAATGCTATCATCTAACACTGTCTCACAGCTTATCAGGATGGTTTCCTTAAGGTAAAATGTCTTTTGCTCACCTTTATGAGTAAATGATTATTGCTGACCTTGGACTCCTGTCCTATTGAATTGAAACAGCATTTCAGAGATTTTATTGGTAAATTGAGAAATGGGAGAGAAAGGTTATTTTCTTAGGTCAATGGTAAATACCATTTCTGAGATAAATGTGTGTTCAATAGCAAAAGGCTTATGCAGCTCTTTCTGGGAGTTGATGGACCGTGCACTTTTGAGTGTAACTCAATGTTCTTTTTGGATACATCCTCTTTGAGATCTAAGTGCCCTTGTTTTACAGTGTCATTCTAAACTTAGTGTCATTCAGTGTCATACAGTGGTGCTGTAACAGACTTGCTGGAAAATGCTAGTTTTCGGGAGTGAGACAAGCTTTCACTAGTTTAGAAGAAGTTATTTACTGCACAGTCCATTTTTCGTGTCTATACTTAAATTATGGAAACATCTAGCTTGGATTATTTTAAAAGGGTTTAATACATTTTTTCCCCCCTGTCTTAAACACAGAAAAGTTGTCTGTTCTTCATTACTGAACACATTGTGGAATTATGGTACCAAAGGGGTTGAAATAGCTTTAATGACACGGGACAAAATGACACTTGGGGAATGTAAGAAACTGCTGCCCTTAGTGGGGGTTTTGTTCAGCAAAAGGAGTCGTTTGCTCTTAATCATAACTAATAAAAATTAAGAGATGAATGAAGTATTTTCAAAAACTTGTAATGTGTTAGTGTGATAAACTTTAAAAGAGAGTCCTCGTTGCTCCTATTTTGTCTAGTTGTACTAACATTCATAGAAATAATAATAGAGTTTTCATTTTCAAACTGGTATTTATTTTATATCCACTTATAATGACATTGAGATACTCTTGGTTTTCAGCCAGTGAAGATGATTGTGACAAGAATCTGAATTTTTTAAAGGAGGCTTTTCTTTGAGGAAGGAGTTGGTGTGGAGATTCTTTTCTTCTTCTTTTTTCAAAATCTTGAGCTAGGGTGAAAAAATTCCCCTTTAAATACGTAAGATTTTGATAAAAAAAGCTTATCTGGAAGAATGCATGTTGTTTGGTTTATCAGAAATTGATGCATGTCTTCCTGTTTGGAAGCAATTAAATTTTCTTGATATCTAAGTAGAAGATTTGACCTGGCATAGATTTCCCAATGTTTAGGCTTTGAGTCTCACATAATGCGGAAGAGTTTAATTAGGTCACTGCAACCAGTGTTTGAGAAGCTGCAGAACCCTTATGCTGCTTATACTGTGTCTCTTTGGAGCACAGGTGGTTGTATGCAGTTGTAAAACGAGTGTTTAAACACCAAAATAGTAGAGTTCTCCAGTCATGATGACCTACTAACATAGGAACAAATTGTGAAGAAAGGCAATACCCCTTATCATATAAGACTGGCATTCAAACTGAACTGTTTCTTAAACTGAGTCTGAGACTTCACAAATTATCTATTTGACTATATTGGTCAGTTTCCTAGAATTCTGATCTTATTACCGTGCCAGTACTATAATAGTGTTTTAAATGTATGCTGTTTAAATATCATATATGAAACTTTACATTAACGTCACAAATAGAATGTTTATTGAAACTATTAAGAGTATTAAACAGGTAGTTTCTTTAACATTGCTAGAGTGTAAGTGGTATGGTGCTGCAAGGCAGATCACCAACTGAGGTGGTGATAGTGCAGTTTTCTGCTACAACTATGATCCTACTAATCATGAGTGTGTATCTGGATGATATAGAAGTTTAAGTACTGTCTGTACTGCTCCTTTCCCATTGTTAAGGATATGTCTGACCATTCAGGAGCCACTCTGGCAGTCACTCCCGCCACTACCTGAGCTGGGACCAAGTCCCCTTCACAGTTGCACCCCACACTCACAGTCAGATGGTTTCTTTACTGGCTCGGCTCAGGTTTCCCATAGCAGAGCCCGAAGTGTCCAGATTCTTAAAATAATGTAATCATGGTGCAGAGACAAAATAACAGGTCTAGCTGGTGCCTCTGAGAAGGGACCTCGAGCAAAGGAACCCCATGGCTTTTATACCCTAACAGTCTAAGCGTGGGAAAGTCTGGAGTCATCAACTCCCACTGTGTCCCTCAGTGCCTGGTCCACAGTCTGGGCCAAAGGTCCCAGGGCCCTTTGTTATATGAAGAGTCAGCAGGTCATGGCTTCTTGCCCAGTGCTTGGGCTCCCACCACCCAGAGCTCAACCTGCAGCTGCTTACCAATCTACTTGCATCGAATGTATTCTTTAACGCCATGGATTTGATGTTCAGCCTGTCAGCTCAGCACCTATAAAGAACAAAGTTTATTCAGTTGCCCAAAAAGAGAAAGGAACAAAAAGTCAATCTATTAATTATGCTGTCTTTTTCAACACAAATTCCTACTATTTGGGAGCTTCTCCATTCCTGCAGAACACCTTGCTAAACCAAGACCTTGCAGATTATGCTGTAAACTAATAGCTTTTCAGCTTCCTGGATGCTTGCTGAGTGAATCTGGCTTGAAAAGGTGTGGGAGGCAGTTTTAAAGATCCTGCAGTTAATCTTAATGCATTTTTCTCTTGAAATGTAAAAAGTAGAAATAATTTCTTCCAGGTTTCTCAGCAAAGAGAGCACTGTTTTTGAGTGCTTTGTCCTTTTGACTGTAGCTGAAGGATGTTTTCACGCATTCTGTAAGAAAGTATTTAGGTCCAGTCAGCCATTTGAAAAAATTAATGCAACTTGCAACTTCTTTTTACCATTTTTTTCTTTTTAAATTTTTCTTTATTTTGATGGCACTTCACATTTTCCACTTATTCATCAGGTGACTCTGGGCTGTCCTAAAATGTCTAATTGTGTTACTACATACATTGCATTGCATTCTATTTTGAGTAACTGTTAGTAATTTTAGATGATCTCTTAAAAGTCACAGAACTAGGTTTCTGCTGAAAATATTTTTTTTGCCATTATGGCTTTTTAATATTTATGCATCAAATGCTGGTGTATGTGGTATTGCTTTAAAAATTTTAAATACATGAGAAACTGCACATGCATCTGTTAGAACAATTGCCATTTGTATGGACCAGAGAAATGTATATTTAATTTGAGAAGAATCTCTTATCCTAGGGTAGAAGTGCCCAGAAGAACATCCTTCTCCTTTTTATATACAGATGAATAAAAGTACAGTAGTTCATTAGCTCTGCCAGTTTTGGGGTTTCGTTTGTTTTTTTCTTGTTTTTGATCTTCTTAAGCAAAATTAGGGGCAATCTGTTCTGCTGTGCAAAGTTGTTTAAAGCCATTAAGTGCTTGAATAATGTATATAATTTTTATGCTACTACGTAACAGTTTGTATAGCATGAGTGCTTCTCAGTAGTCAGGTTGTTCTGGGAGGTAAGTGATCATTTGAGCAGGAACATAAGAAGACGGGTAGTGTAGGCAGTAATTAAGCAATAGCTGCAGTCTCTGAGTAAAGGTAGGAACAAAGACCAGAGTGGAGGCCAGTAAGATGAGAAGGTGACAAGAGGAAAAACTATGACCAGTTTTGGGAACTGCTGCTTTAAGCTGTATTGTACATCAAATCAGTAAATCAAACTGTGTCAAGGTCCTGAGCTGTCATTTGGCATGTGCAGAATTTAGGATTGCAGTGAAGCATGTAGAGGGATGGTATTTCTGACGTGGTATTTCAGATGTGTTGTCTCTATATAATATTATGTGCAATGCTTAATAATGTTAAGTGGGACCATATATTTTTAACCCAGGATCTGAAATTAGCTGTGATTTTGTAGAGTACAGAGTATCCTTGTTTATAAAGTTTATAAGACTTGAGAAGCAGATAACAGGCATTCTGAGACTGAAAGGAGAAAATAGCTTTTGACTAACAAGAGTAGAAAGAACATTTCTAGTTAAGCTTCTATCATGGTTTAAGGGTGATGAGTAGGCCTTGAAACTACTCAGAACTTGGCTCTCTAAACAGGACTTTTACTTTGAAATGACGCAGCTGAAAAATGTTTACTCTGAGCAAAAATTGTGATGTATCTCTGAACCATGTTCTGTTTTATTACACAGCTTGATGAAGAGCTTGAAAAGCTCTTCATTTGCATCACAAAGCAGGGCTCTCATAGAACTGTAGCATTTGCGAATTTTATTTACACTGTGACAAAAATACTAGCAAATTACTGAGACAGAACCACAGCTAAAAGGTTAGAGGAGGGCAGATAAGAGAAATGTGTCTGCAAAACTGTGCCTGTGGGTTTTTGCTTGACCTAAAGCATGTCACTGCTCCCTCTGACACAAGATGGTAATTTTTTCCTCTTTCAAGAGTTGAAGTAGGACATTAAATATATGTTAGTTCTATTTGTGTATTTTTATAAAGCCACAGTGAATTGTGCCCTTTTCACCTTGAGAAGAGGAATATTTCCTTTCATTTGTTGTATACTGAAATTTCTTGGAAATTATCTGCCATAATGAATCACAGAATCATAGAACATCCTGAGTTGGAAAGGGAACACAAGGATCACTGATGTCCAACTCCTGACCCTGCACACGACAGTCCCAAGATTCACACCATGTGCCTGAGAATGTTATCCAAGGAAGTCAGCCTTCAGAAATACTGAAGAGCCTTAATTGTGGCTATGAATACACCCCTATCTCTACCAGTAAAACTTCACCTGATACACTGTAGTGTATATTTGCTTTTCTCATGACTATTTTATTCTGGTAGCTTATGCTTATCCTGGTCTAACCAATACATGCAAATCCATCTGCTCTTCGGTTATTTCCCATTGAAAAGGTTACTGTTTGTAAATCCCTTTATACTAATCTTTTAATAAAAAGTTTGCCCTTCATATAATTTAATGTTCAGCATACCTTACTCTTCTCCTTTAATTCTTATACCGCTCTGATCTTTGTGTTATCAATGATTTCTCACTTGCACGTAATTAGTACTTGCCCATTATTTTGTCTGTTAGTGAAAACGGTAGGTAACATCAATCTCAAAACAAGCTATTGAATTATTTAACTGATGTGATTTTTCTCCAGTTCAATACTTTTCAATGCCTCTTCTTTGCCTAAACCCCTTATATATTATTAACTTACTGCAAATTAATTATTTATTTGTCCTAGAATCCCTTTTATGATTCTGGTGTTTTTCATTTTTACTAAGACAACCCCATGCTGTGTAGAAACAAGTACTTAACCATAGGTGAGTTGTGGACCACGATTCACTTGCTTAGAAAGTATATTCTCCTATACTATACTCAGAAAAAAAGGATGCCCATGATGATCAGAATTAACAAGCAATGACACTGTGCTTAAAAGAAATAACCCTTTTTCCCCTCCAGAAAATGAACAACTTGTTCTGCTCAGTACTATTCTGTCTGAGAGTCTTTACCTGATTTTATTGTCTTTCTGCTTGTAGGTCACTAGCTACTACCATTTCTTAGGTTTATTTCAGTTGTGTTACTCCATTGACCATTCTTTGACATTTTCTTCCCTGTGATGAAATGTGAACCAAGGGAAATTCGCAGTAGGTTTTACAGATGCAGCTAGTCCTAAGCCAACATTGCTGAATATCATAATGTAATAGACTATAGTTAGCTTTATTAACTTGTGATACTCATTAATTGATGCAGTAACATGTTAATATTATAATTCTGTATTATACTTATCTCTGGATTTTCAACTTTTACATCCTAAGAGGGGGTGACAGGATTTTAGTGCTGGATTTTCAAGCAAAATATGGAAAAGAATACCTGCTTTTGGTATCCTTATCCACTGCATTTCTTCACTGGATTTTGTCTTGCAGAGGGCTGATCTTGGCCAGCTGCTATATGTCCATCCCAGCCCCTCTCTCACCCTGCCTCCTCAATAAGATAGAGAGAAAAAATATGGGAAAGCTCATGGGATGAGATAAAGGCTTGCCAGTTACCGACAAAGGCAAAACAGACATTAGTTTATCGTCAGCTAATCATCGAGTTAATGGTGAGAAACAAAGGCCAAACCTTCCGCCCTTTCCTCCCTGACTCACCTTCACTCCTTCATTCGCAAGTTCTCTACCTTACCCCCTCCTCCCGCTCTCCCCTCAGGGCTGGCAGCGCCGTTTCCCCCCCTTTTCTGCTCACACCTCGCCGTCGAGCAGCTGCTCTGCCCTTTCCCAGCTGGGCTTACCCCGGCCGGGGCTGAGGGGCTATGGGGCTGTGGGGCTGTACAGCTCAGGAGCTGAGGGGCTGTGGGGCTATAGGGCTGTGGGGCTATAGGGCTGTGGGGCTGTGGAACTGACGGGCTGTGGGGTTGTGGGTCTGTACGGCTCAGGAGCTGTGGGGCTGTGGGACTGAGGGGCTGAGTTGGTCCCTGTGCTGGGGCTGTTGGAACCGCTGGAACAGGCTGTGCCTGCCTCGGGGCAGCCCAAGCATCTACCCCGGCGGAGGCAGGAAGTCCCCAGTTCTTTATGTGCTGTCTCTGTTCTGTGAATTTACCTGTAGTCGTTCTGACGGCCACAGCACCCCAAAGAGGGCTGCAGGTAACGGGACTGTTAATTACAGGAGCTGTCAACCTCAGCAGTGTTAGAGCTTGCAAAGCCATCTTTAAAGGTCAACACAGATTTATTTTTTTTCTTAGGTTACCTAATTTCCAGCATATCATAGACAGTGCTTTATTTTGCATAACGTATTTATAAATTTCTATTCTGTAATTAATAATTTCTGTCATAAATAAGCTCTTGTTAGCAGCTTCTGGTCACTTTAGAACAGACCAAGTATGTCATCTACATGTTGACCCAGTGAGATATCATAAGACTAATATAACTGTCATATCTAAATGTATGATTTTTCCTTCAAGCTTGCATGACTTACTAACTACTTGCAAAAATTAAAAACAGTATTTGGAAAAGAAGACCTGTACTAAAAATATTTTAAAACAGAAACTTTCTGGAAGACAGGAATAGTTTCAGATTCTGTTTCTGTCTTCCATAAATTAACCTGTGCTTTTAAGCTGAAGTTTAAAACAAGGTCCTTTTGTCAGTAGAAGTACTGGGGTTTGAATATCACTGATAGCAGCCTTAGAGAGATGGAGTCAAATTTCTAATCTGATTAGTAAAAATCTAGAAAATGTTGTTTTCCATGCATGGAAATGCCGTTCCTTATCTTGCACATAAAATAATTCTACAAAATATACCTATATGCATATATAAAATACACTCTGTCTTAGCAAGCATTCTTAAGTAGCTATAACCTGTTCTTGTCTTTCCCTCTTTCCCTCCCTGTGTTTGCTCTATACATACAGCTGTGATTGCTCAGAGCATTAAATTGCATGGATGTATGTAGCTGAATTGAGGTATAAGAATAAACCACATTTTCTTTTTCCTTAGATACAAGAAATCAAATAAACTAACATCTGCCTTGTAGTCATTTTCTTATGCACTTATTTAACAAACAAAAGGGAAATTTTTGCATTTTTGTGTGTTTAAAATTTATAACTAGCTCCAAATTTCAGGAGCTGTGTCTAAGAAAAGCAGCTTTCTTACATACAGAAAGGGGAAAGAGAGAGAATGGGGCATGTGGCTTTCTCAGAATCAGGGAGGAAGACAATAAAAATCGTATGTGCACTTAAATGTGGAGAGAATAAACAACCACAAATATTTAATTCTGGCAGTTGCTTCAAGGGCTTTTTGGAAGAGAATTAGGGTAAATACTAAAGGCAAGCCTGAATATAGTACAAATGAGAGTAGAAATCAGTTTTGTCCATGGATGAGTCAAGATTTGGTATCTGCTCTCAAATAGTTCCCTTTGGTCCACACACTCAAATAGATATGCTTGGCTTTTACTTCGGATTTATGGCTGTGGATCCAGAAACTGTAGCCAAGGTGTAAACAAACTAGTAACCCCAATTATCTCTCTCCTTTTCTTCTTCGTTAGTTGCACTATAGGATTGTGGCTATGTTTCAAAATACACATTTATGATGTCTGAAAGTCTGGCTCATTTAAGACGTATCACACATACAGCCCTAAAATAATTATTTTGCCATTTCCCAAGGATTTGTCTTTCCCTTCCGTTTTTTTTTATCCAACTGAAGGAATATTTCATACTAAGTAGCTCCCAACAGAAGTTCAGTTTTGAATTTCTAAAGCCCCTATTGAACTTGCAGTAGCACTTTAACACATCGTAGCACCACTTCACTTGGAAATGTCCCTAATCCTCAAATATTTTAAGGACGCCATTTTTTTCTGTTTACTTGAGTTGCAGGAACATGTTCACTTTATTGAGTAGCTGCAGGCAGATAGACCATTACTGATTCCTGCTGTCAAAAGAATGATGGGTAATCCTTATTCCCCCTGAGCCAACACACCTGACTTCCTATGTAGTCAATAGAAAGAAAGAAGAGCCAAATTCTCTCTTCCTGCGATGTTGGCTCTTGTGCCCTCGTGCAAACTGCATGACATTCTCGTCTTATTATGACCCCCAGCTCACTGGTGTTTTTTTATACACTGGAGAGAACAAAGTTTCATGACTTAGAAAATGTGGCCTTGGACAGGCAATTTGTCCTGTCAAAGGAGAATAAGACAATGATGCAGTCTAGCATTATTTCAGAATTTAAATAATTGAGTCTTAGAGTTTTGCATGGTCATTTTAGTCATCTTTTTAAACAAAATTAAAAGTTAAAAACCCTTTATATAGCTTCTGGTCAAACTCTGTTGTGACTGTGTGGTCTCTCCTTCACTGTGAGCTATGGTGTTTGTGAAAGTATAACTCAAAGTGAATGTTTTGTATTATAAGTGTATACAGAAATAGTTTTAATGGGTGTAAATTTACTATTAATTCTGGCTGCCGTTTATACTGTTGACGTCAGCATTGTGGGAAAGCTGGAGAACAGCTTTGCAGAGATAGACCATGAGCCAATAGTGTGTCCTTAGAACAAAGATGGCCACACATATAGATTGAATTTAATATTAACTTTCTCAGGGAGAATAATTTTTAAAGAACAGTGGGGTAGATCAAAAAGGTATCTTTGTCTGTAAGTCCTGTAATCTTCTTAGTCTACACTAGCACTGCATAGCAAATAAGAATTTTTACTGCTTGTTTCATCAATACTGATAAGGCTACAGATCATGCAAAAATTAAGGTTCATAGATAACCATTAATTTTCAGTTCATTCAAATATATGGCAGAAATGTCTGACTATCTCTATTCTTACACAAGCCTACTTGCATTTTTCTCCAAGGAGTTTTGATTTAAAACAGTTTGATTTGGTTTTCCTGGCACATTTTCTGTAAGTATAAAAAGAAGCAGGACTGCCTTTTGCATTTAGGTAAGGAACCATCTTGGTTTATGTTTTAACAGCACCTGCCTCTGAAACACTTGCTGTCATAAAACGGATTAAAGGATCATAGTAATTGTCAGATGACATGCTGTGCTTCAACTTGACACTAATTTGTTTTAAAACAAGTTCTGATTTTTCAAACACTGCTCTAAAACTTTCTGACAAGTCTAACCATAGATAGTCTAACCATAGTCTAACTTAGATTCCTTAGATTGCTCAGGCTTTAAGAAAATGTATTTGGAGCCATTATTGTTTATAGTTTTGTTATTTTGTGCCACCTTGTAACGAGATAGAAAATGTCAATATCATTTTTTTTCTGTTTGTCATATCCAGTTTCTTCTTTAGAACCTATTCCTCATTCTTAAAATTTCCTTGTGCATTTGAACTTTGCACATACAGCATACAGTACTTCAGTAAATGAGGTGCATGCAGCTTGACAGCCATGGTGAATAAAGTCATAGTCTTAGAATGTCTTCTTTGCATTCTCTTGCATTTAATAACATAGCAAATGATCCTTTGACAAGAATTTTATGAGACTGAAATGAAAAGTGGCTATCATATGTGGTTAACCTGAAGGTCAGCTTAAAAGAGAATTACTTTGTGCTTAGGTATTGTGAATATGGGAACTTGATAAAGTTGTTTTTATAGAGTCCTTAGAAAATGAGATTTTCATAATAGACGAATGAGCCTTAATCAGTATGCTTCCTCTGCTGCTTTTCAGATTCCTAAAATGGAAGGAATCCTAATGGATTCATTAAAATTAGGTGCAATGACTTTGCTTTGAATAAAACATAGGTAGGTAATTTCAATATGCACTTTGGGATATTGGCAAAATTTAATTACGAATGGAAATATATATAATACATGCTTTTTATCAAAACCTAAAGTAAATGGACAAGGGTTTCAGTTGACTGTAGGTTAGATTTTGGCCAAATAACTTTTTGTTAGAGAAATCAAAGATTAAATTACCTATCCTGATCAGGGAGTAAATTAGGAAGGAAAGAAAGCCCAGGTCTCCTTGAACCCCAAAGGGGTTGCTTTCTCTTCCTTTGAGATGGATGAAAAGAAATAAGACAACCTGAAGTTATATTAATGTACTATGATAAAACTCCAGATGTATTCATGCTGACTTAATAGTGTGGAAACTATAGTAGATTACCTTACTGGAATGCAGGTGCCTCTCTAAATTACTGTGTGGTATGTAAAGGTAAGAAAGGCAACCACGGAAAATTTTATTTAAGAAAGGATGTTGATAAGGTCACTATTTAGGAATAAAAAACCAAGTGTTTCAGGTGAATAGTGAGAGGAATACGAAGAGAACAAATTAAGGTGTGGGACATCATTAAGAGTTGTACTAGGAAAATATGAGCAAACCCACTAAA
The DNA here is from genome assembly GCF_001604755.1 of Lepidothrix coronata. Classification (NCBI taxonomy): domain Eukaryota; kingdom Metazoa; phylum Chordata; class Aves; order Passeriformes; family Pipridae; genus Lepidothrix; species Lepidothrix coronata. The sequence goes on from NW_016690183.1 coordinate 2,329,022, forward strand.
ATTTTCCTGATAGATGGAGAGTTGTTTCTGCGAGGCTTCAGGGATGCTGTCTAAATCCTGCATTACAAATGTATAAAACCATATTTTTGTTTGTATTTATCTGATATGTAGGAAGTCTGCAACAAATCTTAGGCTATTTTGTGTATGTTGCCCTTATATTTAAATGCTAGCCTAGACAGAAGACTAGTGGTGTTGGATGAAACAGGAGAAAGTATAAGAGGTGAAGTGTTCAGGTCTTAAAAATGTATAGGGGATTATAGAGGTGATGGTGGAGTTGTTTGCAAACATGTCTGAAACGCATATGGCAGGGTTGGAAACTGGTAGTGAAGCTGTAATGGGATGATGTCTACCATATAAAAATGGGAATGTGGCAGTCTCTGAAGTTCTTTCTTTATTGGAATTGTTGTAAGTTCTGCAGTATCTTATGATGGCTGGACAGCTTATGACTTTACTTGGACTGCTAGGGTAATAATTACTTCAAAAGGAAGAAATTATTTTTTCATGTAAGTTTTTTTAAATTAATTTACTTTTTTTGATTTTATTATTGAAGTGAAAGTTTCTGAATTTGTGCACAAGCATGCATTTGTTTACAAACTATAATTACTTTGTATTGTATAATAATTAGGATCACCGTAAACCTCCAGTATTTTCAGAACTATGCAAGGCATTATGATTTCCCTGTAGAATTTCAGACAGGTTTTTTTTTCTCTGATGTGAAAGGCAGGGATACAACGAAATTACACTCCAAAGAAAAAAGAACATGAGTTCAAATCATTAAATTTTCTTTCTTAGTACAACTTTGTTTCTTTGGCAGATGCAAAGTTTTGGGGGTTTTTCTTTAAATGATTGGCATTTCAGCACAGTAATATTTCTCTGTGCAAAGGAGAATTTGCATCTCTGTTCCTGTCGATCTTCATCTCAGCTGATAAGAGATGGCATATGTCAAAAGCAGGTGCATATGCATAGCATTTTCAGATGTAATATAGGACAAACAAATGTGTTGTTCGTGTACAACTCTTTAAAGAAGTAATACTGACTGAACGGCAAAGGAAACTTTATTTAAGTTTCAAGTGTTACTTTTGCTCTGGTCCACTCTGAAATCCCTAAACTCACACCAGGCTAAAACTAATGGAAGATGTTATTTAAGTTGTTGTGCTACACATTTAGTCTTCATGATGAGCTTTCTTAGTCAAAACAATTTTCTCTTTCTTGTTATTCATGGTTTGGAAATGAGCTTCTGTCATCAGACTTTCTCAGTTGGAAACCAAACAGTAATGCAAACTCAATCACATTTTCAACTTTTTTCTTTGAACTGGTAGACAGACCCATGGCAAAAGGAGAGAATGGAGAAATAGCACATTTTTTTAAAGAAACGCTGCTGGTTTTTGCCATAATTTTTATGCACTGAATCACTCATCTAGTGAACATAGGCAATTCTGAAAGCACTAGTAACATGGTTGAGTCAAACTCAGGAATAAACCAGTAACTACTGTAGCAGCTGTGATACTAGTGGTGCACCTGCAGCGATGATTTGGTGGGCTGAAGAGCGTCTTTCTGCTGTGAATTTGCCTTGCCTCATCACCTCAAGGCTTCTATTATGCCTTTGATCTTGTCACTTCAGCACTTATAAGTAGTTTCCCTCCTCTGGCTGGAACCAAAAAGATTGATGTTTTGCTTCATGGTGATGGCACAAAGGCACAAAAAGAGTTAATGCTGGTACACCTTGCCCTGCTAAGCCAGGAGAAGGTCATTGCTTAAAGATATTTGTTCTGCCTGCCTTGCTTGAAGAACATTGTAAGAATACTGGTAAATGTCTTGTTCTGTTCTGTTTACTGGACCAAAGTCTCAATACTAGGGAATGGACCACAAGGTAATAAAATCAGATAAACTAGATGTTTTAAGTAGATATAGGGGGCACCCGGAGCCAGGATTTTGCAAGCTTGAGGAATCTAGGTCACTTAACAAAGTAAGTCGAAAAGTTCACCTTGATGAAGACAAGTGTGGCGACCACCAGGGGATGAAAGCTCGAGTAGGCGACCATCCTAGTAAAGAACTACGCATGTGCCAGGGAAAATTCTGAAAGTTTCCTTCCAGAGATCAGCCTACTTATTAATATGTATGTTAGAAGGTGTAACCGTGTATCTAAAGCATATAAATAGACTTGGTTTTGCACTTTCAAGCCAAGCAAGTTTTGTATGGTGCGAACCACCTTGCTCCCAATGTTGCAATAAACAAATACCTTGCTGCTTAAAGCTGCAAAGTCTCTGAGCAGTTCTTTCATTCTGAGCTTTTTTGGCATCAATGACACATCTATAGCTTCCTACAGTCAGTCTATACAGAGTGCCCTCCAGCAGTGTGGTGCGGAGATCAGCATGGTATCTACCTAGGACCAGCAATTTATACACCACTATGGTCCTAGGACCAGCAATTTAGCACCTTACACCAATATGCTGAGGGCTACCCAGCTTGAAAACATCTTGGCAGTCCAGTGGTCCTAGTGGACACCAATTGACTGTGAGCCAACAATGTGTCCTTACAGCAAAAAAGGCTAATGGTATCCTGGGATGCAGAAGGCAAAATATTCCAGGCAGGCTGAGGTACATGATCCTTCTCCTCTACTCAGTACTGATGTGGCCACATGTGGAATGCTGTGTCCAGTTCAAGAGGGACATGAACATGCTGGAATGAGTCCAGTGATGGGCCACAAAGATAATGAAGGGACTGGAGCATCTCTTCTATGAGCAAAGGCTGAAAGAGTTAGGACCGTTCAGCCTGGAGAAGGGAAGGTTTGATGCCAGGGAGTGGATCTTATCAACGTGTATAAAATTGAAGGGAGAGTGTAAAGAAAAGTGTAAAGGCGTCTCCTCAGGGTGCCCAGTGACAGGAGGCAACATGCACCAACTGAGACACAATTTTTAGGTCCAAAACATATCCCCATACTAGCTACTAGAAAATTAACTCTATCCCAGTGCAATCCAGAATACCCTCAGAGTGTGTGGAGTTTCCCTTTCTGGTGATATTCAAAAGCCATCTGGACATATTCCTGGGCCACCAGGTTCTTCTTGAGAAGAAGGGGTGAACCAGATGACCTCCAGAGGTCCCTTCCAACCTCAGCCATTCTGTGATTCTGTGATTTCACTGTCAGCAGAGATGCAGTGCGAAGGTATATCCTTTTCTCCCTGCACCACTCTGGTTAATGATATAGCTCTACACTTAGAAAACCTGAGCATTGCTGGTTTACTAGAGTCTGCACAATGCTGATCCAACTATTTTTTCTGACTGTGCAATAACTACAGTGAGTAATAATTATTGACAAAATATGGGAGATGGATAAATGCAATAAACTCATATAGACAGGAATGCCATAGGAAATGCTGTCACAATTTCTAGCAGAATACATTTAATGCCATTGCAGTATAGGAACCAAGGTCTCCGATTCACTGTAATAATGTGGGTCTAATAATGGGCGGCATTATGTGCCTATAAGCACATCCAGTTATGAGGGAATAATATGATGTTAAACGTAGGAAAAGTTTTAGCTGTTCTGCAGAAAAAGAGAGAACTCTGGGCTCTCTACTAAGGAATATTTTATTAAATTTGTTTTCAGGATGTTTCAGGTCCTTGATTCATAATATAGTTTAGAATAGTGTAAAGCCAAACAGAGAGGAAATTTTTGGAACAACTGACCTTACTGGTTGCCCTTTTGCAAGTGTAGTTACCCATTTACTAAACGTTTGTAAAAGCATCTGAAAAAGAGAAAAATAGAAGAAAACTAGTACAAAGAATTTTAACTGAGGAAAAATTTCAATTTAACCTCATCTTAAATGTTTGCAGTATAAGAGCAAAAGTAATACCATTTATGCAGCTTTTATGAGGCAATATTCCTATTCCCGAATGGGACAGACTATTTTGCCTCTGGCTTTGCAGTTTATCAGCTTACTGTGTTGTAACCTCATAAAACAGCATGATAACATTGCATATTCTTGTGCAGTATTTAGACCTCTGTCATGCATAACAATTGGCCATAGATGCCAAGAAATGTGTTGCTGGATGTTGCCTGTAAAGTATCTCTTCTAGAAGTGCTATTTTTCAGAATCATAACTCCATGTGTTTCCTGTCCAAAAAATATGAAAATCTGTAGAATCCCAGTTACTATTATATGGCAAAGCTCTCACTGTGCACGGTCTGATTCATGCTTAAGAACTTATATTTACTATTATGTGAGCAAAATGCTACCTAATAAATGTTATTTGTACAAGTAACCTTTGGAAGACTATGCTAAATGAGCAAGCATGGTAACTGAAAAAGACCGTCATGTCTTTTTCATGGTACAAATGGCATGATACAAATTTTGACTACCAATGATTGAACCTCCCTACCTCATGAAGCCAAAATCCTAATGATCACAGTGATTCTGAGAGATGTGGGTTAAGAAGCACCCCATTTTAAATGGGGCTGCTCAGATCACTTGAAATTAAGGAGTTGTTGGCTGTTTTATTTTCTCAGCTGGGAATATTCTTAATATGTGAGAATTTTTGATATCTACATAATCCCAATTTTTCTCATAGTCATGACGGTTTTTTTTTTCTGGTGATGGGTTTTTTTTTTCTGGTGATGGGTTTTTTGATTTTGTTTTTGTTTTTTTGACAAGTCCACACTTCTCATAAAACCTCAGAAATAGCCTCCCAACTGTACCCTTTCCTAATCTCTATGGCAATAAAGTTTTAAGGATAAACATTTCTGGGCAATGTTCATGTCATAGTTGCAAACTATCTGCAGTGTCAGTCTATAAAAATCACTTGATGGCAAAAAGTGATGAGAGAAATAAATACCTAATTTTTGTTGTTGCCAAGTGCTTCTGCATCTAAGTGTTACTTGAGCTATGTTGAAATTGGTTTCTGGTTTCTTTTAATATCTTAAGATATTTACAGAAGATAACTGTGACTGTAAGGAAATATATGGGAAAATATGGTGTAGAATAGCTGATATGAAGATGTTAAACTCCAATCTCCTCCTGTCATATATTCAAAGTCAAATGAAGAACATGTGCCCTGGAAAGCAAGACCATGTGAGGAATCCTAAGGAAAGTGCACTGATGAGATTATTTTTCCTTGTATTTTGCATTGCATTGCACTTCATAATACACAGTTAGCAAAAGAAATGCAGTTTTGACTTCGCATTGCTTGCACAAATCTTCCTGAGCTGAAATGTAAACAGATTTATTTCTTTTAAATTATATCCAGCTTTTCATATGTTCTACTGCTGAAGGAGCTTGCCTGAAGTATATGTATGCGTGCTTCATTTCTTGCATCATTTTAACAAATGATTAGTTTTATCCAGTATATAAAAAATTAAAAAATAGTAGACTAACCATGCAGGTATTGAGGAGTGTGGTACATTTAATAATAATAATGGCCAGTCTTCGCGAGCGAAGATTTGGGAAAGGTCATTAACCCTTCGAGCCTGCGCAGTGGATTTTTTAGGTGAGACACAGCTTGCGCTGAACTGAGCCCACCCTTTAATCCTGAGGTTCATCTGCGAGGTCCCCAGGACGTAGGTTTGTTTAGAGTGACCTTCTCTTAGATGGATTGCCTTACAAGGCTGACGAAGCTCCATCTGCCCGGGGGGCTGGGAATCGAACCTGGGTCACAGCGGTGAGAGTCCTGCACCCTAACCACTAGACCACCAGAGGCCCCAGTGGTACATTTAGGTGGGCAATAAAATACCGGATTTGGTTTAATGAAACTACTTCTCCCTGGGGAGGTAAGAAAATCAATCTGTCATCCTATTTCTGTACAGAATCATCAAATACTGGCAATAGGTGGAGATACTTTTCTGATGATTGCACTAGGTGAGTCAAATTTGAGGATCTTGAAGGATATTAGAGCCTCACTGAGATAAGTAATACAGTAGGTATCTGTTTACTTGTAACTTGAAGGTTTGAATCTTGGTGAATACCTATGGGATTTGGAAGTAATCACCCTTCATATATTCATATAAGAATACTTACAGTATTCTGTGCACAGGATATTGAAATGACCATTTAGGACTTGTGTTTTGTTTGTTGGGTTTTAATTTCAAGTTTTTTTTAAATCTCGGCAAAAAAAAGTTCTCCATGTTTGATTTATGTTTTTCTTTCTGTTACAGCCTATACAACTGTCCTATGAATAACTAAGGATTTTATGGTTTAAGTGAATTTACGTAGTGTAAGATTAACATGCTTATCTCATATATATTTCCTCTTCTTCATGAGAGGTGTGCATAACTTGCTCAAATAGTGGAATTCTTGCTTAAAGGCTACTGTGAATTATGAAACAGTAAACACCTTGCAATTTTTTTCCCCACTGAGGGCTGACCAAAACACGAGTATTCTGTGTAATGCTAATTCGTATAACAGTTCCTTCATCGTGGCCTGATCCAGCTTTCAAGACTGCTTCTATTTGTCCCAAAAAAGTAAAGGAATGGAAGTTTTCTTTTGTTTCTCCCTTGCAAATGCGTTTTTTTTCCTTTTTTTTTTCACTGTCTTCCATATGCACTGAAATTGAATTTAATGGTCAGGAGTACTATTAATCTGTGTTGCTTCTGCTGGCTTTGAAAGAGAGGTCAAGACATTCTGGGTGTATTGCTTGTTATGGACAGTGCTGCATTTTTAATGAGTTTTGGGTCTTTAGTGGTAATTTCCCTCTGTTTAGTGCAATTCATCTGACACCTATCAGTGGCTAGTTTTGATTATGATTCATCTGTATTACAACTTTTTATTTTTAAAGAATGTGAAATAATAAGGGCTTCTCTCAAGAGGATTTTGCTTTATATTAAAAAATGTCCACTTTAGGGGAAAAAATCCCTTTATTTATGGTCATTTACACTAAGGAGGAAATACTGGAGGAACCTTAATAAGATCACATCTCAGATGGAGAATTCCTGTGCAAAAGTGTGAGATTTTTCAGAAAGCTTATGCAAAATAGCACTTGATAAATATATGATTATAAGTTACATCATAAGATACAATTAATTATAGTGATAAAAGAAAATATATTTATTTTTTCATTTTGCTTTGAGTTAATCTACTCTTTTAATGTAGATGAAAATAATCAAGAATAAACTCTGCAGAAGAAAAAAAGCATATACAAAGCTGTCAACTGAACCCTGGGTTTCTTTGGCAGGGCAGGTGTATAAACAAAGATACAACTCTTTTACATAGGGGTTGTCAGGACGTGACACCTATGGGTTATGCTAATTTTGGATAAGGTGTGCACTTCATGCTGCAGCATTTTCTCACTGGTCAATCTGTATTTGACAGAACAACAGTTGTAATTGCAGAACACAACCTCACCTGTAGTTGAGATCTCTTGGCAGTCATCATGAATTGATAGTGACAGCAAGCCCAAAGTTAATGTTATCAACTATGTCTCAGTTTAATGAGATGGAAGTGTTTCGCTGAGGAAGGTGAGTTATGAGGTAGACTAAGCTCCTCTCTCTAAGCAATTGCAAATCCGAAATTAAGAGGCTCCAATAGAGGAAGTATGGAGAAAGAAAGAAAAAAAAACCCTTTATTAAAGGGTATATGTGTATTGTCAGAACAACAAAAGAACACAAAAGCAACTAAAGAATAAACGTGTACCCAAAGATCCCCTTCAAAAAGGAAACAGCTCGATACTTCCTGTCCTTTGGCACAATTCTAATCGCGATCTGCAGAGGGCACTGTTGGATCACTGGAGGAGCAGAGCCTGCAGTGCTCGGTGTTGGTCAACAGGGGGCGCTGTTGGGCTCTGGCGGTCACTGTGTGGGGCCCTGGTTCACAGGGGAAGCTGAAAATGGAGATCTTCCCCCCACCCAGAAGGGGAGAGGGAAAAGGGGAAAGAAGAGTGGGTTCTTCCCACAAAAAGAACTCACGCTGTTTGTGGCTGGCTGTGGCCGGGATTCCCCCCCTTCATCAAAGGTCACAAACCGCTGTCAAAACACGGGAGTGGAGGAAGGAAAAGGGCGACCCCCTCCCCAAAAAGTTCCTCTTCAAGTGGACCAAACCTCTCCAATGAAGTCTGAGCTGGGTCCAGGCTGGGGGCAGAGCAGGACACAGCAAGCTGAGGCCAGAAAACAGCCAGATGACCAGGTCGAGAACAGAACGGCCCTGGAGCCTTTTCAACACACACGTCTTGCCTAAAATAAGGCAAAAGTGAAGTGTCCTGTTTCTGAGAAGAGAAGAAAAAAAACTCATCACCCCTCCTGCAGTTTTAGGAAGGGCCATCAGCTCATAATGCAGGTCTACCAGTTAGTTCTTTTGTATGGATCAATTACCCCTTCCCTCTTCCTCGTTCAACATCTTTCTTTTACAGTGGGGCAGGGGAAAGAAAAATTCCTGCTTAGATATTTAAAACAAGTAAATCTCTGACAAACTGCCAGAATGTTCCCTTTTAGCAGTCCACATTTCTTTGGTAACATCTGTTCTCAGACATAAACTTACTTAGAAAAAGTTGCGAAGTTACAACATAGCCCTTGAGCTTGTTTCTAGATGCTAATGTGGGTTTGAGCTGGGAAAATATAGGGCAAGATCAGTCCTGAGTTTCTTCTGTATATTGAATTTAGACTAATTACATGCAGTGTGCTTTGGGGAGTAGAGGGCAATAAACTCAAGATTAATCACTTTTGAAGAACAGAGAAATGAATGTGTGCCATAACGCTTTGTGTTGGTTCTGTTTAGTTCTTGGGTCTTTTGTGGAGGCAGATCATTAAATCTATCAAAAAAAGAAAAAGAACTGTACACTGACGTCTCAATGTGGTGATGTCTCAGTCTGGTTCACATCAGAATAGAAATGCCAGGCAATAACCATAAAAATACATAAGATTTTGTATGTCTCTGGTTAGACAGTAAAATCAATGTGCAAAATTAGTAAAATTCTGGATTGTCTTGTCTTTTGACAATCACACAGTCAGCTTTGAAATTCCATACCTGAGTTCTCACCTGAAAAGATCTTTAAGAGTTTTATCTAACTCTGTTAATATATGGATACCTTGTGCTCTTGAAAGCATTCTCATATCTTCTTCTCTAGAGGAGAAAGTTCTAATGCAGTTGGGTAGATCTGATCTTTCATTTTAATCCAGAGAAGGTGAAATGGCACAGGATGTCTGCAAAAGCTAGAATTTTCCCCAGCCCCTGAAGAGACCAGAATCTCCTGTGGAGTCAGGCAGTCAGGAGAGGACAGCAGGAAAGGATAAGCTAAGGCATTGTGTCTGGAAACTATTCATTTTCCCATAGTTTTCAACTACCAGTGGTAGGGAAGTATCTTCTTGGCTTTTGAGACATTTTTGTTTGATTTTTCTCTTTCTAATAGAGGACACCACATAAACCAAAATCATTCATCAGTATGATCTAGAATTCTTTATCTCTCTACTTTTTATTTGGTTGTTATGTGTGTTAGAAACAAAAGTGTTAAACCTTTTCTCAAGTCGACTTTGAAAGCAATTTTCAAATGATCTGTTTATAAGTATATGTATTATAGCTATAATTTTTTTTCTGAAAAAGCTTGATTTAATTTTTTCCCTGACTTGTTCCTCTGGCAAAAATTCTAAGCAATTTAACAGTTTTCAAATCTCTGCTTTATTGCCCATTCTTTATAAGTAACAAAATAATGATTCTTAGTAGGTAATTTGATGATCACACAAGAATTTAGCTTTGAGGTACTTTTTCCCTCTTAAGAAATTACAACCAAATCTCTTTTTCATGAAATGGTTAGCATTAGTATACCTGAACAATAAGTACAGTAAAAAAATACCTCAAACACTCAACTTCTGTTTCTCATTTGTAAATTCCTAGTGTGATTTCTGGTTCTTGGGAAGCATAAAAGATTTTCATAGGAAATATCTTTCTCATGTTTGAGCAATATATTCCTCTGTTTTGAAGATGCATAAAAAATTATTTTTTTAGTGTGTGACTCTTAACCTTGTACCCCAAGCTTGTTTATACAACTGAGCCATCTCTGCATTTTGATTTATTAAAATAAGCACTACGAATCTGTTTCTTTGCTTGACAGATTGTTGTTTCTGGTTTACTAAGAAATGTGACACTTTTGTGGATATTATAGTAAATATAGTAAACTTTCCCATGAAAAATATATACAGTATAACTTTAGATGACAAAAGCAGACAGCTCAGGAAGACAAAATGAGGAAATATGCACTCTAATTATATAATATCTTCTTGACTAATAGATGCATCCCAAGTTCTAGTACTCTTCAGACCTGTGAGGAAAGGAAATTCTAGAATTTAGAATTTCACAAAGAACATGCTGAGAATCAGTGTAATAAAGTTTCTAACCCAAAGATGAATTGTTGTGGTGGTACATGAGAACACTTGGGAATGTATTACCTGTGTTCAGTTTCTTCAATACAGAGGATAACAAGGTTTATTTATTGTTTATCATGTCTGTAAATTCTAAATGCAATTTTGATTAATAACCATATTTTTGGTATGTTTTAATTACTTTGGTGCCATTCTTAGCAAATAATGTGTCAATCTACATTGGTGCTGCTAATTTAAAAAAAAAATAAAGAAAATAGGAAGCACATACTTGAGAGACCTTCCTCCTTTCAAAGGTGTTGCTAAGACTTGTGATTATCTTAAGAACAACAGTAAAATACTCTATTAGATCATCTGAGGGTAGTCTTTTTCAGAGTTTTGCTTTTATTCTAAGCACTTAAACACTGAATTAGATTATATAAATGATTTGATATTAACAAAATATATACTAAAATATTAACTTGCTAGGAAGCACTTCCCAGTGAAGTCCAGTAAGACATATGCTTGCACAGCTAAACTACAGTCAGTATACTATTTATGTGGTTTCTTTTAACCCAGCATTAATTTTCTTCGTAGAGCTTGTTATTTATATTGAGGGTTCAGTGAATTTCACCTGATTTTTCTAGAGATTATACTAAAAATGCTGGTTATCAGCATTTGCATCTTGCTGTTATCTTCTCTTCCCCTTTTTTGTCTGAGTGTCAATAGATTAGCAATTCAACACAGGATGTAACCACTAAGACGGTTGAGCTGTAAATTTTAATGGACTTCAGCCACACTGTTGCTCTTTCTATATTATATCAGACTTCACACTTGTGTTTTGTCAAAGACATTTTGCAGTGTACCTATAAGCAGCAGTGGAGTCCCACTGGATGTGCTCTGCTATAAAATGAGTTGATAGAAATATGGACTTCTGTAGAATCTCTAATAACCACAGAATCATGGAATGGTTTGGATTGTAAGGGACCTTAACAATCCTCTAGTTCCAACCCCCCTGCCATGGACAGGAACACCTCATATGTAGGACACTATATCAGGTTGCTCAATGCCCCATACAACCTGGCCTGAACACTGCCAGGAGTGGGGCATCCACAGTTTCTCTGGATAACCTGTTCCAGTGCTTCACTACCCTCTGAGTAAAGAATTCCTTCCATATATCTAACCTGAATTTCTCCTCTGTTGGTTTGAACCCATTACTCCTTGTCCTATCACTACAGTTCCTTATGAAGAGCCCCTCTGTGTCTTTCCTGTAATCCCCTTCAGATACTGGAGGGCTATGAGATCTCCACACAATCTTCTCTTCTCCAAGCTGAACAGCCCCAGCCTGCCTTTGCTGGGGAGGTACTCTAGTCCCCTTATCAACTCTGTGGCCCTCCTCTGGATCTGCTTCAACAATTCCATGCTTCTGTTGAGGGCACCAAACTTGTATGCAGTAGGCCAGGTGGGGTCTCATGAAGGCAGAGCAAAGGGCGAGAATCATCTCCCTCAACCTGCTGGCCACACTGTTTTTGGTGCACCCCGGGGTGCAGTTGGCCTTCTGGGCTGCAAGCACACACTGTTGGCTCATGTCCAGCTTTTTGTCCACTAGAACTCCCAAGTTATTGGCAGGGCTGCTATCAATGAGTTCTCCCAGCCCATACGCATGTCTGGGATTGCCCTGACTAGGTGCAGGACCTTGCACTTGGACTTCTTGAACTTACAAGACTCTCATGGGCCCTCTTCTCGTTTGCCCAGGTCTCTCTGGATGGCATCTGTGGGAAGATGGCTGGGGGAAAAAATTAGAGTAAACTGATTTGTTATATTTACATCCTAGCAGAAGTTATGATAGTATGGAAATTATACGGTAAAATGCAGCTGCTACTCTCTGGGTGGAACGTGGTTGGCATCCTTCGTGATGATTAACCAATAAGGACTTGCTAAGGAGAATGGAAGAGAGGGTGGAGTGGAGTAGAGAAACCGCAGCCAGGCCCTGTGAAAATTGTTGCAGGGAGGGAAACTAGATGGTACTTGGCAGCTGATAAACCACATAGCACCTGTACTAAACTAAGTGGGAAGACCCACTGAAGAGTCTCTTGCTGTTGGTTTAGCTCCCTGAAGATGGCAGTTGAATCCCCCTCCAGTCCAACAGGACTGTTCAGTGAAGGGTCCCCATAACAGGACACTGACAGACTAGTCAGGCACAAGGGTCTCAGCTTTCCTGGGGCACTGACAGACAAATCAAACACTAAGGGTCAAGGAAATCTCCCCACATTAAAGGTTGAGGAAATCTCCCCTTTTCATGTGACAGCATCCCTATCTTGCATTGTGTCAATTGCACCACTCATCTTCATGGCATCCACAAACTCACTGAGGGTGCACTCAATCTCATTGTCTTTGTTATTGATTAAGATGTTAAAGAATGAAAGTCCCAAGACAGAGCCCTGAGGTACACCACTCATCACCAGCCTCCACCTGGACATACTGCCATTGAGCATAACTCTTAGGATGTATCCATACAGACAATTCCTTAGCCACCAAATAGTCCACCATTCAAACTCCTGTCTCTCCAGTTTGGAGATAAGGATGTTGTGTTGCTGTCACTTCAACATAGAGGGCTACCAGATTGGTCAGGTACTATCTGCCCTTATTAAAGCTGTGCCGGCTGTCTCAGATCACCTCTTTGTTTAGTATGTACCTTGACACTTCTTCCATGAGGATCTGCTCCATGAGCTTCCCAGGCACAATGGTGAGGCTAATTTATGAGGCTAATGTTTTGCTGATTGTGACTGAGAGTAGTAAAAAACCTGCCCTTTTATGGATGGGTATAAGGTAAGTCCTTCCACTGACCTAAAAGTTGAATGTTTTCTTGAGGTCCTCAAATTGTAATCAGATCTGAGAGTCCCCACTTCTTACACCTTTTAACATTGCTCTAAGAAATACCTTTCGGAGGTCCGGGGACCCTGGCAGACCCCACACCGCGTGCGGTGGAGGTCCAGGGACCCCAGCCCCCGCCCTAGCCCCAGTGGGATAACGGAGAGAAAGAGGGGGAGCCTCGCCAGCGGGTGCTGTGCCCCCGTGGAAGAGGAGAGGGGAGCTTCGGAGCACACAGAGGTTTGCCTTTCCAGGTTTGGGAGAGGAATAGGGTGTTGAGCGGGTCGTGGGGGTCCTCGGACTGGTGGGAGGGTGAGCGGGGCAATCCTGTATGAAATGTTGCAGGTGAGCAGTGCACCTGAAGATATGTGCTAACACAGTGGGGTAAGGATAAGGTCAGGGTGGATAATGGGTTCTTTTAGAATGTTGGGGGTCCCGACCAGGCTGGGGCCTTGAAAGGCACCCCAGCCTCGGATGGGTACGGGGGCCAGAACAGTTTGTCTGTTTGGTTGGTTTTGGCTCACCTGCAGCTACTGCCCAGGTTCAGCATGTTCTAGATATATTTGCTTTGCTCTGTTACATCCTGAAAGGGTGTTCAGGACAAAGAGTTGCTCCTGGGTATTTCCTTGAGATTGTATATAGATAGGTGATGGTAAAGTAGGAAATGAAAGACTTGCCCAAATTGTTCTAATAGGAATGAAGCCTGTGTACCCCTATGTGGTTGCGAGCTATGCTGGTGATGGTACATGCCTTCGGTAGGGTCACTCATGCCAGACAGGTCAAAACCATAGGACCAGATACACTACATTCTTGGGCAGGAGGAGCTCGTTAGCCTTCTGGCAGTCATCCTAGGAGAAGGACAACTCTAATCCCAAACCCGGGCAGATGGAGCTCGCTTAACCCTGTAAGACCATTCATCTAAGACAAGGTCACTCTAATTAAACCTACATCCTGAGGACCTCACTGCCACTGTCCAAGCTTGCTTGGCCCTGGCAGATGAACCTTAGGATTAAAGGGTGGGTTCTGTTCCGTGCATACTGCATCTCACCTAAAAAATCCATTGTGCAGGCTTGAAGGCTTTACCCATATTCACAAAGCCCTGTAGCAATGGGCGAGGGTTGAAACAGCAGGTGAAAGGTGCACTGGAAGCCGCAGACCCAACCCTGCATGCAGGCGGTTCAGGATTTTGGTCATTCGAGACTGACTGGAGATGACAGTCTCTTGGGGCAGCACCCTGAACAACCAAGCAGCCTTTTCAAGGACAGCACTGCTTGCTCCACTGAGAGAGGGGACTAGAAAAGGTGGCTTAAACAAAGCTCATCTCCACCTTCACCCGGTTGGTTAACTGCAGGACAATGGGCATCTTCTTCCAATGCGGTCACACAAAGATCAAAAGACAAAGGCATGCACCTGCCTCCAAAGGTGTACCTAAATTAACTCTAGAATGTTGGAACATCAGAACCATGCTCGATTCTGCGGATAGCGGACATCCTGAGCATCGTTCTGCCCTAACTGCCCATGAACTGTCACATCACAACATCAACATTGCTGCTTTCAGTGAAGTTCGCCTCCACGAGGAAGGCAGCCTTAGAGAACATGGTGCCGGTTACACACTCTTTTGGTCAGGTAAACCCAGAATCGAAAAACATCTTTCAGAAGTTGGCTTCATGATTAAAAACTCTATTGTTCCTAAACTCAAAAATCTGCTGACAGGTCATTCTGATCACATTATCTCCCTACGCCTTCCACTACACAACAAGCAACACGTTGTCGTCTTTAGTATATATGCCCCAACTCTCCAAGCTGACCCTGCTGAAAAAGATAAATTTTACGCTGACCTGTGCCGCCTTACCCAAAAGGTGCCTGCAGATGATAAGATCATTATCCTAGGTGATTTCAATGCCAGAGTAGGAAAGAATTTTGAAACCTGGAAAGGAATATTAGGCAAGCATGGTGTTAGAAATTGCAACAATAATGGTTGACTTCTGCCAGAATTCTGTGCGGAGCAACAGCTCACCATCACTAATACCAGCTTTCAGCAGAAAAATAGTCTGAAGACAACCTGGATGCATCCCAGATCTAAGCATTGGCACCTCATTGATTATGTCTTGGTGTGACGGAGAGATGTCCGCGATGTCCACCATACCCGCATGATGCCCAGTGCAGAATGCCAAACAGACCATCGACTTGTGTGCTGTAAACTTAACTTCAATGCTAAGTTCAAATCTAAAAGGGGCGGTATTCCAAGGAGGAGACTCCAAGTTAACAATCTCCAATCAACCACAGTAAGAGACAGATTCCAGGCAAACCTTCAAACTAGGCTTGAAAACCATTCCATAGATTCTACAGATTCCTCTCCTGAAACAATTTGGTACCATATTAAAAACAGCATCCTGCAGTCCTCTGAAGAATCCTTAGGGTTCTCCCTCAAGAAGAACAAGGACTGGTTTGATGAAAACAATCAAGAGATCCAGGAATTGTTGAGGAAGAAGAGAACCGCTCACCAAGCACACCTTGCACTGCTATCTTGTCATGCAAGAAAAACGGCCTTTCATCTTGCATGCAGCAAGCTCCAACAGAAACCTCGTGACATTCAGAACAAGTGGTGGACTGATCTATCTGAAAAAACTCAGTTATGCGCAGATATGGGTGATCTCAGAGAATTCTATGAGGCCCTGAAAACAGCATACGGGCCTACATACCAAGTCCAAAGCCCTCTACTCAGCGTTGATGGTCAAACACTTCTAACAGATAAAATCTCCATTCTGAATCGATGGTCTGAACACTTTCAGACTCTTTTCAGTACCAACCGTGTAGTCCAAGACTCAGCCATTCAGTCCATCACACAACAACCAGTGAAGTATGAATTGGATACTGCCCCCACTTTAGGAGAAACCCTCAAGGTCATACAGCAGGTGAAAATCAGCAAGGCAGCTGGGGTTGATGGAATTCCACCTGAAATTTGGAAACATGGGGGCCTTGCACTCCATGCTAAATTTCACGAGTTTGTGGTGTGCTGTTGGGAACTAGGCGAACTGCCATCAGACCTCCGTGATGCAGTCATCATCACCTTGTATAAGAAGAAAGGTACTAAATCAGACTGCTCAAATTACCGTGGTATTACTCTGCTCTCCATTGCTGGCAAAATCCTGGCAAGAATACTTTTGAACAGACTAATACCTGCTATAGCAGAAGGAATTCTACCTGAAAGTCAGTGTGGTTTCAGAGCCAACAGGAGCACACAGACATGGTATTTGTTCTCAGACAACTGCAAGAGAAGTGTAGGGAACAGAACAAAGGTTTCTATGTAACCTTTGTTCACCTCACCAAGGTTTTTGATACTGTGAGCAGAAAAGGTCTGTGGCAGATTTTGGAACGATTAGGTTGTCCCCCCAAGTTCCTTAAAATGATCATCTCACTCCATGAGGATCAGCGCGGCCAAGTCAGATATGGCAATGCACTTTCTGAGCCCTTTCTAATAACTAATGGTGTGAAACAAGGCTGCGTTCTCGCACCAAACCTATTCACAATCTTTTTCAGCATGATGCTCCAAAGGGCCATGGCAGACCTCAAGTATCAGGATGGTATCTACATTCAATACTGTACTGATGGAAGCCTATTCAACCTAAGGCAACTGAAGGCCCACACTAAGACCTTAAATCACCTTGTCCGGGAGCTGCTTTATGCTGATGACCCCGCCCTTGTCGCCCACACAGAAGCAGCTCTGCAGCGTTTAACATCCTGCTTTGCAGAGGCTGCTGAGCTCTTTGGGCTGGAAGTCAGTTTAAAGAAGACAGAAGTTCTCTGTCAATCTGCACCTCAGGAAGTCTTCCATCATCCCCGTATCCCCATTGGCCAGTCAGAGCTCAAATCAGTCCAGCAGTTTAATTACCTAGGTAGCCTCATCCTCGGATGGCAAGATTGACGGAGAGATAGACAACAGGTTAGCAAAGGCATATAGTGCTTTCAGAAAGCTTCATAGAAGAGTTTGGTGAAATAAACACTTGAAGAAAAGTACAAAGATCAGTGTTTACAGAGCCATTGTGCTGTCTACTCTTTTATATGGATCTGAATCATGGGTCATCTACCGCCACCGCCTGCGTCTCCTAGAACACTTCCATCAACGCTGTCTCTGCACAATCCTAAACATCCACTGGTCAGATTATGTGACCAATACATCTGTTCTAGAACAAGCAACAATCACAAGTATTGAGGCCATGTGTGACAACACACAGCTGCATTGGGCAGGGCACTTCTCCAGGATGAAGGACCACTGCCTCCCTAAGATCTTGCTTTATGGTGAACTTGCCACCGGCTGCCGCAACAGAGGAACCCCAAAGAGGAGATACAAGGACTCCCTGAAACAACATCTCAGCCTTGGCCATATTGATCACCGTAACTGGTCTACTCTGGCCTCCAGTCGGGAGAAAGCACGCAGGATCACCCTTGAGGAGAAAAGACAACGCAGAAAGAATCGTGTCTTGCAGAATATACCACCTAAGGAGTCTTTCTGCTGTGCCTTTTGCAACTGGACATGCCTATCTCGTATTGGCCTTTTTAGCCACCAACGCGCTTGCAACAAACATGAGTAGTGCCCTTCCCAAATCTTCGTTCGCAAAGCCTAGCCACGATGATGAAGAAATACCTTTCCATCCAACATGAGTGAAGCATACCTGGGCCTCACAGGCTCCCAAAACACTATCAGGTATGTTGAAATATCATCTTGTATTTTTCAGCAGTGGCATGATTGTGTGCTTCAGACATTTTCCCAAAATTGTTCTTCCTTAAAAAATAAAATACAGTTTATTGTTTTGTGGAGTTTTTTTGTTTGTTTGTTTTCATTGTTGTTTGCTTGTGTTTTTGTTTGTTTTGTTCATTTATTTGGTTTGGGTTTTTTGTTTATTTGCTTTTTTAAATCAGTATTATTGAGAATTTAAGCTTAAACCTCTTTATTTGGAACAACTATTGTTCAAGCCTCATCTGCAGAAGTACACTGTCCTGGTTCCAGCCAGGATAAGGTTAATTTTAGGAGTAGCCAGGAGGGGGCATGGATAGGACCTGGAGGTTATTCTATACTAACTCAAATCATTGCCCGAGGGGGGAAGAGATTATCTTCTGAGGAGAAGGTGTTCCTTCCTGTTCAATAAGTGTGGTGAAGTGAGTGGTTGGGTGGCACCAGTTCTGAGCCAGGGAGAGAAGTTGGGTAACACTGGTTCCGAGACAGAGGGAATGGTCGGGATCGTGGGGCTTCTGTCAAATGAGGGTCTGCAGTGAGATTTGCATGTGAATCACTCTCTCTTTTTTATATACTTTTGCTATTAGTATTGTTGCCCTTATCATTCATTTTCTTATCTCACTGCTGTTTCCAGTAAATTATTCTTATCTCAGCCTGTGATCTTTATATTTTATGACTCTGATTCTTCTCTCCAGTCTACCACATGGAGAAGGGAGAGGGGGAGGGGGAGGAGAATGGCAGCGTGGTTTGGAGAGTCTCAGTGGGAGCACCAAATTGGAAAGTACCATTCCTAAACCATGACATGCACAAAATGCTGTATGTAGTTTCACTTGTTCGGGTTTTTTTATTTCAAAATAAATTGAATAGATTTTAGCACAGTGTTGCAAGACAAATGAGTATCAAACTACTGCCTGTGAAAATAGTAAAAACAATGCTATGATTGTCCATTTAGACCTTCTGCAGGGACAGTGAATGAGAGTATTTTGTGTCTTGCCTGTCTGCTCATTGCATTTTTTAAGTTTTCTTTTTTGCCTCTTGAGACCAAGCACAAGATTAACCTTGTCAAATAGGACAGTCTGAACACTATCTGCTTATGATTATAAAGAAATGTTTGTACAAAATAAACTGATACTGAGAAAGTGTTTTCTCATTTCTAACGTCACTCTCAGACTGGGAGGAAACTGGGAATGTTTTTCCAAAACTGGAAAAGTGCGATGTTTCGCTACTGTTCCTATGGAAACTAGTGCTAGTACAGTGTGTACTTCTTGTTCCTCATTTTTTATGCCTGATGTGCAGCAGTTGCTCATAAAAGCTCTCTTATGAATAACATCAGGATGCCAGAGAAATTTGCAAGCCCATTACTTTTTACCTTTCTCTTTTCTGAACTGTGATACAGACAAAAGAGTTCTGTTGGTTGGCACTGCAGAGAGCATGGCTACTGTAGAATCCCACAAAGCTGTGACAATTGAGTGAACAGACCAGACAACATAGCTTTCCCCAAAAATCCAATAACCTCACCCCTTGGGGTGGATGGAAGGACACAATGTAATGACAATTCTTTGCAGCGTACCAACGGGAAGGGAAGAGCACAAAATGTTACAATATTAGTTCTACTGTAATAAACTCAAGTAGGACAGAACCACTAGTTACATCTGGAACTGATGAAGCATTATGTCCTGTGCGTTGATGAAACATCTTGTCTCTTGTGGTTCAAATGTGTGCTGCTGAAATAGTCATTCTGTTTACTGGAGTCATAAGCACTCAGATTATCATGGGAAGGTGTCATGATTTCAAAAACGGAGACAATCATATCCCTTTCAGAAGTGAAAGGACTTTGTCAATCCTGTTGTGAATTCAGGACCATTAAAGGCTGGACCCTTAGCACTAGGAAAAAACCCCAAATGCTATGTTACGAAATCTAGTTGATGATGATGATTACAGTTTTCTTGCTTGTAAAGGAATAGTAGTTTCCTCAGTCCAGAAACACTGAAGTGGACCTGCTTAAAGAATAGTCTGCAGTTAATCCTCAATTTCAATAAAGGATGAATATGTAATTGACTTATCACAGCGGGTATCTTGAGAACAGGTGCTCCAAGGGTGATTTCTGCCCATTGACATCCGTTTGAAATAGTAGTGTGCAACCACACTGACTGTGTGGTGTCTCAGACAACCAGCAGCAGTCTCAACATGAAGAAATTATGAGTTTCTGGGAGACATCTCTAAGTAACTGGCT
Source organism: Lepidothrix coronata (assembly GCF_001604755.1). Taxonomy (NCBI): domain Eukaryota; kingdom Metazoa; phylum Chordata; class Aves; order Passeriformes; family Pipridae; genus Lepidothrix; species Lepidothrix coronata. Next base: position 2,349,133 of record NW_016690183.1, read on the forward strand.
AATTTTGATTCAGAGCCCTAGCAATCTGACCTCTAGTCAAGTCTGATAATAAATAATCTTTGGTAGCATGCAGAGAACCTCAGGTTGCACAGAGATTAGTAGCAGGCCAGGAAACCATGGCTATGTCAGCATTATACAGAAGGTATATCCTTTTCTGTCCCTTGACTGTGTGCATTTCTAAAACCCGTGTCAGGAAGGGGCCTGGAGGCAAAACAGTCTCCTGATAAACTGTGTAGCAATGACCATGAGTGTTTGGCCTGTAGCATCTTCTGCTGGTCTTGCCATCCACTATTTAGAAGAAGTGATAGCATATGAACTTGCCAAATAATCTTTTTACTTTTGCATAGTCAGACATGTCTAGTTACTTTTACCTTTTAGTCTTCCTGTTTATGTGTGTGGGTGACTTTTAAACAGTAAGACAAGCATGAGGCTTTTTGTTTGCCTTTTTGTTGTTTGGTTGATTGGTTTTGGGTGGGGGGAAACTATTTTAATTTCTTATTAAGAGGGATTTCAGGAGAGTTTATGAAATATGACAATCTTCCTAGTTGTCACACAAAATTTATGTATAAACTGAATAAAAGTTCTCCTAATCTATCAATGCAAGCTAAAATGTAGTCTATGATATATAAAAATTGAACAAATAATTGCTAGATAGAACAGGTCTTGTGTCCCTGCAAGGCAGTGGCTTCATTCAGGATGATTTGAATTGTAAAGGAATTTGCATCTTCATGTATTTACAGTACACTTATATATACATTAATATTCACTCCCAGAATGAGGCAACAATGTTGTTTCCTCTTGTATGTTTCTTTGTTAAGTTTTGTAAAAGTTTTTATCGTAACATGCAACACTTGTTTCATCACCACAGTAGTATGCTTAGCTCTATTAACCAATTAGGATAAACTAGTGGGGTTCGGTTGTATTAGTTACAATGAATTAGTCTGATGAAGGTCAGAAAACTGAAAAACGTTGAAAAAAAGAAGAAACACGTAGCTGTTTTGATGCTAGATTTCTTTGATACATGTGGTTGTGCTTCACTGTCCTTGTATAACATAGTCCCTGCTATCCAAATATTGTGGCAACTAACTACTGCATTTAGGCACCTCACAAGCAGTAACTTGTCCTAATCACATTTCTGAGGACATTAAATAGCATTAGAAAGAGCATAGTGCAAAGGAAGATTTAGACTGTGGTTAGAACTGAAGTAAGGGTTCTTGAGCTATATGCAGTGACCTGTTGGCTGCAATATCCATGGTCTCCTGGGAATGAGAAATGAATTAATATTGGATTTGCTTTCAATCGATAAGATGATAAAATCCCTGTTTTAACACTATATATTTTGGGTTTTGTTTTGTAAGTCACTGCACATACTGAAAAGTACAATAATATATTGTTTGAAAACTGGATTGGCAGCTATGTGAAAGCAAGGCAGAACTCTTTTGCTAAAGAAAGATGGAGAGAAAATGACCAGAATTGAAATGGAAGAACTTTTTTACTTCCATGTGTGTAATGACTTCAGCTGAAGCTTTATCAGCTTGACATATCATGACTTCATTAAAACTACATTAATATTGCTTGTTATTTGTTTACATTATCACAAACAAGTCTGTGTTTTTGTTTGATTCTGCAAGACAAACATGAGAATCTACTAGTTTTTGCAGTTTAATAAGGTCACTAACAGTAGCCATTACCTTCTACTCAGTGGCCAGAAATTCAATTGTGAATGGGTCTTATGTTAAGTTTCTGTCCTCCTAATTGTTGTTGTTTAGGGAGGTGTTGTACTAACAGAGTTGACTAAAATTAGATGCCTAAATAGTGAGAGTGAAAAATGGGCTCCCTTCAGATTAGCGAAGGTCCTTGTTCAAGTGGCCTCAGCTAGTAACTAAGACACTTCAATGTGTCAGGCTACATAGCTTAATGTCATGGCCCTCTTCTCCAGCATCCTCAACAGGGCAACTCTGAGTTTTAAGATAAATGTCTTATTTGAAGCAGACAAACCCATTCCCACGATTTTCGTCACTGAAGTTTCTTCATACAAAAAACCAGCTGGTTTGTCTCTTCTCGAGAGGTCTACAACCCTTGTGTTAAATTTTTTGTGTTGGTTTCTGGTTAGATAACAGCACATGTATCTGCTCAGTGCTTGAGTGATTTATTTCTCTCGAAAAGATTGTGCTCTCTTAATTTTAAAAGACTATTTTTTTGCCAAACATCTGATTTATCAGGTAATTAGTTTCTGAACATTCCTGTTAAAAAAAAATAAATTTTGAATCTGCAAAATGCCGCAGTGAAAAAGCTAGTGCTGCTATTACAGGTAAGTAGAAAAAGAAAAAAATTGTATAGGGGTAGCGTACAATTTTGATATGCTTACTTAGAAGACCCTGCAAATCCCTGTACAGCAAATGAAAATGAAAAATGAAAAGTTTAAAAATAACAAAAAAACAAATAAATAAAATGGTAAAAAAATTCCTGTATAGCAAAAACAAAGTCTATAGAGAGTAAGATCACTTTTCTTAACTATCTTCTACCAACATACTGGAAGGTTTTCTTCAATGTGAAAAATCCCTCCTTCTTACCAGCCTTTCAACGATCTCCCAAAAAATCCAACCTTGACTTACTGAAATGTCACTTCCATCACAGAGGTGAAGCTGCAAGTGAACACATGCTGAAGTCTCAGTGCATTAATTTCAACATTTTTTGCATGTGATCATTGAAACATTAAACAGGCTTTACTGAAACTGGGACTTTAGATTTTCTATTTGATAAAAAAGCAAATCAGAACAATACATATTTTAAATTTATTTTAATATGTAGTGGTGTTTTGGCATCTTCATTCTTAATTATACTATTAATGTCAGCAAATTTTATGTTTTTAGAAATAACTTTGATTATGAGAATTTAAAAGCTTTATTTGCATCTAATTACTGTTTAATTACAGTTTTGTTATCTTTCATTGAGTGCTTTGTTCCTTTTGTATATTCCCGTTATAAGGCACATCCTTCGTTATTGAAGTATGTATAAAGTCAGTAGGAGGATATTTTCATTAGACAGGACAAGATAGGATCTTAAAGATATGGCCTTATTGACCTTTTAATTAAAGATCAAAGTATTGCTACCACTCTCACTTTGCTGCTCCCCTGTAAATATAGTTCTCTTGGCAGCAGTTTTGTGATTCTTTTGAATAATCTTTGAGGCAATAAATAGGGGAAAGTTCCCAGCTACACAGCACGCTTTAGACAGCTGTGTAGACTCAAAACTAGGACACTATTGCATATGTAAAATGCAATAAATAACAATGTTAATAATATTGTCTGTATGGAGAGCTAAAAAGTTATATTAGAAATTTATAAAACAGTGAGGTAAGAAACAGTACATAGAGAAAAACCTTTTATCTTTGTAAAACTATTAACACCATTGCTACTAATGTTTGAATTTTTGATGGCATATAGTTTCCATTTTTTCTTTCTTCCAGTCTTCCTTTACATTCTAAGAACTCTTCTGTGGCATGGTATCTGTAGAACTGAATTTCCTACAGTTAGTCTATAGTCAACCTTAGGGCTTCAGTGTATTTTAAAATTGAATACTTTTGATTGTCCCAACTATCTTTCACTGTACTCTATTGTGTTTACTTTTTCTTTTTTTTTTCCCTAAAAATTAACTCTTCAGATATGAACCTGGAGAAATGTAAATTTCATTATCTAGCTTTTGGTCACACAATTCATGAATAATGGGGATTTTAGCATACTCTTTCTCATTCAGGATTATTATTTGAGACATGCACAATGTTCAAGGAGAATTTATATTCATTTGTTGATCATAACACTAATTTTGGTACTTATTTTTACCAAATTTGGCAAATTTAGCTTTTTTCATTAAAAAAAAGAACCTTTTCATTTAAACCCAAAGGTAAGTAAACTGCAGGCACTTTTTTTAGCCAAGACTAGTTTGTACTGAACCATTTTAATCAATCTTGTAATCAATTCTGCAGCTCTTCAAACATTATATACCTTATTTTTTTTTCATAAATCTGAAAGAACACCTTGTTAAGGTCCAAAATTTCTGCTTTATGACTTATTTGTTGACACAGCAAAGGAATTAAAAATTCTGAAAAGCCAGTGGCTGAATGAAACACACATATAACCTTCATCTCTGTAAAAGCTTCTCCTCAAACAAGTTCTCACGGACAGCATGTCAGAAACAACATACGAAAAAGAATGTTGTTCTCCTCCAACAGAAGGATGATATCTGGGTGAGATTGCACAGCTGAGTCTATTAAGTAATAAACTCTCAGATCTGGCATATCTGACTTTTTTGTGTGAGAGCTTCCTCTACTTCTTACTTGTTATACAGTGTGGGCAAGAAACTCAAGATTCTCCAAATTCTAGTCTCACAAACATCAATACCAAAACCAAATTATTTCAGTGGGACTTCCCTCCTTCCTTACTTTATTTATACAAGAGTATGTAAAGAATATGAACTTCTGTGAGTAGTAATTTCTGAACATTGTAGGTTTCTAATACCCATACTGTGTGGTATTATGCATTCAGTATGGTGTAGTATGGTTGCTATTAAAAGGAAATTCAATGTGGGTGAAGATTGGCCTGTGGGAAACTTCACCAAGTCCAAAAAAGGCACAAATAAAGTCTCAAAGCTGTTATGGAAAAACCCTGTGCTCTGGGACAAGCTGTGGACCAGCTGGATGGAAAGCAATTCTCTGGGGAAAAAGTCACAGGGTTGTGGTGGACAAGTTGAACATAAGCTAGTAGTGTTGCCTGACAGCAGAAAAGGACAACAGCGGATATGTTACTAAGAGAGTAGCCAGCAGGTCCAGGGAAGTGATTCTTCCCATCTGTTTGGCACTGGTGAGACCACATCTGGAGTACTGTGTCTAGTTGCTGGCTCCCCCATACTAGACATGCAGTGACATACTGGAGAAAGTCCAATACAAATGGAAGCAAGAGGACACAGTACATAAGGAGCAACTGAGAGAAGTTGATTACATCAGTCTTGAAGGGAGATCTAATTTCTGACTTCAGCTCCTACTGAGATGGCACACAATAGACAGAGACAAACCCTTATTGAAGGTACACAGTGATAGGGGAAAGGCAACAGATGGAAGGTGGAACATTTGATAGCATATTTAGATATTAGGAGAGTGCTTTTCCACCTTGAGAGTGGCCAGTCCCTGGAGCATATTTCCCAGAGTGATTGCAAAATTTCCTGCCTTGGGAATATTCCAACTAACTTGGAAAAGGTCCTTCACAACAGATATAAGTTGGTCTTGCTCTGAGTGAGAAATTGGAATAGATCACACGGAATTTTAGTGTGATGCTACAGGATGTTCTATGGGACTTACATAAAACTTTCTTTTGTATTGCTCTTCTACTTTGTAAGCCAGTAATTGAAAGCTAAATTAGGAAAACTAGTTTAATATCGATAAACTACACTGTGTCCATCATTATTCACCAGTGATGCAGTTTTCAACTTATGAGTAAGATGGGGTCATTTGGTTGAAAGGAGCCATGCAAGTTGGTATCATATATATATGTGTGATTTTTCTTTCCTAGAATAACAGTGTAAGGATAGGCAAATATCAGACTTGTTTCTTATCTGTGGAAAAAAAATCAAGGTTTTGACTCAGCTGTTTTCTACTACTTGGGAATTAGAATGAAAGGAGATGCCATCAACTGTGGTAATCATACTTCAAGAAGTATCATAGAAACATAGAATTGTTTAGATTGGAAGGGACATTAAAGATTACCTAGTCCCAATCCCCCTGCCATGGGCAGGGACACCTTCCATTAGACCAGGTTGCTCAAAGCCCCATCCAACCTGGCCTGAAACACTTCCACAGATGGTGTATCCACCACTGAGCAACATGTTCCAGCATCTCACCACTCTAATAGCAAAGAATGTCTTCCTGATATCCAGTCTAAACCTACCCTCTTTCAGTTTGAAGCCATTCCTCCTTGTCCTATCACTGCACGCCCTTGTAAAAAGTCCCTCTCCAGCTCTCTTGTAGGCCTCTTTAGGTACTGGAAGGCTGCTATAAGGTCTCCCCACAGCCTTCTCTTCTGCAAGCTAAACAATGCCAACTCTATCAGGTACTCAAGCCCTCTCATCATCTTTGTGGCCCTTCTCTGGACTTGCTGCAAAAGGTCTATGGCTTTCCTGTTTGGAAGCTCTCAGAGCTGGATGAAGTACTCCAGATAGGGTCTTACAAGAACAGATTAGAGAGGAAGAATCACCTCCCTTGATCTGTTAAGGCACGCTTCTTTTTGTGTGGCTCAGGATGTAGTTGACTTTCTGGGCTGTGAGTGCACATTGCCAGATCACATTGAGCTTCTTGTCCACCAACCTCCCTAAGTCTTTCTCCTCAGAGCTGTTCTCACTTCAGTATGCAGTAATTTTTTTATATGAAATTACCATAATGCAGTTGAAACTTTTAAATTTCTAGGTGTTTGCAATCATGTTTATTCAAAGTAGCTACTGAACAGTTTCGTTTTTCTACTCTAGCATAACTAAAATTATCAAAAACTCAGTGTCCTATTGAAAGAAAATGCAGCATAAGATGATTTAACAAAATGGATCTTGCCAGTTTATAAAAATGCACTCAAAGTCATTAAAGTAAAAATTTGTCATTCTGTGTTTTGTTCAGATTTTCGTGATTGTTTTCAGTGAACTGTACAACTCTCAGCTTTGTTTATATTCTGAACAAAGATCTCTAGTAGCACCTGCTTTCAACAATAAATAGGATATCCTGTGGAAAACATCTGCCTCTAACATCCTCCCTGATCAGATTAGTTTTCAACAGAAACAATGTTCTTATAGATTGGTTTTGTATGATTTACATAGACTGTTGGTGCCCAGCTTTAAAATCATAATCTGAAAAAGTAGGATGCTTTGAAATGTCTAGTTATTATGAAATGCTGGTATCTCCATAAAAATATAAATTTGCTAGTTTTGGTTCCCAGAAATGGATGCATGATGTCATAGATTGATGTCTGCCATGTTGAAATGTTACTGTCTGATGCTATATATGTTTAACGTCTTCCTCCTCCAAAAATCCTAGTCTGTCAGGTTTTTTTTCCGTCCATATCGTTTTCAAAATGCAAATTTATTTTCTAACGTCTATCTTACTATAGGAAGATTCAAAAGAGATTGGTAAATTAATTCTCTTTAAAATGTTCAAATCTACCTTTTTAGGTCCTGCAAGGTATATGCTGTGACAGATTCCACTCATGAGGACTTGGCTACATAAACTGATGTTCAGTTTGTTGAAAGCTGAGCAGTTTCATTGAGACCAATGTTGAAACTACTCAGGTTCTGGGCTTCAAACTGCGTTTATATCACTCTGCTTGATGGTTCAGACTGCAGGTGGAACAGACACACCTGTTTGCAGTCTACCAAGGGTGCATATGATGCACAACTCCAGAGCTGGAAAGGGTACCTGAATTTATGAAAAATTTGTAAATTGTATTCTAAATTGCAGTTGCAACCAGCTCTGTAGTGTCTATTGAGCAATTATCTAGTTTTCAAACCAGTTTATTTTTCAGCTGTGGAATGAAGAATCTGATTCAAAGAAAGTAGCAGGATTCTTTCACCAAGTTTTGTTTGTAGGTAGGGTTAGACTCTTCATCTGATAATTGTGCGGGAGTTCTCTGACTGAGACTTCAGTTTTCTATTTTGAATTTAACAAAAAATGATATTTTGGGAGGACACAATGTTGTGTTGAGTCTTTCTAAAAACAGGACAGAAACAAAATATTTTCATTGAAATTGCAGGAAAAACAGTTCTACAACTAAATCGCTGCCTGTTCCTCATATTATGCCTCCTTGGTGGACCTCAGATACATGAGCATGATATATACCTCAGGTACAGAGCATGAAGTATAGCCTATTTGTCATATGATTAATTCATAGCTTCAAATTATATTTATTAATTCTCTATGTAACATTGAATTTATTTTAATCATAGGACTTTTAAAAGACAAGATGTTGCTGTGAGCCTCAGGTTTTCTATCTGTATGATTTTGCATGATAGTAATAGTTTTTCTTTTGTATTTGAACACCAGTTTTCAAATGCTCAACAGTAAAAGAACTAAAATGTACATACTTTCAGTTTGCACTGTTGCTGCAAACTTAAACTCAAGACCTCTGCTACAGAACTAGTCTCAGCTGATGGCAGAAGAAATCATTACCTGCAATAAAAGAAGTCTTAAAGATACTGTTAAGTCTGGCGTTTGTTGGAATCTGTAAGCTGTGCCTTAAAGAATGTATGTGTTTATATGCACATTGAGTACTGTTTATGGAAGACATGGTTTTCTCAAACCCATGTATGTTCTAGTTAGCACCTCAAGTATTTCACTGGAAAAGTTGGGCTTGGCAACCTTGACGTAATGCAGACTTTTAGAATAGAAGGCCATGACACATCCAAACATTTATGTGTCAACACAGGACACTGCTGAAGCGAAATGGATAGTGTGTGATTTCAGCATATTTTGTTTGTGTGCTTGCTTTCCTGTATTATGTTAACATTGTTTTGTTTGGTTAGGAAAAAATTATAATGTAAGCTGTATGGTTCAGATTATATCTGTCACATAGCACTTAAGCACTGCATGAAGCTCTGTTAAGTTCCTCACTTCTGAATGCATATGAAAGTGCACTGCCTGGGATTGTTGCATAGTAGGAAGTGTTCCTTGAGCAAATTACACTCTAAATGAGATCTGTTGTCATTAAGAAAGTCAAGAAAATAAGGGAGAGTCTCTGAGATCAATAGTGATAACACACAGGTGGAGACTCACAGCACCATGATGGCTTGTTTCAAATTCAAAGATGCTTGAACACAGTCTCAGCCCAAAACCGATGAGGAAATAATGAGCATTCTGTGCTGTTCACAGTGACTCCGTCCACAAGGTCCATCCAATAGAAATAATTCTAGTTCAATTAACAATTTTTAACAGGCGAACTTAACGAGAATTGTGGGAATCCCTAAACTACAAATATGAAGAGAAAAAGACTGTGTTATCACTGAGAACAGTAAGTGAACCTGATGTTATTGAGGAGATTTCATTCAGATTGTTTATAATGTTTAAAAGGTTTGTAACTATAATACGGCAAATGGGTGTTATATTTCATCCAGAAGTCAAAATTTAGCCCATAACTTGGATTCGATGTCTTACAGGTATTAACTACTTCTGAGTTTTTAAAACTTGCCACCTTAGAATAATAAGGAATTTTATGAAATATTTTTTCTTATTATTATTAATGGTTAAAATCCTGCAAATGCCAGTATGGGACATTAATTAACAAATTTTGGTGGGATGATAGGATAAGCTTTAAATACTCAATGAAAATATGCCATGCCAAACAAATACAATTTTTTTTTTGTGACTTGAAAGAAATATAGTAATTGATTTCCTCTCCTCAGCCCTTAGTATCACATGTGATACTGAAATAACACTACAATCAGCTGATTCAGAACATGTTAAATGGATTTACAGTTAATTGTCTATGCCAGATAAGTAGAGGCAACTTGTATGCAGATATCTGTAGGTACATTTTAGTTTCAATACTTTCTTGCCAATAAATTGCATATTCAGATGATTAAATTTGCAAGAGACTAAAAGTTAGGCCTGAAAATACTGGGGAATTGTATTTCTAGAGGATATTCTCATTGTGGCATTTCATCAGCTTGGCCAATTTGAAAAAAAACACTTTTTTTACTTCAATTTACAGGTGTTTGTACAGCAAAGAATGGAAATTTGTGTAAAGTGTAAAAATCTATGTACTGTAGTCCAAATGCACTAGAATTGTCTTCAGGTGGTGAATGAAAAACCACAATGCTACATTGTAGGGAAGGAGCATAGCTGTTATAATTAGGGGGCTATTGAATAGGAATATGAAGGTATGTTATCACTGTCTATGTTGTTATGACCTTGTCATTAAGAAGATCAGCAAACTGAAAGGTCAAAAATACTTCAGTGTGAAAAGGGTTCAGAAAAGAATGCCAGAACCAATAGAGCATGTGAAAAATAGGTCTTACGGTCCAATTTAGTTTGGTCAAGAAGAAAAAAAAATGAGATACTTAGATCTGTGTGCCTAGGAGGTTTTTGAACTTAAATGAACTTTAACTTAATAGAAAAAGCCTGACAGGGTCCAATATTCCAAAAGAAAAAACAAAAACCAACGTCCAGACTGGAAAACCAAAGTCAATGTCTAATCCCAAAGGTCAGGAAGAAGTAGAAGTAGAACTGTATATCTGAGGCAACTGAGAATTTACTACCATGTTATGTTTTGGGCTTTTTTTTTGGTCAAAACTGGATGAAAACCAAGATATACTAAATGATCTAAAATAAACCCAGCCAAAACCAAAATAATAGATATTTTGATTTATGTTACAAAGGAGATGAGATATAAATGATCTATTTGCCTCTTTCTGGATGGAAACTATGAAATATGGGTAAACAAAAAGTTTACACTAAAACCTGTTTTTCTCAGATGTTAGCCAGGTACCTTCAATTATATGCAATTATTTGTTTGATGCAATAGATTAGTGGATGGACCTAAGGACTGGATTAGGTTAACTTTGGTTTTAGGCCTTGGAAAATATTTGACATCACAGAATATGCTGAAGAATACTGTTCCTTTTAATCCTAAAGTCTTGTTGCCTTGTTCAGCTGCCCATATTTTTCCTATTTTAAAATCTTTATTTTTTTTTCCAAAAGGGAAAAAATGAGAGAAGGTCACATTGTTTCATGAAATTAGTTCCAGAAAGTATTTCTTGAAAAGTAATTGGTTTTAAAGTAAACAATATCCATCCCCCTGTTTCGTTTTCATGTATATTTTAAGATTGCTAATTTTCTTCAGTCTCGTGGCTATTTTTTCTTCAAATAAAAAAAATCGTGGCCCTCATTTTCTATTTCAAATCTTTTGTTAAGTGGAATTTCAAGGTAAAAACATTAAACTTATTTGCATCATTAAACTTTGTCTTTTATAAGGTAAAGATTAAACCCTGTATTTTCCTACTTGTGAAGAAAGCAAGCTTTCATTTTAATTTTTTTAAATGTAATTCTTAATAGCATGTTTTATATAACCTCTTTGTTACTCAAGTCTAGAGTATTCCATGTTGAGTGTGCTAAGAACTAGAGATGACCAACATGTGGCCTTTGAGCTTCATGATGCTAGTGAGCAGCTTAAGTGTTCCTCCAAACCACTGGGCCTCTGTTGGCTGGAAAAATGGAATAGAAATAGTTACTTGGGAGGAAAAGCAAGTCATCAGTTCCCAATGTGCAATTCATTCAAACATCCTTGCTCCCTACTTTGACTCCAAACAAGTTTCCCTGAGCCTTTTCACACGCAATATTTGACTTTCTGCCTCACAATCATACACAAATGCAAGCACATCATGGAGATACTATCCAGGGTGTAAGAGGACAGAAAATTCTCACACTGGAGAGGGAAGTTTGTTCATAAAATCAGTGAAAGAAACTTTTCAAATATTCTTCTTGCTGCTTGGGTAGAAGTATTAGCATTTTTCAGACTTCATTGGTCCCTCTAATACATTATTAGATGTAGTCAGTCACCACACAGACCAGACAGCAAATCCACAGCTGAAAAAGGAAAGGAACTTTTCCATTGTTTCAGAAGAACAGTATTAAAAATAAACATGTTGTTTCAGTAGTCCACATATTTAGTGAGCCGCTGAGTTCCTGTTCAGGAGAACATAGAAACTGTTTCTGAATCTCAGTGACTATATTAAATGTAACCTTGTATGTGTCAAAAAACGTGATGATAAGAATGGCTACTTTTTACACTAATGATGTGGCAATGTTAGCATTTTTGGCTTACATTTATATAGAAATTGTCATAGAACGTACTAGTAAGTTTTACATTACATAGATTTACCTGATCCTCCCAAAGATTGTCTGTCATTGGGAAAAAAACAAAATACAAATAAATTCCTCACAGTAAACCTTGCTGTGAGTAGTATATTGTTTACAGGATTAAGTTAAAAGTGATATGGCTTGTCAAACAAAAAAACTCTAAACCATAACGTAAGCACAGCTACTGCAAATTAGAAAAATGTGAGTGTGAGACGCAGGAACAGATAGGAATCAAAAATCAGTTCCTGTTAAAAGTCTGGCTTTTCTCTTCTCAAATTTGTTCTGTATTTTCAAGTTTGTTTTTGTATGCAAAAGCTTTTCCTTCTTGAGTTTGTTTTTGTTTATTTGTTTTTTGGGTTTGGTTTTATTTCTTTTCTTTTTTTTTGGCAGAGAGAGAATTGTGTCAAACAATTTCTTAAAAGTGAACGTAATTTTTACTAGGTTTACGCTCTTTGCTAAACCTAGTGACTTAAATATTTAAATAGAAATACATGCAAAAATATAATACATTTTTTGTGATATCAGCAGAGGCTGTGGAATGATGATTCAAGAGCATATTAAGAACTAGTCAAATGATTAAGTCTTGTCAAATGATGAAAATTGCAGACTGTGTTTAAATGGCTAAAGCTACAATCATGATTGTTAAGCAAAACTGAAGGAACTTTACTCAAAGAGAAAATAATTTGGCAAATACAGCCAGATCAAAGGAGGGGAAAAATACCCCACAGACCAACAAACAAAAAGCCCCCAAACCCAAACAGCCCCCAGTGTTTAGAAGCACAAGCTCAATCAACTGTATGACTTCCATACCTGGGAGTCCTTGTTAAGTGCTTTTGTTTCAGAATCAATTGCATAACGTGAGAGCGGATTGCTAAGAGGACAGGTGTATTTTCTCTTTAGGATTAGTGCTTGCTTCTGTGTACATCAAGTCATGCAATTTGGAAGCAGCTATGACTGTACATGGCAGGTAGCCATATGCTATGGCTATGCTGGACTTGACTAGTTACTTAAGTATCCTGGGTGCAAACCTGAGTTTGCAACATGTGATCCTTTGATAGGGTTAAGCAAAACACAAATCTGTGAATCAAATGAAGAAAGAAAAAGGTTAACTTTGCAGATTGTTTTCTCTAAATCTGCTTTTCTGTGTTGTACAAATTCAAATAAAAGTGGTAATATGTTAGTCTCCCATAAATCTTGGTGCTTGAATGCAGGCTATACCTATTAAATTGATCTGGTCACCTCCTACCTGAACAATTTTCATCTTTCTAGGCTTATAAGACATGATTTTGAGTGCCGATTATCTCTATAACAGATTTTGAGCATTTTCCATATTCACTGTAATAGTATAATTGTTGTGGCCATCCTATGGCTGCAGATTTCTTAAGTCTTCTGTCAGGAAAAGTATTGAGAGAGAACGATTATTTGCCAGTGAATTTCTAAGATTTGCCTTTTAGCCAGCATTTTTTTATGATGGGTTTTATATATTAATTTAAAGTTCACAAAGGAGATGTTTAAATATCTGCTGGGGTACCTTCTATGAATTTTACTTCACAATGTATTTAGAGATGTTTAAATATCTGCTGGGGTACCTTCTATGAATTTTACTTCACAATGTATTTACCTTCCCTCTCAGAATTTTTACAACGTGAAATGAATTCTCTCTGATTGCAGGTAAATGGGGGACTGTTGGATCTTTTCAGCAATTCCTGAGATACATAGTTCTCATCAGTCAGAAGGAGCTGGCATGATAGTACGGAACACTTGCATTCTTGCCCTTCTAAGAGCTGAACATTTGGATTCATGCTGTTAAGCCTGCAGAGCGGCTGGTTCACTGCACAGCGCTGATGGTGATTACCCTGACAAGCAAATGGCCCTGAGTCTTGACTTTTGCAGGTTTATCTTTCTGCATAATATTACTCAGTAATAATTTCTTACATAACCCACAAAAATTGACTAATGCATGAAAACAGCCCACCAACACTGATGGAATTAAATCTTTCTTTACGCTTCAAGCACTGAGACCATATTTTTGACCCAAGCTTAATGGCAGCAAAATTCCTCACCCATTCCAAAAATTCCTGGTTGAAAGCCTTTCCTGACTTTGGGTAAAGGGGATAATGGTGATAATGCTGTGTGAGTAGTATGGTAAGTTGATCTCCAAAGGTCAGCATCTTGCTATGGGAGATTACATCTTATAATTATGTTCACTGTACTATGTGTATGTAGGTCACTGGATGATAATGTCCCTTCTACCATACTTGCTGCTTTTCCCAGAATGCATGACTGTTTTCATCAGCCGAGAGTCAAGAGCCAAAAGTGTACTACTTCAAAATCACGGTCAGGAGCATGTGCCATATCTAATGTTTTAGCTGCGTAGTGTGGAAATTCAGTGGCTGAGGTCTGGTGTCTCAACTGCATCTCCACTGGAACTGGTGGAGCTTTGATAATTGACACCAGCTGACACTCAAGTGTTACAGTTTGCATGTCTCTAACTAGTAATATTTATAGTATGTGCACGTCCATTATGTTCAGTAATGTAATTTGTAATTTGTATTTCCCAGATGTGCAGATCTTTGGGTGAAATCATATTCTTATGTCTTGGACCCAGATATGTTCTTTCTTTTTTTCCCAGAAATAACAGTGTTTCTTGTTTTGGTTTTGTTTTTTTCTGGTTTGTTGGTTTTTTTTTCCCAAGAGAATGGGAGGCCAGAAGAAAAAGAACAAGGGGAAAAGATTTTTTTTTTTTTTTTTTGGTGCCTGGAACCAAATGGCAGTATGTTTATGTTGAATAGCCTTTTCTCAGAGATGTGTTTCACTGCAATGTTTTCAGCCTTCTGTTTGTGTGGTCTGAGTTCAGAGAGATGATTTGCTTCTGTTTCCCACAAGGCTGAGGACAAGCTGAAGATGTTATGGAAAATATCACAGGAAGCAACACACTGAGACAGGGAAAGAACACATAAATATTGTAAGTAATTGTGCTGGAGGTACAGCAATAGCTCCATCTTGGTTGGAAAACAAACTTGTCCAGGGAAGCTCAGTGGAAACAGATTACACTGTTGTTTATCCCCATTGTAAACTCCTGCCCCAAGGTGAGGAAGAAAGTGTATTTGAAGCTCAGCACAAATAGATTTATTGAGGGAACTAAACTCAGTGGCTACATTTATACTAAGCAGAGACTAGTCCATGCCCATTGTCTACTCTTCAATGAGTACTGGTCTTATAATAGAGAGGCACAGCAGGGCTATATTTTTCAGAGAGGAAAATGGTTCATTTAAAGATAGAAATTCTTGTTGAAAGGGAGCACTGGAGGTCATCTAGTCCAGCTTTCCAATCAAAAGAGGATTGCTACCACCATTACACTGGATCACCTGTGGCTTTGCCCCTCTTGAAAACCTTCAAGCATGGTGAGAGCTGGGGGGAGGAGGAAGGAATGGTTACCACTGGATCACCTGTGAAATTTATAGCAAGGTGCCCTGGCCCTAGGAGGTCCCACAATAGTATGGCCGCTTAGTGCTGGGGCAAATTTAAGAAACTAAAGCTAATCTACCAAAAATCTTGGGCAGAAAACGATGTTTGGCGTCATTCAAGTAATCACCCCAGCCAGGAAATGCGACAAAAAATGTTTCTATGTAGGAATTCATTTGAGCTTGTTGAAGACATTCAAAGTTTTCTGTTGACCTTTGTGGATTTTTGAGTGTAAGTGGGTAGGATAACAGCTTTCATGCGTACTGCATCAATCTGATGCATGGCTTAGGATGGAGCATGCTTTAATTTCACTGCATTATTAGAACAAAAATCCTGCTATTTTAATTGCAACAAAAATCAGTCCTGAATGCAAGTTGATATATATTGGTAAGACCCCTTTAGAGAACACAAAAGTAGGATGTGAATACCCTTTGATATCCCCCTGCTCTTGCAGTCCCACACTGAACTGAGGCCCCACCCCAGCAATGTCTTAGACAAGTTACTTTGAATTTTGACATTAGCCTCAGCACTGGGAACGGGAAGAGTTATTCTGTTCTCCTTTCTCTCTCTTCAACATCTGTGGAGAATATGCATTGCTTCTAAAGTAAGATGATAAATTCTATTTCCTCCACCTGATGTATCTTCATATAAGCATACTAGAACAATTTATTCAGGTTGTGTATTCATGGAATATCTGTGACTTCTGAGTTTCTATAGTCATGTGGATATTGTGGAATCCAAAGAAGAAAGAAGCCAAATGGAGACTGATAGAGATGGGCTATTGGAATGATCAGGTAAAGGAAGAGATGGGAAACTAAAGGAACTTGGGCTGTTTAGTCTGGCAAGTGTATGGAGAAGGAATATGACTGTTAGGTGTAAATGAATCTGGGAAGTAACCAAGAGGAAAGGAAAAATTCAAGCAAGAGAGTTGGAATGAGGAAAAATGATTACAAACTAAATATTAATAATGGGAATGAGGAAAAATGGTTACAAAATAAACACTGATAATTATAGACTGGGAATAGAATAGTGAGATTCTCCATTTCCTAAGAGGGGCCCTAGAGGTAAGATATCAAATACCTGTGAATGATGTGTGAACGATAATAGTCTTGATATAAAGCCATATAGAGATAGGGAGATATGCTAAACAGGAAGAAGAAGTGTCACCTATAAAGAGACAGGGTACCTAAGGAGATTTTTGCCTTTTTCCATTTCTACTTGGTCTAGGGATTAAAAAAGAAACACACCCACTCAGTGAGTACCCATTGATTTGTGAAATTGTTCGTTCACCTGTCTACTTTCAGAGGGGTAGCTGCAGCCAACTTAAACATGAATGATTGCTTCAATGGATATTCTGGAAACAATAAAAAATCTGTAAAGTTTTTGTATAGACTTCAGGTGCTGAGGCTTTACCTATAGCTGAACTTGTAAACTTTAATATCTGTAAGAAAAATTCCTTTAAATTGATGTCAAAGTGTTATTGCTCCTTATTTGACAAATTATTTGTTTGTTATTTTGTATATAGTAAATTTTGAATAATGGATGTTACCTTGATAGATTAATCGTACACTCAGACATATGTATACAGTTTAGGAAATATACTGAACTAATTTTTTGTTCAATGCTGGAACTTGTTTACAAATGGGGCTTGGCTGCAAACATACGAGAAGACTGGGACGGGGAGGTTGACTTAGTAAACAGACCTAAGATTAATCTATAGGGTTGTTCTAAGACAATTTTAAATTATGGAACTTTGTCACTTTAAATGTGGTCTTTACTGCCTCAGCTCAGACTTTCCAACATTTTTGATTCTGACCCTAATTAATTTCTGTGGCCTAAAGTGTCCTATCTTTCTTTGGAAGTATCTAGAAAATCTTTCTTATGGCAGTGGGACCTCCATAGGTACTGAATCCCTGCTGTAATGTTTTTGAAATTATTCTGCATCTATGGATACGTAGACCTAGAACAGAACAACAAAGAAAGTGTTAAAATGACTGAGTAGTGGGAGCATAAAAAGGTGTAAATGAAAAGATG
Source organism: Lepidothrix coronata (assembly GCF_001604755.1). NCBI lineage: Eukaryota > Metazoa > Chordata > Aves > Passeriformes > Pipridae > Lepidothrix > Lepidothrix coronata. The sequence goes on from NW_016690183.1 coordinate 2,366,513, forward strand.
ATGTCCATACATCTTAATAAAAATTACGATACTGAGGGCATAAGATTCTCTTGGTGACCTGCCACGGTCCGTGGGGGAAGGGCCGCAAAGGGCTGCGAAGGGCCGCAGCACTGCACAAAGGGGTCTGATGAGGTTTGAGGTTGCAATGTTCCTTTAATGGGCATGCACAAGGGTTTTATCAGCTCTGGCATAGTTGCCCTCTCCATACAGCATGTCAATTGCACTACTAGTTGGAATGCCTCACTGTTCTATTTTTTCATTAACAAATTTAATTATGAGCCACTTCCATTTTGCTTCGAAAACAGATACTTGTACACTAGATAGCAGTCCATTAAGCACAGCTCTGATATTGTATGGTATTAAATGATAGGCAAGTAAAAATGATACGAGTAGCCCTACGGTAAAGGGTGCTCCGAGACCATATTCCACAATTGTTTTTTTAATGTCCTTTAGCATACAGTACGATATAGGCTTCCATTTCAGAGAACATCCCTCTTCCAGGTATATGGGAAAAGCTTCTAAAAATTCAGCGTCATGAGCCTGGGTGGCCTCTGTCCTAAAAGCCTTCCAAATATCGTTGCAGGGTAGGGGTGTTTCTACTGTCCGGCAGCTGCCAGGAGCCTTGACGATAAATGCTTCATGGGTGCAGACATTTTTCCGGATGTTATTGTTGGAAGAGGCCCTGGCCCCGCCCCTTAGTTCCCGTCTAGCCCGGAAGGGCAATGACGTTGGGGTAAACGCGGCTCTGGAGGGAGAGGGCATTCTTGTGGGAGGGTCCGTGGGCGTGTTGGTGGTGTATGGGGGTGGACGCAGAGGCGGGCTGGGGGTGGAGCCGACGGGACAGGCATGAACTTTTCCTGCGCCGCTTTTCCACGCCCCGTGCGTTCCCGCATTCACCCTTCGTGTGCCTCAGTCCCGCGCGCACACAAGCACCCTCCCCCATCACCGTTGCCATGTTGCAAAGACCGTGTGTCCCCTGCGCCATCTCTCTCCCTCTCGTCGTGTAGGATTTTTTGGGGTTTATCTTTTACCGGGGATTTGGACTTGGAATTTTAAGATTTTTGTGGTGATTCTTGGAGACTTTAATTGGAACTCATCATCTGATGCTGTAGCGCCATCAGAACCAATCTCCAAGTGATTAATGCTTCAGTAGCAATTCAGTCTCCCCTGTCTTTCGCTTTCCAAATATTATATCCAATTTTTTCCCAGTCTTTTACAGACGTGGTGTTGGAGACTGTTTCTCCTCCATTTTCGAGCCATTTAGCAAGGGCTTTGGCAGATTTTTGTCTAGAGGGTGTCTGTTTTCCAAAATAAAGTCTTTAAGCTTTCGGTATATGAATTTTTGAGAAGTGGACAGCCAGAGGCCCATTGCCGCGTTACTGTGGCTTCTGGTAGTTTGCAGTTGGCATTAAAATTTTTCTGTTGTGGGGACTGGGGCTTGGGGAGGGATTAGGGGTATCCCAAAACCGCTCACCTTTCTGGTGCAAAGTCCGGCGCTGATCCAGTGATCCACCATCTGCCGTTTGACTTGGGAGGACTGGCGGAGCGGGTACTTCTCCAGGTGCCGCCTGAGTCCTTGCGGTAGCGAGGGAGTTTTTCTTAATGCAGAAGAGACTCAAACCTCGAGCCACGTGGTGGACACTCTCTGCCATGGTCTGTGGGGGAGGGGCGAAGGGCCGCGGCACTGCACAAAGGGGTTCCGACGAGGTTTGAGGTTGCAATGCCCCTTTAATGGGGGAGCACAAGGGTTTTATCAGATCTGGCATAGAATGCACCAGAAAATGGGGTGGAGCATGAGACAGATAACCAGGGAACAAATAGGGATAGGGACTCAGGTGAAGAGGGAGGAACTGGGGAGGAACCAGGGAAGGAAAGGATGAATGGTAGCTCTCTCCTCTCTGCAGCCTTCTCAGCCAATCAGAGGGCGAAGCAGGGAAGCAGGCACCAGGCATGCCTGGGCAAGCCCGGGAATTACAACTCTAGGGGGAGTCATACAATGTATATATTTGTAAACACATAAGAACTGTAAAGTCCATAAAATCCTTTCAGTTGCTGTATATCTTTTTCCACTCCTGAAACCATTTCCATTCTGATTTTTGGTCCTCCACAGTGACCAGCTTGAAGAACAAGAGTCTTAAGCTCCAAATAAAAAAAAAAAAGGAACCTCAAGGGGCCTTAGTAAGGATGACAGTGATTGATTTTGGCAGACAAAAACATCAGGAAAAATGTTTCAGTAAATTACGTACATCTCAGGAAAAACCTCATGTAAAAAAAATCATGAAACGTAATGACAAAATAAATTGTTATAAGATGGATGTCAAGGAGAAAGAGGCACAAGGTAGGTAAGAGGCAGCAGAGGAGTAAATATGGCTCAGCTAATGTATTACCTTACTTTCTGAGAAGCTAATTCACTAGAAAGTCAGACAAAAATAAATTTATCTCAAAATGTAAATGAATCCCACTGGGCAAGATGAATGCTTTATTCAAACTGTTGACCATAAAAATCAGCATAAACATGCATGCAACTTCATGTAGGGAATGATGTTGACTAGTAGTCCTTCTATGTCTGTTTTACATATACGCCTTCTTTAGATTAACAGAATTATAGTTTGACCATAATATAATGAGTGCAAGATTCTGTGATTTCTCAAACGTTTTTGAAATATACAGTACAATATAAGGAAATGTTTTATTTATAACATGTAAGTAACTCAGAACCTAGCTCTTCTCTCTGTCTTATAATTTTAAACTGGATTGACTTTTTCTTTCAAGTTTTTTGATGTTTTTCTTGATGCTTTCTAGGTCCAGGTTTTAAGTAAGTAAGGTCATTAATTGATAGGGCTAGATACAAAGATAATATTGTGAAATTATGTGACATGTGATCATTCACAGGAGTATAAAAAAAAATTATGTAAATCCTGTCTAGTCATAAAGATGTGGAAACATAAGATTTTTTTTTAGTCACTGAATTGACTAACTTATTCTGTTGAAATCTGACCATGTTAAACGTCACTACTTAAAACCAAAAAATTGATTTTCCCATCATTCTAATCCAGACTAAAAGCCATAATACTGCAGTCATATTACATTAAAGGAAGTAGAACTTCTTCTCAATGCACTCCTTTAGTGAACTGTTTTCCTGATTTATGTATCAATGAATTTGTCATTGCAAGAAACAACCATCTTGAAATAATATTTTTCCACCTTGAAATAATATTTTTATGATGATTCAGGAAGTCTTGTATTTAAGAGCTTCTAGAATGGTAATATTTGCATTTTGAATCAGGTGTAGTTGTGGTTTTCCAATCGGAAAATATTTCATTAGGCCTTAGAGTGATCGCATTCAGACTTCCTGAATGTCAACAAAATCCCATTACCTAGTGTTTTCTTGTATCTGACTTCAGACTTGCAGAGGTGCCTAGTCAGTTGGAAATGTTAGACCCAGGACATTTTTAAATGCTGGAAATGAGAATTGTCCTTGAAACACTTGGTAGGAGACTCCAGATGAGCAAGGTTCCAGTCATCCAGGATCTCCTTGGATGACTCAACTTTACAAAGAGTTAAATAACGAAACATCTCTAAGAAGCCTTCAGAGCTGTTTTCTACTTCTTTTGTCTAACAATAACCTTTCAGAGAATTAATAAGGAGTACTTGGAGCAACAATTTCTGTTAGCTTAGAAACTTTCCAGTACTGTTAAAACGCTGCTTGTTTTTTCATTGTTCACTTAAAAATCATATTAATAACAGAAAAAAAAACACATGAAAAATGGACTCATTGTCTTTCATTTACTACAAAAGTATAGACAAGCGGGAATTGTCTAACAGTTTCTCTCTGCTCTACAAGATAGCCCAAATGAGTATAAAAGATAATAATGATTATGGGGTTCATTTTGCATGCTATCGAATTATTCAGACATTAAAGGTTTAAAAATACAATGCAAAATCAACATCAAATCTGAAGATCATGCCATCTTGTTAGAACAGTTTGTGGAAAGGTGGACCAAAAGAGAATCAAAGATTACTAGCTGGTAAATAATGAGTTTATATAATGAGATATATAAATATATATAAATAAAAACATCTGATGTTTACTCTATGGTTTGTGAGCTTCATATTTTGAATAGAAATATGAAAAAATATATTTCATACAATAAAATTGTTTTGTAGTACTGAATATATATGAGCTTAATAATCACTGGAGGTCAAACAAGTGCTTTCTAAGAATTCTTAATATTTAATAGTAAACAACAACAAAAATTATAATGTCATTCCAAGAATATGATAATACACCTATATCTTTAGTCCTACAGATCTGGGTGTTTTAACCCATTTGGAAAAAGCATTGTATGCCTTAGGGTTATTTTACCTGGAAATGAAAAAATAGAGTAGAAAACGAACTCTGTAAAATAATTAATAGTGTGGAGAAGATCAACAAGGAATGACTTCATCTCCCAGCACAAAATCTATGGGTATCAAATGAATTATCCAGATATTGAACTTAAAAAGCAAAGGTACAGTAATTTTGCCCACTGCAGGTGCTAAAAATTACATTTGAAAATTCAATTACACTTGAAAAATTATTAATGCATTTAAATATGAAGAATTAATTTATATTCTTTTAAGTCAAAGACATTGGGAATGAGTGAACGGTGTGGCCCTGGGGACTTATTTTGCTCCACTGACTAGAGAGTAGCCCCCTGAGCTTTAGTTTGGTAGACAAGTGTATCGGAAGAAAAAAGCTCTGTATCTGTCCAGCTCTTGCATTGTTTTTCCGAGCTCCTACCACAGGCCACTGTGGTCCACCCTAAGGCCTGGACCAGAAGATATCACACAGACACAATGACCTTCAAGCCCAGAACTTTGGAGGAACTCCAAAGAGTGTACGCGTTTTGAAGAAGATGAGGGTGAAGAAGAAAGGGTTCCAAATGCCCCCAGCCTCAATTCCCAAAGGAGCGTGTCAGGGGGCAGACCTGGGGGGTGTGCAAATTGGGATTGGATGAACCTTATTATAAAATCATAGAACCTGTGTCCGAATGCATGTGCGGTGGTTTGTATTCCTGGGGCCTGGAGGCTTATTAAAGCTTCTGCTCTCCTTATCTTATCCTAAATTGGCCTGGAGTCTTTTTTCCTCCTAGGTCTTTTAGGCAAGTTTGTCTCTTTACCCAGAGACAGAATATCAAGCTATTCACAATTTCTATTGACATAAGACATTGTGTCCCTTTTTTTCTGTTCTTCAGGTTAAAGAAAACAGAGGACTGTGTCTCTGACTAGGTCTTTTCTTGCCAGTAGTTGTGAAAATTTTAATACTATAATTTTTAGAAGTCAGTTTCTCAGGTTGTATATTGAATGCTTGTTGAGAGAGACACTGGACTTAGTAATTACTTATGCTTGAACAACATACTGGAAATTTTCCTGGTGCCAGACTGGCAATTCTGAAAAGGAAGACCATTCCTCTGACAGCTCTGATTCTATTGCACTGCCCAAACCAAAGCTGAGAGTTTTTCTTGAAATATCCAGAGTACCTTGCTTTCACTTTGCAGTTCAGCTGGAGTTGAGAACTCAACAGCATTTATTTTGAAAATCTAAAGCAAGAATATATGAAAGAATATCTTAAATATCAGAAAATTATAATATAGGTAGGTTGCTGTGGTCCAGTATGATAATATGTATTTACTCCTTTATAGTAGCCTCCATAACTGTATTGATCTTGATTGGCATAATTCTCTTGGATTTTCTTGAAATGGATTGTCTACAAAAAATAAGACATATTTTCAGGTTGCTGACCTGTTATAGGTTATAAAATCCAAGGAGGAATTTTTCTTCCCCCCATAAGAAAGATGGAGTTCAAATGGGAAGGGAGAAGGGGGGTGATTAGCTTTACAAAGGATCTAGCTAGCAGAACCACATTCCTAACTGATGGTCCATCAGAGACTGGAGTGAGGGGGAAGGAGTTTTTCTTGTGTGGCTGGCCCTCCTCACAAAGGAGAGAACAGTTTTTTTGGATCTTCCTCTCTGGAATGGAGACGGGGTCTGTGCGCGGACATTTGGAGAAATAAAGCCTTGAGGCCGTTTTTTTCTGGCTTTTGACCTGGTCAATGCTGACCACTGGCCTTGGCTTGCTTGTAGCTCGAACCCGCTGTGTTTTCATCAAAGAGTTTTGTGCTCACTGGGAGAAAGGGAGGAGCCTTGAAACAGCGACAGCCGAGAACAACAGTGAGTTCCACGGGGATGTACTGTTTTCCTTTTCCTCTTCTTCCATTGGGAGAAGGGTCCCTCTTTTTTTTTAGGCTTCTCCCCCGATCCAAGACCCACCCCCGACCACCTGTGCGGTGACCTCCAGAGCCCAACAGCGCCCCCTGCAAGCCATGATCGAGTACTGCAGGCTTTGCACCTTCATTGATCCAACAGTGCCCCCTGCCAACCATTATTAGAACCGCGCTAAAGGACAGAGAAGTATTCAGACTGTTTCTTTTGTTTGAAGGGGACTTTTGGGTAGAGGACTATTGTCTAGTTGGTTTTTTTGTGTTCTGTTACTGTCCTTGCCAACATACATTTATCTTTTAATAAAGGGTTGTTATTTCTTCTTTTTTCCATACTTCCTCAATTAGAGCCCCATAATTTTGAATTTACAATTGCTGAGAGAGAGGAGTATGGTTTATCTCATAAGTCATCCTCTTTAGCAAACATTCCAGTCTCGTCAAACTGAGACATGACCATATAGGGTGTACACACTAAGGAGAAGTTCTTATTGCCTGTGGGACAGCAAAAGACAATACAAATCAATATTGTAATAGTGAGCATTAGTGTTGCCTCTAGTTGAGAACTGTGTTTATCTATTTCTCAGTATTTTCATTGATTTTATTTAGGTTTAACTGTGATTATCTAGTTGAAACTAGCTTTTGGATATCCTTAAGTGAAGAGAAAACCAGACTTTCTAACATAAGTTACAGAACACTTGGAAAGTTCAAAAGTATTCTATTAGGACAGATGTCAATGGCAATTGTATTGAAAATCAATATCTGTAATCCCTAAATTCTCAAGCAGACAAGTCCTCTTTATTCACCTGTCTCAATTTAATGAGATTGAAGTGTTTTGCCGAGGAGGATGAGTTATGAGGAAGACTAAACTCCTCCCTCTAAGCAATTGTAAATCCGAAATTAAGAGGCTCCAGTCGAGGAAGTATGGAGAAAGAAAAGATAACAGCCCTTTATTAAAGGATATATGCATATTGGCAGAACAACAAAAGAACACAAAAACAACTAAACAATAACCCTGCACCCAAAAGTCCCCTTCAAAAAGGAAACAGTTCAATACTTTCCACCTTTTCGTGCAATTCTAACCATGATCAGCAGGGGGTGCTGTTGGATCACTGGAGACACAGAGCCTGCAGCTGCTATTTGGTGGCCCGTAGGAGGCACTGTTGGGCTCTGGTGGTCACCATGTGGGGGATCTGGTGCACAGGAGAAGCCAGCGATGGAGATATTCCCCCCCCCATTGAGAAGGTGAAGGGGAAAGGGGAAAAAGGGGGCTCTTCCCTTGAAACTCACACTGTCTGTGGCTGACTGTGACCGGGATTTCCCCCCTTTCATCGATTGACGCAAGCCGCTGCCCACATGGGAGCAGAGGAGGAAAAGGGCGACCTCCTCCCCAAAAGGTTCCTCTGCAGGGGTGTCAAGCCTCTCCGATGAAGTCCGAGCAGATCTGTGCTGGGGGCAGAACAGAGCGCAGGAAAGTGGAGGCAAACCAAAACCAGAGGCAGCCAGGTGACCAGGCTGAAAACAAGGTGAACCTCAGACCCCTCCAACACACACCTTCCCCGAGTTACGGCAAAAGTGAAGTGCCGTTTCCTGAGGAGAGAAGGAAAAAAACCTCCTCACTCCCTCCCCCCCAGTCTTCTGAGGGCTATCATCATGGAATGTGGGTCTGCTAGCTAGTTCCTTTATATGTGTCAATCACCCCAGGCAAACACCTTCCCCCTCCCTCGTTTAACATCTTTCTTTTACAGTGATGCAGGGGAAAGAAAAAAATTTCTCCATGGTTTTTTTAGAACAAGTAAACCTATGACATCATCTTTACATTTATCTTGGATACATCTCTGTACTATCCTTTTGCTTACAATTCCTCATCTGTAGAGTTGAATTTATTGGTTTCTTTTTTTGATTTTATATTGAAATTATGGAAAGGGATGGTTGCAAAATAAAAATTTCTGATTTCAGAGAGATGCACTTACTAGAATTGACAATGTTGTGACTTACCAAAATCAAAATATATTCAATAATAGCATTGAAAACTTTAGATTAGTCAGATACAATAGATTTCACTCTCATATGGAATCACATGGAATAATCAGAAACAAATGCAGAATGTCTGTGAGAATAAGGTGCAATGCTGTTTGTCCTCTGAATGCCTGTTTTTTCTGCTTTAACAGGATTTATGGCTTAGTGCAACAATTGAAGCATAGAGTTTAAAGGTTTGGTGTATAAAATGATTTCTTTGCCTGCCCTGGTGAAAAATTTCTTCTTTCTGGATTTACACATATATGTCTGTTTATTTCAATTAGTCATATAAATGAAGATTAACTGAAAACACAGACTGCAACCCTGTTCATATAATCTAAAATTAATTAATAAAACTACTATTTCATTGTTATACAAAGAAGCTTTCTTTATACACCTATGCTTTCACCACTATATACTTTTCTGAAATATTAAGACTTACTTTTTATCTGCAGTTTTTTGTTTTCAGGTCAATAATTTCAAATGATAGCAAAAATCCACTGAATACAAAACCCAGTGCAGTGATCTGTGACATCTGTTAGAATCATTAGACCTCACCTAATTCATTGTAACAGCTCCTATACTGTGAAGACATAAAACTAATGTGCAACTCTGTGCAAAACTGATTCAGTACCTGGCAGAATGATGGAGAAGATCATGCTGAGTGCTATTTGAAAGACTTTTAAAGAGCAGTGCAATCATCAGGCAGAGTCAATGTGAGTTCACAAAGGGAAAGTCCTGTTTCACTAATTTGATTCTTCTACAATATTGTCACTGCTGTAGTGAGTGCTAGATGTAGTTTTTCTGGGTTTTAATAAGGGTTTGGGTACTATTTGGTACTGTTGGTACTGTTGCTCATGACATCTTTCGGACAAGTTGTCCAGCTGTGAGATGAGCAGGTAGAGGGTGTTTGGGATATCAGAAAGAACTTCTTCATAGAAAGGTTTGTTAAACATTGGGATGGGCTGCCCAGGGTGATAGTGGAGTCTCCGTGCCTGTAAGTGTTCAAGAAACAACTGGATGTGGCATTTAATGCCATGGTCTAATTGACAAGGTAGCTCAGCCAAATGTTGACTCAATCTCAGAGGTCTTTTTCAACGTAAATGTTTCAGTGACTCTGTGAAGAACTGGCTGAAGGACAGAGCTCAAGGGTTGTAGTGAATGGTGCTGCATCTAGCTGGTGACCGGTTACTAATGGCATTCCTTAGGGCTCAATTCTAGGGCTAGTTCTATTAAAAATATTTATCAATTATCTGAATGCAGGAGTCAAATGCACGATTACCAAGTTTGTTGATAATACCAAACTGGGAGGAGCTGCTGACTCTCTTGAGGGACAAGAGGCCTTGCAGAGGGGTCTGGGTATGCTGAAGCACTGGGCAATCATCAACAGCATAAAACTGAAAAAGACTATATGCTGAATTTTGAACCTTGGTCAGCCCTGGAACAGGCTTCCTGGAGAAGTGGCTGATGTCCCATGCCTATCAATGTTTAAGAGACATCACCCTTAAGCTATGCTTAAACTTTTGATCAGCTTTGAGGTGGTCAGGCAGTTGGATTCAAAGGTCCTTGTAGGTCCCTTATAACTCAATACCTCTGTTCTAAGATTCCTTCTCTATCTTGACAACACGAAATAAATATATATAAATAAGTATATTTTCTTAATTAGTAATAGGCTGAATAATAGATGAATAAAATGGTGCGTGTGCTGCGTTGTTCAGGTGTCAACTGAAGCAGATAGGTGGCCTACTTTAAGAGTACTGGGACAAGAAGATGATTTATCACAACTAGCAGGAATTTAGGGTCTCAAGCATGCACTGTTTGTGAAGTACTTCATGGTTGTTGTTATAGGCTATAAATCCCAGGAGTGGAATTTTTCTTCCCCTGCCCCCCACTGTAAGAAAGACGGAATCCAAATGGAAAAAAAAGGTCGATTATCCTTACAAAAGAATCTAGCTGGCCAAGCTGAATTCCTACTGAATGGTCCATCAGAGGCTGGGGGAGAGGGGAGAGATCAGACTGCGGAGTTCTCTCTCTGGGACCGAGACAGGGTCTGTGTCCAGGCATTTTTGGAGAGGGGGCCTGGAAGCCGGTCTTTCTGGCTTTTGGTCCTTGTGAGGCCTGACCACCGGCCCCAGTCGGCTCGCACGCTGCCTCGTGACTCCAGATGGGACCTACTGGGCTTTCATTGGAGAGTCTCTGTGCTCGCTGGGAGAAAAGGAGGAGCTTTGGGGTGCCATCATCTGAGAACAACAGTAAGTCCTGTGGGGATGGACTGCTTTTCCTTCTGCCCTTCTTCCATTGGGGGAAGGGCCCCCTGTTGTTCCTTTTCGTCTTCTCCCGCGTGGTGACCGCCAGAGCCCAACAGCGCCCCCTGCGGGTCAACACAGAGAACTGCAGGCTCTGCACCTCCAGCGATCCAACAACGCCCCCTGCCAACTGTGATTAGAACTGCACTAAAGGACAGAGAAGTATTCATTCAGACTTTTTTTTTGTTGTTTTTTTTTTTTTCTATTGTTTGAAGGGGACTTTTTTGGGTACAGGACTATTGCCTAGTTTTTTTGTGTTCTGTTACTGTTCTTGCCAACATACATTTATCTTTTAATAAAGGGTTGTTATTTCTTCAGTTTTTTCCACACTTCCTTGATTAAAGCCCTTCATTTTGAATTCACAATTGATGAGAGAGAGGAGTTTGGTTTGTCTCATAACTCATCCCCTTTAGCAAACTTTCCAGTCTCTTCAAACTGAGACAGTTGTTTTTTAAACTAAAGATTCTCATGTACAATAAACTTGAACTTTCTTGGAGGTAGTGGTAGCCCTTCTTCTTAATTGCAAACTACATGTAGTTTATTTGTTTTTATATTATACATTGTGGTTGCAGGGGCCACAAGTCCAAGGGATGATTCTATCACTGTAAAAAATCAGCAGCTCAATATAACTCTTAGTAAGTCTGTTTTTTCATATTGTTTGATTTTTTTCTTGACTATTTCACTTGTTACTAAATTTCTGTAAAATCTTGTAAGGTTGGTGAGGCTTTTAACAGTAGTTTGTCATTTTAGAAAATTGTCCTATGAAGTGAACTTTGATTTAAAATGGTAAATAAGAAGTTTGTTTTACTTGCTCTTTGCTTGTGGCCCATTTTGTTCATTTACTTTGACAATTTCTAAATGTTGCATAGTTCTGTGTAATATGTGCAGGCCAAGTGTAAAAGCCACATCTTTTTCGTATACTCTCATGTAGAGAATACTGCTATGTATTCACACATTAAAGATCGTGGGAAAATTTTATCCATCAGAAGAAACCATTGTTTATAAACAGAAAATATTCTGTGAAATTCATTTAAACAGCACAGTTTGCTATTTGTGCAGATCTGTAAAATAAACAAATAGAAAAAAATTTAATGTTCTGTCTTGCCTATACCCCAACTTTCCTACCTGCTGACACCTAAAACAATGGTAAAAGAAGACAAGGAAATATGGAATAGTTGCATATATTCTGGTACTGAACAGGAATTTAGAATGAAAACAAGACCATTGGCACAATTGAAAAGAGTATTATTACGCATACTTGGGATGTGGAAACTATAGAATAACATCTACAGTTTAGGTAAGAAACAAAAATAAATTTAAACTTGTTTCTCCTCTTCTGGATGACTGTCCTAACAATCAAATTAAAGGATCAGTTTCCTTGCATAGAAAAATATACATGTGAAATTACGCAGACTTCACCTAGAGGGACTTAATTCTGTACCTTGAAGTTAAAATGTTCCCCTGCAACATAGGTCATGTTTTTCTATCTGGAATTCACAGTCACTCACAATTATTAAGTTTGTAAATATGTATTAAACCCAAAACTATTAAACACAAATAATATTTTATACATACGCCCGCTCCCCCCCCAATTATTCATTTGAGGTTAGCCATTGCATTTTTCACTTGATAGGATTTGGTATGGGGATCTGAGAAAAGTTGTTGTGTGCTACTCTATCTTGTATAGTGATACATGCAACTGAACTGGAGTTGAATTGAGAGTAAGAGACAGTTGCTTTGACTCCATATTCTCTCACTGTGGTTATTCCTGTAGGTTCAGACCTGCAATTAGATGTTGCAGTTCTGGTCTTTCAAATGTATTTTGATTCAGTTAAATATGTCTTATATATACACTTTTGTCAAAACTGTTTTGATTTGCCAGTAATAGTAATTTCAAAACATATTTAAATATGACTACTGCTGTTGTCTCCATGGAGCACAGTGTCTCTAGAGGACTGATTTACAGCACCATTGAGGCTCACCTGTTTCTAAAGCTTGGTGACCAATTTGACAATCAGATTGAGGTGTTTGGCTTTTCTGTCATAGAGCTGCAAATGTGCATTTAGTTTTTGCAGGTGTTTGGAGCCTTGGAGTTGCAAAACAGACTGTTTCTCTTGATGATTGTGTAACTAATTGATTCCTCTGGTGGTGATGTAGCTGTAGCTAGTGCTATCCCCAGAATTTCAACATAGAAGTGCTGAGAACATAAGCTAAGCAGCTGATAGTGGTATGAGTGAAATGAATTAGTGAAGGCTTTTCTTCTCTCCAGGATGGACAGATCATACAGCATTTTTGGATGCTGTATGACAACATTTTGACATAAATGGAAATTTCATTGGTCAGAATATTGACATTTTCTGTTTGTTTGTTTTGGAGTAAAACTTCACAGTAGTACAGAAGTTCTAGCACAAAAGTTAACACATCTTTTAGGTCTGTAATACAGATTGTAATTTGGGGTTGAAGAGGTTCCTGGACTTTGTGTGAGACCATGAAAGTAGTGTAACATTTACTTCATCCAAGAAATGTTTAGAGACTTAGATTATAAAATGGACAGAGCAGAAGTGTCTTTCCTTGTTTTTTCTTGCTTGTATAACTATTCATAATAGTATTTTAAGAGCAAAGGAAACCACAATTAGATGTAGACTATATTATTTATTTATGAAGGAGTTAAAATCTTTGGGAGAAAGAGTTTGCTTTGCTATATCATAGCTGGCAAGATGACTATACTACATGGTTAATAAATAACATAGAAATGAGGGAATTGAAGAAGAACCCACATCCTTCTTAATGCAGCCTGGTTTTAAAGAGGGAGAGGAAACTGTTGGGCCGTAGTTTTCTGATGCTTTGTGAAAGTTGAGGCACATGGAATTGTTGGTTTGAATAATTTTTGTTTGAGACTGCTACTACATCAAGATTTAAATTGTTTTCCATTAAATATTTTTTCCTTCTTCCAATTTTTAGTGCTTGGCTTCCGAAAACCCTATTGGAAATTGGTTGGTAAGATACCTCATTATGTTTCATAGAAAAAGCTGACCTAGTTAGTTCGGTCTATTCTGATGAAAGGTTGGCCATCTCATTTATGCGCTTTCCAAATTCTGTTTAATACAAGTCCTTGATTTGCTTATAATTGACCAAAATTACAGTACTCAAGAAGCACTTTGAATTTTTCAGTAGGATAAAATGGTCTTTACTGCCCAAATCTCTGTATTATTATAGTGTTTTAACTCAGCTCTAAGGCTATATCTAAATTTTGGTTGAAAAGATAATGGATATTTTATGTCTGAAGTAACTATATCCAGTTGATATAAAAGCAAAAACCAGTGAAACTGTAACAATCCAAGTCGACAGGGCACCATGTTGCTTATTCATTCATTGTGCTTACTCCAGAAATCTCCTAATTGAAATTATGTTGATTTCTTTCTTTGTTTCTACCTTCAGTTATAAGATATGGGCACCCTACTGGACTGCAAGGGACTGAGTTGCTGTACAAAGCTAGGAAATGAATCCATCATAGGAAATTTATAAAATTAGATGGTTTTATTGTTTTGTTTTGTACACTCTTGATCAGCTCACTTTCTGAGCTTCTTCATTATTAAGAGTTAGTTGAGGAAAGACTTTTACAATTGAGTTTTGATGGTAAATGCTATTTTCAAAGTTGGACATTTTGTCAGAGATATAAACTATCCAGCCCAAAGTTCTAGTGCTCTCCCAGTTACAATGGAAGGGAGGTGTTATGACAAGTTTCCTTCAACAGTCAAAACACATGATCTGTTCCCCCGCTTTCATTTTGATTTATTAGCATGTGTGGAAGACCTCTAGCCAAAAGATATTTATAATTTTACAACATATAAATCTGCAAAGTCTTCCTGGCTTTGGAGAAATGTTTATGTTGTATTAGGATAAAATGATCACTTGTTGCTTGGCAAATTTTTAAAGGGGGGATTTCCGAATCCAAATCCCAATGTGACTACTTATTATTTGTAAACAGATTAAAGAAAACTGTCTGAGAGAATTATCTTTCTTTTGTCCCTCATCTCCGTCTTCCTGTATTTGAAATGAGCTCCCAGCTCCCTTGGCAGCACAACAAACAAACAGTACTTGCTTTAATCAGTTATACTAAAAGCTGTATTTAACATCACACCAGTGAGCTGAAAGCTCAAACGAGAGCACTGGAGTAAAGGGTGCAACTTCATAAGGTGATGATCCAAGTCCCTCTGGTCAAAAAAATGCCAAAAAGGTTACTACCTTCAGTGGACCTTGGAAAGACCTGTGATAAGTAGAAGACTACCTTTAACATTTTTCTTTATTTTGTTTAGGGGTGTGGGTTTTCTACTGTTTTTGATAAATATGGTCACACAGTTAGTCAACTGAACCCTTTGCTTGGTAAATGTTACATAGCATGAAAGAAAAGCAGAGTGGACAAAACAGTGGACTGCTACAACTCATTATGCAGTTCCAGCTTGTTCCTAGTGATAGGATTTTCAGTATTGGATCATTTCGCTCAACAAGGATGTCACCATGTCTTGTTTTAATTTGCATAATATGCTAATTAATCTATCTAACTTCTGAAAGAGCATTTTGCAAGCTCCTGACAAAGTGTGTTATCCATTGGCAAAATGGCATTTTTTGATAATGTCAAAGGAAGCAATATTATTTTCAATAGCAATGTATTTTTTGATATACATCAATTAATTATCTGCCTCTACTCAGCTATTCTTCTGGAGCAAGATATGCCATCTATAAAGACGAAGCAGATATTTTACATTTATTAGAAAGAGTATATTGATTTTTCTTGCCCTTTAGACTTGCATTGGAGATTTTTTTGATGGCTTCTGTTCTAGGCCCAGTAAAAAAAAAAAAAAAAAAAGGAGGAAAGGAACTACTATCAATTTTCACTGTAAGAGAGCCAAAGAAGATTATACATAGTAGTCTCTGTTCCCTCTAAACAGTAGGACATCATCCCTAAAAAGGAGGTACTTTCCTGGTAACTTTCCCCTAGACTTGGAACTTCAGTTGGCCTGTATGGCCTGCCTCAGGAGAAGAAAAATCAACATCAAATTTTGTCATGTCAGACTATTGTTTGGAAATTAAAACAGAGCTGAGTTAACCTTTCTGAAATTTGTCATTTTCTGCAATCTTAGTTCATACTATAGTTGGACTAGGTTAATCTTACTGAAAGAAAGAGAGAAGAAATATATATTCCTTAATATGAAAGGCTCAGGAATTGTTTTGTTTATACACTGCCTAATACAATGTTGCATTTTGGCTTTAAAAAGCAAACACTCCCCTACCCCTAAGATATTTTCCAGTACTAAAGTAGATGAATGTAAGCAGAATGAAGGAATGAAGTTACACTGGATGTAGGACTAGAAATACTCTCTAGGATTGGACAGTTTTTCACATAACCTAAAGTAATTTGGACAGGTTCAGATAGGAATGTGCATATGGTGTATTTCCCTTGTCATGACAATCCCTCTTGGACTAGACCTTCCATTTCCTTCTACACCACAAGAGGGGGAAGGAGATACTTAGGTATTTTGTGCTTGAGGCACAGAAGCCAGCACAAAAGTGAAGGGCTCCTTTTTAGAATTGTGAAAGATTAGACATCTTCCTTTAGAGCATCCACAAAATTTCAAATCATTAAGTTTGGGGTGCAGAAAAATCTCAGAAATGCTTATCTGTCAATTTGTGTGTAAATTTGATGTTTCTTGAAATGTTGTTTATTGTTTTGTAGTAGGAATTTGCATAATTTTATAGCAGGGAAGAGATATTGTGGATATTTCTCAAGAGGTATTGATAATATTTTCTTCCCATTCATATATTCTTTTAGTAGATTGGTGATTACAGTATTGTACTTGCTCAGTAACTAAACCATCATTTTAAATTCTTACATTTTGGACATATATTTCCTAAGCACAAATGTCTTTCTGTACAGAGAGTTGGGTTGTTCAGATAATATAACTTGAACCTTTTCTATAATTATTTAACTTGAAAAATAAAGTCCTGTTTGTAAGTAGTTTTTTCCTACACATGACATATTTTGTGTGTAAAGGAGAAGAACAGCTCCTGCATACTGAAGTAGTGATCATTTAAATCAACATTGGTGCGAAATAGTTTATTGCATATCTGCTATAAGAATAGCTATAATCATAGGCTTGATTATACTTTGTTTTTTGTCTGTAGACCCAATTTTCCTTTTATCTTAACAATAATAACATGATTTAGCATTAGATGACATTTAAAGCATCATCCAATCTGTAGAATAAAGCATACTAACACTACTGTCATCAGTACTATAGTCCACTTTATGTGGACTATTTGAAATACAGTGTATCTTCTAATACTCTGGTTGGGAAACTGGAATTTGGATCACTGGATTCTGCTATTGCTGCTGTCCTTGAGCATTCACAATCATTGTGAAATTAATTTTAATAATATATTTGAATATCAAATTTTATTTCTGATTATCTTATGTGTTCATTGTTTTAATGAATTTTATTTGAGGCATAATCAATATTTTAGTATTTTAATATCTTAAAGCATTTGATCATTCATAGGAATATAGAAAATCCCAGTGCATAATAGTACTGTGGCAATGCATTCTGTCCTTATCCACAGCTATACAATGATGTCTGACTTGTAAGAAACACAAGTCAGGTTAAGTGTGGGCAGAGGCATTAACTTGTCGTATCTGCCATCTCATGTCGTATCATACTTCACATGGAGAAGCAAAATAAAAAGCTGCCTCATTTTCCAAGCTAGAAACACCAGGTGACATGCTTGTTGAAACTTCCTAATTATTTTTTAAGATCTTTGTTTTCTTGGGACTTGAGTATACTTCAGCCTTCGAAATCTTAACATGAAGGCAATTAATCTGTATTGTTACTTTTTTCCATGCTTCAAAAGAAATGGGTTGTCAGGTGTGACTTTTATATTCTGTCATCTTTCAATAGAAATTCATATATCTGATGTCTCAGTGTTTATATTCTTGCTGTTGGCAAGAAAGCTAGATACCCTTCAATATAACCTGTTTAATACCCTGTTTAATATAACCTTTGCATTTAAAATACAAGCACCTGGATTAGCTGAATCAAAAATATGCATGTGAGATCCTGGATCTGAATCTCACTGAATTATTGATATGGGTCTTTTGAATTTAATGTGCTGTACTTTTTTTCTGTGTTTCCAATTATTTTTTTTACCAGCCTTCAAGACTCATCCACATCTTAGTTAATTTTCTTAGATTTCTAATGTAGACAATGAGCGTGAGGATAATAAATAAAGAATGCTCATGTATAGCATCTTTGGATTTATTCATGGCTATCATTATAGTATCAGTCAATCATGTATTTATTACTATTTCATGGTTTCTTCTGGGCTTAGAGATATTGTTCTGACTGCAGCAGGATGTCCAGACTTTTCAAGGGTAAAACTCAGCTTTTCCCTTTCATGGAAAAATATTCTTCAGGAAAGAAAAGACATATAAACACATTCTTGGACACCCAACTCATCAAAGATCAGTATTTCAAATATTTATCTTCCAAAATGTGTATTTATCTTCTCAATGTCTATGTCAGAAGCAGTTAATATATATACACAGTAAAGTCTTGTGGCCTAGATGGGAAAAAATGGTTGAAAAATCTTTTTACTTTTGTTAAGAGTTAAGTAATATGTCAAATTCACATATAATATTGTAACAGAAAGCATGTCTATTTATATTTATACATCTCTTTTTAAATAATACCATGAAAAGGATGTTTATTCACATTTCTTTTGTCCATATTTCTTTCTCAAAAGTATTTTAATTTCAATATATTTCTAAGGAGTTGATGGTGTTTCCCTACTTGTTTTTTTTTAGGATTTTTTTTTTAAATCTGTTTATAGATATGATTTCTGGCAGGTACATAAATGCATGTTTAATGTCCAAATAGAGAAATGTTAATTTTTGTATTGTTTTAGGCTAATATAGCCATTTTATTGTTCATTAGTCCTGTAAAACTGAAAGTCATCTTTTTAAATATTCTTTTATTAGCAGTTATAGGAATTTTATGAATACTTTTATAGGTGGTATTTGAAAGCCTTACTTTACTAATGGCAGCTTGCTGCTTAATAATAATGCATCAAAACTAGAAAGGCAGCAAAAATATTTATATTAGCATAAACATAATGCTTATCTACATATATCTTCAATTCTCTAAGTAATGGAATTTTTTTATACTACTTTTTAACACCAACAAAAAAGAAGCAGGGCACCTGATATGCTGCAGCTCCTGGTAGGCTTGCCATAAAAAAAATCCCAAATACCCAAAACCAGACAAAATTTGCTGTTCTACTCTCTTACAAAACAAGCTAACAAAAATGTTACCTGCAGCTGTGAAATGGTTTGATACTTTAATTGAGAAATTGTTAACATTTCATATGAGGGAGGGAACAAGTCTGGGACTTGCCCTTCCTGGGAAAAATTGCCCATGGAGTGCAAGCAGAGATGAATCAGTATAACTTACAGCAGTGTATGGTATTCATCAACTGTATAATTTGCTCTTAACTCACTGGAAAGGCTTAGGACTTTGCATAAATAGTTTGGGAAACTAGCCAAGGACAGAGGAATAATTCCCTCTCATTTATCAAGAGTATACACAAACCCAATCCCTTACCTTGCACATAAAGCAGTGGTATTCGGATTGCTTGTGCATGTGTGTTTACAGATGTTAGAGCTTTTTGATACAAGTGGTTTGAATTAGGCTTAAGAAAATATCTGGACTTTGGTTGTAGTGGTTTCATTTTCCTGGGTTTTTTAGGGGGTTGGTTTTGGTTTTTTTAATTATTTTTTTAATAGGCCCTCGGATATGTGCCACCTCTTTAATCAAGCCAGATTTGAATGTTCTGTGAATTGGTAAGTTTCCAGATGTGGGCCTCACATTCACATCATGTCTTCTTTAGTGTAACCTTCCTAAGGTTGGAGATTTGCTCATTTATTTTAATCTTTTCATCAGTGCCAGGAAACTGAAGTAAATTTTGAAGTCTTAGATATATTTACAGAGCAGGGCCACTAGGCAATATCACACAGCTGTTTCCCACAGAGCCTCACTGAACCATTTCAATTCCGGTGTAGGGAGATCATTTGAAGCACTAAAGTGATGATTTATTCTTTCTGTCTGTGTAGTCTTGATTTACATGCTGAGAAGGGATCCCTCCCCTTGCAGGCCAGGAGTATGCTCCTGAGTGAGGTACCTCTGCAAGAGGCACCTGAAGTAATGATGACCCCTGGTTGCACTCACAGCCCTTTTGGTCTTGACACCTACCTCAGACCCCCCTCTAACATTGGAGTTGTGTTTCAAACCCATGGGGTGATATTCTAGGGCCTTCTTCCTTCTTCAGGGCCCATCACGGACTTCAATGAGATCAGCTGCCTGTGGCACAAGGTGAAAGAGAGACCTGAGGCTGTATTAGAGTGTAACCTTAAGGGATTAACTCTTGGAGGGGGGTGTGGGGTATGAATTTCAAGTCCCTTGGTATCACTGGGGATGACTTATACTAACTAAAGGAGTTTTGGAGATGAACCCTTTGATTTCAAATTATGCACATCCCTTGAAAACAAGCAGATAAGCAAATGCTTATGTGCAAAACAGATGTAGTTGTGTTACAAAAACCCACTAAATGCTGCCTATTTTCATAATGGATTATGCACACACTATACTTACGCATCCACCATAGATGTATGCATGTCCATTGCTGCTCTGGCATATTTACATGAGACACTAGACAGCCCTGTGGGATTGGCTGCTGCTCCAGAGGTGAGCTGCCCTACAGCCTGAGGTATGCCAGAGCATGAGAAAACCTGCAGAATTGCAAGTGGCGTTTGTCATGCTATGGGTTTCAGAAGTCAACTCTTGCAATAAAATTTGTCTCACCCTTGGACATCTTTAGCACTTTTGAGCCTCAGTGTATTGACCTGTAAAATAGAGATAGAGTTTACTTATCCCCTAGAAACAGGGTTTATTCATCTACAGATTAATATTTTAAAATGGTAAAATGGGTTCAGAAGTCGAGTATAGTACTTAAATTAATACTAGTTAATAATTGTTAATGCCAAAAGTGCAAGAGTCCAAAATGCAAATATATTTTATGTGTTTTTGCAAAATAAACGTAACAAATATGGCAAGAATAACAACCATATCACTTTCCATACAAATACTAAAAGAACAGTACACAAAAAAGTGATACCAGTATATAAAATGAGATGTAGAGAATCCTCAGTTTAAAATATTTCACACCAATAAAATTCTCAGTCTTCGTAATCTTCATATTCTGCCTTTACATATGCATCTGCAGTTCCACTGTCTTCAATAATGTTGTTCAGTTGTAAATCAGAGGAGATTATTTTACTGGTAGTATTTTTTTTGGTTGATGGAGTCTTCATAAGTTATGATTCGTAGTTTTCTAACATCTGGCTCTGCAGATTCTGGAGGAAGAATCATTGCTAGATAAAAAGACATGATGTCTTGGATGCCCTGCCCATCTGGCTAATTTCCTGGAAGCACAGATTCTATACATTTTTAAGTCCTATGTAGTATCTTAAAAAGAAGAGAAGTTGGATGGAAAGATTGTTTACATTATTTTTGAGTAAATAGTTGTCAGTAATAGTCAACCTGGGCTAAAAACAGAGCTGAGATTCACCAGAGTAACTCAACTGAAGTTAATTTACATTAGGAGTGAGATTCAGAGCCAGCTAAAGTCAGTGATCGTCTCTCAGCCCAGGCAGGAGGCACAGAAATAGCTGAGATACCAGGTCAGTCACTGAAGAACTCTGCAAAGACAGGCAGTAAATATAAGATGATATATTATTAATATTGAAGAGTAAATTACATTGGGAAAATTTTTTCATCACATCTTATTATGGGAAAATGATTTCAAAGGATTCTGCTGTCTTTAGAGAAATGCACTAATTTTAGACCCTGAGTGTTTTTCTCTTGAACTGTGAGCAGTTGGCCTTGAGTGGCAGAGGAAATGCCAAAGCTGCAGGAAAACAGCTTATGTGTGATTTTTCTGAGCAAAAGTACAGCTGCAAAATGCTTAAAATTGCAGTGTTTAACACACCAAGTGATTTGAGCCAGCACCTTTACAGATGCAAATCAATCTGTATCTGTTACTGCAGTGGTGTTCCTCTGAGTTACACCATTGTACAGTGTCTAGGAAAAAACCAGTCAAAACATCTTTTCTCTACTGGGTTTTTTTCACCTGAAAATCAAGATGCTGAGTCTTCTTCAGTTTTGCATAAACTGCCTCTGTGAGATTGCCATTAATCTCAACTCCCACTGCTGTAGCTATGAAGAGAAGTAGACCCGTTCATGCTGTCTCATTTTAAATGATCTTCCTTGATTTTCTGATACTAGTATGTTACTCTCAGTTGCTGTTGCAAAAATGTCAGATAATCTATAGGTGCTCATCTTACTTACAGCTCAGAGGTCATCTGAATGTAAAAAAAAGATCATCTGAATGCAAAAGAATGATTTGGAATTTCATTATGTAGTGTAATGAACACACACATTCCATGAAGTTCTCAAAATAAGCAGAGAAAATAATAGCTGTGATGCAAAAAATTAGCTCAGGATCTAAATTGTTCATTGATTAGTGTTCAGCTGTTGAAGCTGCTGTTGCTGCTGCCAGTGATGCTAATATCAGGTTTGCATTAACTGGTAGGACCAAGAAACACAAGTTTTTAATGTAGGACAGGAAATCATTGATGCAATGACATCCATGAGCATATTTGAGAACAGAAGTTTTGCCAGTGAGTGACCTCTATGTTAGATGTCTAGGAAGAACTACACAGGGAATTGTCTGATGAGATGCTTTCATACTGGAACATACTTTTAACTGGAAATTAAACACTTCAGGACCAACTTCACAGATTTTAATTCAATAGTTGTCAGGAAAATATTCGTCAGGAAAATATTCTTGGCTCCAGAATAGGATCTGGTCAAAACTAGAGAAAGGGATCCTTAGGTCATCTCTTTTCCCTGCTTTGAAAATTGTCTCAGTATAGGATGGAGTTTTTTCTTTTAATAATAATCTTTAAGATTCAAAATGTGAAAATAGTTCCTTGTCCAACTGTTCTCAAGAAAGAATAAATCAAATGAGACCTGTGAAACTGGAAGAAATCATGTTATACCTTGGTTCTTTATATTAAGAGCAGGTATTAGATGCAAGTCTGATGTTTGAGACAAAATTAATTCACTTGCAATAACAGAAAATAAATAAATACAGTTTTCGGAAAACTGTAACCTCAGAAAAATGAAGCTGTGGGCAATGAACATCAATTAGAAGGCTGAAAGTATGGCAGGCTGCTTCCAGGAATGCATGGTAGCTAAGTGTTACTGAGGTACATAAGCCTTCTAGTCAAGCTGATGCAACGATGCCAGCTGCTGCCAATAGCTTTTAAAAAATGAAAACAAAATGGAATATTTATAAATCAGAAATTTGGGTGTTACCCTGACCTCCATGGGGGAATGAGAAGCAAGTAGCACTGAGAACAGCGATAACTCCTCTTTGATAAAAAATAATACCTTTCAATTTGAGGCATTGTTGTTGAATGTTTAAAGCTGTAAAAAACTGCATTGCTATATATGAAAATTTTACAAGAGTTGATCTTTTCATGTTGAATAATGATAAATTCACTTTTCTCACTGTTTTTCCTAGAGTAGGTTTCAAATAGGAATTATTAGCTATCTGTGCTGTCTCTTTCTCTCTGTCTTTTAAGAGATAGTTGCAACCTTATGTCCCCATACGTGTATGCACACACCAAGGGTCAAAATGCATTTTTTAGGAAGAACAGATAGAGAATACCAACTCCCTTAGAAAATAATAAAAAAAAAATTAACAGGTGTAGGAAACACTCCAATTCTATCTTTTCAGGAAAAATACTATTCATATGTTTTTAAATCATCAATGAAGATAATACACTGCAACAGTATGAAGAATGACAATGTGAATGGAAGTAGGAAAAAGAAATATGAAAACATTTTCTAACCCAGACAATTTGCACAAGAACGCACTCTCTACTGACTCTTTTTAATAATATTTTTAGCACTTTAAATTAATTATTTCAATGATATAAATAATTATTTTCTCATTAAATTCCATATTTTGATATTTCACCTTTTCCTGAGATTTATCACTTCTTGGAAAACTGAAGTAAAACTGAAAATGGACCAAACCAGATGAGATAGAAAAAAAAAAGCCAGATCCTGCTATTTGAGGCATAACACATATCACAGAGTAAAATTATTTTCTCTATGTCTTCTTTTTTTCTAGTTGGCCACAATGTGATTTAAATGAGCTCTGTTTATGACAAATCATTGTCAACATTCCCTTGCAAATTTCTGTGTGAAAAATTAAGCTATACTGCTGTGGCAAAATGCTTTGTTGCTTCTGTAGCTGCCAGCTTATCTTTCTGTCTTCTCGCTTTTCTTAGCAACAAAATATATTTCAAGCTTTTTTTCAGTTCAAGAGGTTATGCTAGAACGATTTTAATCATCTTCTCTGTTTATATTTGATGTCTGTTAAAACAGCATAGCCTAAGTTTTTCCCACAGTTTTTAACGAATGTTGACTTCTTTGAACACAGTGCTAATTTATGCAGCACAACTTCTCTGGGTGCTTCTCAAAGTGATTTTTAATCTGAACCTCTTTATGTAACCTCACCTTTCTGACACACCTGAGAAGTATGGATGACTGCTTTTTGAGAAAAGTCTGCACAAGCGGCTTCTGCTGCCAAGAATTTGTATATCAGATAGCAACCTGAAAAACATCTCCTGCACAGATGACAGTAAAGCATTGTGGAAATTATTGACCCACGTCAAGTCTTGTCTTCCCTCATTCCATAAAATATGAAGTGTTTTCTATATGGAATGTATCATGACTCACTGGTAACACTGCTGTTACTGTTGTACTGTACTAGAGAATTCATTTATCCAAATAATTAGCTCAGTTCTCTACAATGCTTTTGTTTCAGGCCATTGGATGTCAAATGCTAGTCAGTACCATTATCATCATCATCATCATCATGGCTAGACTTCGTGAACGAAGATTTGGGAAGGGCTCTACCCACACTTGTTACAAGAGCATTGGTGGCTAAAAAGGCCAATACGAGATAGACATGTTCGGTTGCAAAAGGCACAGCAGAAGGACTCCTTAGGTGGTATATTCTGCAAGGCACGATTCTTTCTGCATTGTCTTTTCTCCTCAAGAGTGATCCTGCATGCGTTCTCAAAGGAAGCAGCAGAGTTATAGATAGTGTGTCTCCAGACCTCCTGATTGGAGGCCAGAGTAGACCAGTGATGATGATCAATATGGCTAAGGCTGAGATGTTGTTTCAGGGAGTCCTTGTATCTCCTCTTTGGGACTCCTCTCATGCAACAGCCGGTGGCAAGTTCACCAAAAAGCAAGATCTTAGGGAGGTGGTAGTCCTGCATCCTGGAGACGTTTCCTGCCCAATGCAGCTGTGTTCTCAGCAACATGGCCTCAATACTTGTGATTGCTGCCTGTTCTAGAACAGACGTATTAGTCATGTAATCCGACCAGTGGATGTTTAGGATTGTACGGAGACAGCGTTGATGGAAGCGTTCTAAGAGTCACAGGTGGTGGTGGCGGTAGATGACCCATGATTCAGATCCATATAAAAGAGTAGACAGCACTATGGCTCTGCAAACACTGATCTTGGAACTTTTCTTCAAGTGTTTATTTCGCCAAACTCTTTTATGGAGTTTTCCAAAAGCTCTATAGGCCTTTGCTAACCTGTTGTCTGTCTCTTTGTCAATCTTAGCATCCGAGGAGATGAGGCTACCTAGGTAATTAAACTGCTGGACTGATTTGAGCTCTGATTGGCCAATGGTGATATGGAGATGATGGAAGACTTCCTGAGGTGCCGGTTGATAGAGAACTTCAGTCTTTTTTAAGCTGACTTCCAGTCCAAAAAGCTCAGCAGCGTCTGCAAAGCAGGACGTTAAACGCTGCAGAGCTACTTGTGTGTGGGAGACGAGGGCGGCGTCATGAGCATAAAGCAGCTCCTGGACAAGATGGTTTAAGGTCTTAGTGTGGGCCTTCAGTTGCCTTAGGTTGAATAGGCTTCCATCAGTACAATAATGAATGTAGATTAGTCAGTACCACGTTCATGATAAATATAACAAAAAAATTGCCTTCAAATTCAAAATGTTTATGTTATGACAGCAATCATACGTGCCTGGATATAATCTTGTCTACTAAAATTATCCTGGAAATGAGTTTCACACTTCCTTTTTCATGTCAGCAGTGCTTGATGTTATTTCTGCACTATATGTTTAGAGAAATACAAGATCTACTGTTCTAAAGGTGTTGCACCAATCTAGTTTATGTAGTCTATATTATATAGACTTGATTTCAGAGGGAAGGGTATTATTGCAATTCAGTATGCAAGATTACATACTTCTCATGGTTGTTCTAGACCTTTGTTTTAGCTCATTTGATTTTTTTTTCAACTTCATGAATAGGATTTAGCTTAAATTTAACATGTTTAGCATAAGATCAGACAAAGCCAGTTTTTTTTCTAAAGGGAAGTTTCAACTGTGCTTTTTCCCTGAATTTCCACTTGGACTGTTCCCAGAGGAGAGATATCTCTTTCCTGTTACCCTGTGCAGCTCTGCCATATCACCGTCTGTGATTCCCCCAGCACTTGGAAGTAAGTTGTCAGTGGGACACACTGGGGTTTGTGTTGTGAGTTGTTTGCTTGAGTTTGAACAAAAAATATTTAAAGGGGTCAAGGAAAAGATCTACAAAGAAATCTCCAAACTCTGCCACAAGGAGCTGGCCTGCTCCCAGTTTCAAAACTCCTCTTTAAACATCCTATGAACTTCTCAAAGAAGTAGGTAAATGAACACCTACATCTGTGTGACGAGCCTCTCATTCTGCTTACACAGCCATTAATAAGGCTTTCTAGTTTGTGTTTTTTAAAACTGTTTTCTTCCTTAAGTCTCAAATGTAAAAGATGGCTTGAGATAATATTGTCTTTAGGCAGGAAAAGCCTAAAGCATCAGTACTTGGCAAAGTGGACCAAACTGAATGAAGGCCTTCTTTTTAATATTTGATAGTGAATAGTTGGTGGAAATCTGAAAGGGTTTTGTTTAGCCTCTTCCTTTGATGAATGGAATCTGTAATTTGAAGAAAAAAAAAAAAGTGAAAAATAATAATTTTTTTACCAGCCCAGCTTAGAATATTTCTGGATATATAGAAAAAGAAAGTGGAAATCACAGGGAACTTAGAAAGCAGCTCCAGATAATTCTTTACATACAATATCACCTAGATTCTTAGCAGCAAAAGTGAATTTTGGAAGCAACATTTTTGTTTTGACACGCATCCCCATCTAGTGTCTGTGTTAGTTAATAGCAAAATAATCGATCTCTATTATTTCCTTCTGATGCCTTTCATCTCCCCTGCCTCCAGCATAGTGCAGAAAAAAAAAATCCGCTTTTTACATAGCACTGACTTTCCTCTGCTGATAAAATATGTTCTTTTTTAAGGATCTGCAGTCTCTTGGATTTTTGTGGGAAATACACAAATATTCCTATGTCTCTATCCTACAGGAATTAACAGATCTATCTGCTGAACTAATAAAGAATCTCTATTAATGAAATTAATTAAGGATAGGCAATGTTTTTCCTCAGCGTCTTGCAACTTTTAATACTCAAAGTCTTGGGTAATGCACTTTTCAGTGGGTTTCACATCAGTACTTTGTTTTTGTACAATTACTAGCAAATTAACTGGAATCAAATATTTTCACACCCTACTATTTTTTCGTTTTGATTCTTAGATGTACGTAGAAGTCATAATTAATATTTTTATTAATTGAATTTAATGACCATTTAAGACAAGGGAAAAAATAAAAATATTTTTTAAAATCTTGCACATTTGAAAATCTTTGTGCCAAGGAAGGTAGTTGCTAAGTGTCTGAAAATACAGAGAAGCTCACTCATCTCAAAAGTTAAAAAACACACTGTTACTCTCTGCAAAACATAGAAGGTGCAGTCCAAGTTCATTCCAAAAGAAAGGAATATTAAATCAATAGTCAATAAAATATTATCATTTGCAATTCTTTTTGATGGATATTTAATGTAAAAAAAACTTGTTCCCTCACACAGAATTGTGACATATATATAAAATTGAATTACAAAATTAGTTTGCAATATTGAAATAAAACAATATTAAAAGCCAACAGGATTGAGTGTTGTTTGGTTTATGGTCATTGTTTTTAAAGATTTCTACTCTAGAGAGAATGTCATCTCTCTTTTACAAAAGATTTTAATTTTATTTCCATCTCTTTAGGGTAGAAAAAAAGAAAGGATTGTTTCTTCTGTTTCTAAATGCATCCACGCTATCACTTTTTATAAAATTGTTGTTGGGTGTAGACAATTTCTCTTGTACATCTGGGTAGTATAAACAGCTGGAAAATTCCAGGAAAAAGACAGCAGCTACTACACACTAAATGCCATAACATGTGAATACTGTTTATTCTTAGTGGTTTTGGGTGACTCTGTGCAGTTTCTGAAAAGATATTAATCCTTTAGAAGATTTGAGGAAGAGTTATAGCACTTTTTTTTTTTATTTTCCTAATTGTATCTCTGCCCTCTGTTTCAGTAGTCTGCTCTTTTCACAAGCTCCACCATTAACTAAAAACATCTACTAGAATTGAAAGCAATAGCCATATGCTATATTTCAAGCCTCTGATTTTCAATTAAATGGCAGCTATGTATATTCTGTTTGGGCCTTCTGGGGCTTATAATATGCACTCTAAATTTCACTTCATAGGCACTCTAAAATTCACTTCTCCATGATAGCAGTTTTGTAACTACTCTACAGGTGTGGACACTGCCCCCACTTTGGGAGAAACCCTCAAGGCCTTACATCAGGTGAAAATCGGCAAGGCAGCTGCGGTTGATGGAATTCCACCTGAAGTTTGGAAACATGGGGGCCTTGCACTCCACACCAAATTTCACGAGTTTGTGGTGCGCTGTTGGGAGCTCGGTGAACTACCATCAGACCTCCGTGATGCAGTCATCATCACCTTGTATAAGAAGAAAGGTACTAAATCAGATTGCTCGAACTATCGTGGTATTACTCTGCTCTCCATTGCTGGCAAAATCCTGGCAAGAATACTCTTGAACAGACTAATACCCACTATAGCAGAAGGAATCCTTCCTGAAAGTCAGTGTGGTTTCAGAGCCAGCAGGAGTACCACAGACATGCTATTTGTCCTCAGACAACTTCAAGAGAAGTGTA
>NW_016690183.1:2395409-2430962 GCF_001604755.1 Lepidothrix coronata
CATGAGAGGAGCCCCGAAGAAAAGGTACAAGGACTCCCTGAAACAACATCTCAGCCTTGGCCATATTGATCACCATAACTGGTCTACTCTGGCCTCCAATCGGGAGGCCTGGAGACACACCATCTGTAACGCAGCTGTCTCCTTCGAGAACACACGCAGGATCACTCTCGAGGAAAAAAGGCAACGCAGAAAGAACCGTGTATTGCAGAATACACCATCTAAGGAGTCTTTCTGCTGTGCCTTTTGCAATCGGATATGTCTGTCACGTATTGGCCTCATAAGCCACCAGTGCGCCTGTAGCAAATGTGGATAGAGCCTTCCCAAATCTTCATTCGCAAAGTCTAGCCATGACAGGTGTTACTCCTGTGTTTTCATGAGATTTGCTTTCAAGCATTATGAAGAGTTTTTATGAAATGGGAAGAAGAAAATTACATTAAAAATGAAATATGTAAACTTTCTGGGTATCAGGGTAAAGGGTAACCACTGTACCTCTTGAGCAATGTGACCCTAACAGAAGCTGGGATATTTACAAAATGTATCAAAGATTACAAAATGGGAAAGAATGCGAAAAATTCTAGACAAATGTAAGGAAATAGGAAAACATGTTGGAAATTACTGTGCTTAACTCATTCTGAATAAATATGAAGTCCAGAGAGAGAATAATTATTGTTTTTATTCCCTGGTTCCATTACATCTTCATTCAAACAGAAGTAACAGTGGAGACAATAGCTCAGTGAGGGTTTGCTTTTATATGAAGTTGTGAAGTCCAAAACCCCAGGGAAATTTTCTCTAAAAAACTGCCTGAAAAAGTAAAATCTAAAATTATTTGTTTGCTTTAAAAATTGAATACTGACCAAAACACACTGGAGAACTGAACTGCCACAGAAATTCTGTACTTTTTTGAAACCTTTCATTATGATGGACAAATCTGCAAGAGTCTTATGGTATAGTTTGCAATAAAACAACTTCACTGTTCTCAGGATTGTCTTTTCTGACTGAATGGAGTTTAATTCCCCTGTACACCTCCCAGGTTCTCATATTTTTTTATTTAGTTCTCTAATTTAGTAGTGGTGTGATTTTTTGCATCACAGGTGAAGGCATTTTATGAAAAAGAAACCAGATGAGCATGGTAAAATAAAGAGAGGAATGGGCTTTTAAGAATGCTTGAAACAGTGTAATATTTGAAAGAACTCACAATTGGGTGAAATATAGACCTTACTGTTAGATAATAATATTGGCAATCAATGCTATAACTTTTGTACTTCATGTAATTTATACTGAAAGAGAACGTCTAGAAGAATTTTGCCTTTTGGAGGACTTCTTTTTTTTTAAATGCTGAAAATGGGGGTTTCCAGTTTTCCTTTTTCTCCTCTCTACACACTGAGCTTCCAGTGGCATTTATGATATGACCAGCATCAATCTTCAGGCATTACTGTGAAAGCTCTCCTTTTTGTTTTGGTTTGGTTTTTTATTTTGTTTTTGTTTTGATTTTTTTGTTTGTTTCTTTGGGTTTTTTTGGTTGGTTGGTTGTTTTTTTTGTTTTGGTTTGGTTTTTTTGTGTTTGTTTGTTTGTTTGTTTGTTTGTTTGTTTTTTGTTCTTTTTTTTAAGAAAGAATAGTTTTATCCATACCATAGCAATGAAGTTCTGTATAAGCAAGATGTAAACAGATTTGGAAAAGCCTCAGAGGGTTCTGAGAATGGCATTCTGCAGAGATTCTCTCTGCATCCAGTGAAGGACAAGAAAAGGAGGAGCAGGTGTTTACAGCAGACTGCAAGGTTTTGAAATACCCTTCCTCAGAATACCTAAGTATTGAATAGGAAAATTTGCACCCCTAAAATGGCACGTAGCTAGATTTCATATTTACAGTCTCATAAAAATTGGCCACGGAGCATATATTGTAAGGTGATCATTCACTTTTGAAACAAGGAATAACATGACCTGAGGTTTAGTAGAACACAGCAGTCCTTCAAAGATTTCAGATCATATCCTTGCACAACTCAAGTGCATACTTAATTTTGCCTATAGTAGTGTTAAAAATGTGATTTAACTGGTGTAGGACCACAGCATGGACAAACATGTTAAGTTGCTTACAGTGTGCTGTCTTTTGTTAATATTGTGTTCTTTCTGAATTATTCCCAATTTGACTAACCTGCGTCTCACCAGAGAGTGAATAATTAGTACTCATAGTCATTATCAATATCATTGCTATTTGAATCTTAAATGTTTGCTTGAAGTAATTGTATTAAGATGCTGAGGTTTATTTAATTTTTGCAATCCTTTAATGAGTTACCATTGAGAATTCACAGATTAAAATGGTTAAATATCTGTTTTGGAAGGTGTATCTTGTCTATCTTTGTTTCAACTGCACTTCAACTAGCGTTTATCCTTTCTTACATTACAAATAGTGTGGAAATTTTTCCTCTGCTACAGATGGTGACAAACTTTTCTTTGACTTTGTATGCTGTTAGTGACCTCAATGAAATTAAATTTTTACTTAAAAAGGAACAGTTTACCTTTCTTATACTGTAACTATACACATGTAAAGGAACAAAACACCCTAAGACATTTTTAAACTTCAATGGGCTCAAAAGTAACACATACAAAAAAAAAAAAAAAGAATTTCTGTAATATCTCTAATAAAACAAATTACTCAAAACAGATTTCAATATTTTTTCAATTTATTTAAGCCTACTTGAAAAGATAATAAAATTGACATAATTATTAATAAATATCAGTGAACGATGAAAGGAAAGCTAAGGAAAATATTTGGGCTTTCAAATATATGTAACAGTATAGAAGGGGGAAGTGCTCTGGTTTGGTATTTTCTGTCACAAATGCAGTAGTGTCTGAGGTGCTCTGGGACAGTCTGCCTGACTCCAGCTAGCATCCAATAAGGAGAAAAGCTTATGGATGGTGAAGCTTTTCAGCAGCCTCAGCAGTGATTTTCCTTGAAATACCTTTAATTGAGAAGACTGACAAATTGGAATTTATTTTATTTTTTTTATAAAAGAGGCAATATGGGGGGGAATGTTTTTATACAGACTCTGACTTGTTCAACTCTCATCATACAATGAGATAGGTGATGTAATAGATTTGTAGTTTTTCTCAGACATGCAGTTTATCTAACTTGGGAAAAAGAGCTTATAAAAATCAGTATCTCAAAGAACTATGTGACAGCTATGACAGGATTGGTTTCCTTTGATACTACTGTTACATTGGAACCTCTTCAATTTCAATTCATTTCCAAGACGATCCTGAAAAAGCTTAGAATTGTGTTTTCCCAGTTATCATTTCAAGCTCTCACACCTCAAATTTGGTCTGGGTACTAGACAGTTTTTCTGCTAAAGCTAGACGCTGAGCAAATGAGTCTCTTTTTACAGAACTTCTAATATAACAAAAATCTAAATTAAAACAGACATATTATTACAGACAAAATATAGACATCCGTAAAATCTCATTCCATGATGCCCACAGGAACATGTAAAATCACATGGGGTTTCAGTTGCATGAGTATAACCAATGTAATTTTAAAAATTAGAATTATGGCAGAGAAAATTTGCTCTAAATTATGCTGTCCTTCTGATCCTGTCTGACATCTAATTCTAAAAATGACCAAATCTCAGTCAAAAATCTGTTTAAAAGCCCAGTCTTGTTTATTCTCAGTGCGATTTTAAATGGAATGTTACCCTAAGAATGAACGCCGGTAAAAACCATCACAGTCAATAAATCAAGTGACCAAAAAGATGAAAAAATAATTTGCTGTCTTCTGTACTTCAAATATCTGCTAGGCCATATTCTAAAACCCTGTCTGTAGTATGTAAATAGCTTGAGGAAAGAAAATGGTGAGTAATGGTGGAGGGAGAAGGTACTTCAACGAAACAGAAGGAAGTGAAAGGCTTAGGGAAGCACTGAAGGAAGCAGAAACCACATTAAATTAGGAAATTATTCTGGAGCCAAGCATTATCCTTATAATGCATGTGTGATTTGGTTTTAGCCCTTGCATTTAACAGGATCTGCTGAACAGACAAATTCTGCGAAGTTTGATTTGTGGTCAAGCGAAGATACCATGAATAATCCTCTGTAGATAGTTACCAAATAGTTTGCATTTTTTTGATTATTAGTGCCAGCATTTTGCTGCAAGTTGCTCAGTTTGCCACACCTGATGCTCCACCTGCTTGAATGACAACTGAATTTGGAAGATCAAGGAACATGCAGCAAAACACAAGGAATGTAACAATTGAATAGAGACTATATGCTTCACAGATAGCTGAGATAATTTTCCAGATTTCCCTAATTTCCAGATGAATCAGCGTAGTCAATAGTGAATTTTTGTGAAGTCAATAGTGAATTTTTGTCAATAGTGAATTTGTAAAGATCCTTCTTGTTTCCACGTGTATCAAGAATATCTTTATGCAGATGAATCCACTTTAGTTGGTGGAATGCCTTTTTGAAAGTCTGCCACATATGAATACTTGATCAAGGAACCTGTACTCTATTGAAACAAAACCCCAAGATTGTTGATTATAATGCATGGAATCTACTCGTTATAATCTATGGCCCTTACTAGGAAAGCTAACAATCTTATTTTCATTCAATACACTTGAACTGAGTATATTTCTTGAATCTGACTAATACTTTCAATTCTTTCTTGAAATGCACTTCTGAGAATGTAATTTCAATTTTGTCATTTTTGTCTACTCAAGTTTATCCTATAATTTTTAGGCACTTAATTTTTTTATATTCTCTTTTGACATAAAGTATATTATACTTTTATTTTGGTTGTTGAGATTCAAGAATAACCATGTTCTTATTTTTCAAAGATTTATGTTGGTATATTTTCCTAGAATGACTCAAACAGCTTACAGTAAGGAAGTGGGATAAATATACTTAAAGATGCTCATATGATTGTAGAAGCAACTTACAACATGCAAAATGAAGGAAGCACCAGTCAGAGACCAAAAAAAAAGCAGAAGAATCAATAATTCCAGTTTCGGGAAAAAATAGGCAGAAGACTAGTCAGAAATTCCCATGGCTCTTGATGACACTTTGCACTCTAGGAGCAGCTCTTTCGGCAGACAGAGTCCCAGAAAGGGCTGCTGTGACCAGTAGCTTCTCTGTATTCCCCAGCCAGAGAAAACAAATACCTGATTTCAGATGGTTCAGAACAGGGAGACCTTTCCTATCAGCTCACAATCAGGTTATATGCAATGCACTGTGGTCCCTGCAGTCCAATGCTATTGACAAGGACAGTTGCAGTACCAGTTGCCCAAAACAACCTTGTTGCCAAAAATCTTCATTGGTGAACATTTAAGGCAAACTGTACAGCTTTGTTTTGTAACTGGGACATATAAAAACAATCTGCACATACTTCTTACGTTAAAAACCCTTCAAAATCCTAAGCCCTAACAATAGCATCTCAAGTATTACTTAAAATGGTCTTAATAGATTTTTAATGTTACCAAATTTCTCCTTTCTATGAAACATACCCATATTTACTTCATTTTGAAAAGTTAATAGTAAGTAGGCATCTATTAAGGTAGAGCTGTTTAGCTTCACCGGGGCAGCAAATGTGAATGATTATTTTCCTGGATGCTATCACCTAGTAATCCTGGCATTCAATAGCCTTCCATTTTCACAAAGTAGGAAAATTTGTACAATACTGTCAGAGAGAGCCATTCTTCTCCCCAGTAAGAAAAGAGATGTGTTAGGCCTGAATACTCCGGTTAATGTGGGATACAGAGCACATTTGAGTATCTAGAGTAATTTTTAAAGAGACTTAGTATTAGTTGTCAAATATAGACTGTAGTTAGAGACATACCAGAGTATAAGAGTAGAATGTGACATAGGAAATTACAGCATTGAGCTTTGCTTGCAAAGTTGGATGTTTCTGACTTAAACTCCATATGCAAGCAAGAAAGTCAGAGAGAGACAGTTCTCTGGGAAGCATTACTTTGCCAACAGGCAAAGTAGTTTGTTTGGTTTTTTGTTTGTTTTCTTTTGTTTGGTTGTTTGTTGGTTTTTTGGTTTGTTTGTTTGTTTGTTTGTTTGTGGGTTGTTGTTGGTTTTTTTGTTTGTTTTTGTTTTTGGGGTTTTTTTTCGGTTTCGGGGTTTCTCTTTGGTTTGGTTTGGTTTGGTTTTTTTAATGCACACAGAATTCCCTAACTCAGAAACTTTTCAATTGTGTCTCTAAAATGAGGCAATTTTTATTTTCCTTTTGTTACTATCAATAAAGCAATCACTTTACCTACTTCAGTGAGAAGAAATAAAGCAATTTATAAATAAATGTGCAAGCTAATTATTTAAAAGAAGCAATTAATTCATTTTGGATGCGTCTAGAGCAGTCAAAGAATGCTTGACATACAAACAAGATATCCAGGGGTGGAACTTAACCACAACTCAGTTAAAGTGGTCCTTATTACACAAAGCACTTTAAAACAACTTTCATAAGTTAACTATGTGGATTACATATTTACATATGAATAATTACATATTACAGGTGAACACACACTAAAACACCTTTGTAATTTTAATACGTTTCCTCCCTGTTATTCAAAATTTCTTTGCTTTATAAACAAAAATAAAATATTTTTATATGTAACAAAATTTATGCAGCTGATGATGGATCCTGAATCATTAGGGAATTTTGAGAAAATCTCATTCAGCATGAAGAACCTGGCACAAAACCTGCTGTGTTCTTAATCAGGTGAGTACTTTCGCAATTTAATTTTTAAACTACATATTTGCTATAGATCAGTTTATCTCCCTGGGAAATTTAGTTTATTCTCCTTCATAATTGAAAGAGGATATGTGTGTCCAGTCTTTCAGGTTTTTTTTAATTTTTTTAATATAATATGAAAAGTTAATATTTCAGTGATTTAATTTAATCTTAGAGAAATTTCTAACTAAACAATAGAATATGAAGATGACTAGTGGAAAATGTCCATACAAGCATGTGTGTGGGCATAGCACAGTTAGTGAAAACTTATTTGAAAATAACTTGATACAGTTACTGTGGTATTCTATTAAATTACACAAAAAGCAAATGGTATCCATTTCTCTTTCCTCATTAACAGAAGTTACTGTTATAGTGCCAGTTTCTGCTCAGAGGTCTTTTTTGATGCTAACTGTATACAAAATAATTATGTCAACTTAGCATCAACCTAATTAAAAGCAGACCTCATCCAACACACAAAATCAATACTCAGTATTAATCCTTTATTTTTCATCAATCCAGTGGAATTATCTTCATTTAAAAATTTTAATCACATTATACCAATTCACTCTGTGATGAGAGAGACACCCTGTTGGTGTTGTCATCCTCCTGTTTAGATACCTGTATGCACAGAGATGTGTATGTAGGTTAGATACCTGTATGCACATACTTGTATGGTACAGAGAGATATTTGAAACTACTTCTTTCAATATTAACTGCTCAAGTTGCAGAAACTGATCTCTGAGATGTAACAGTGCATGCTTTGAGTGATAAAGCATAATTAAAGAGAGAGAAAATAAATACCATTGGATGCAGCAATAGTCATGGGAAATTTTACCAAGAGTGCAGTTTGGTAGGCTGACAAGTGTACTCTTCTCCACTGTATTTTGAAATCACATCATTATATTGCATATGACAAAGTATAGCTTACAACTGAAAAATCATAATATGAAAAATACACTATAAACAATTTATGTCATTTTGTCTAAAGGAATGTTAGATATTATTAAATTATGACTTTCACTGAACAAAATAAGGATATTTAGAGCAGGGAGATACAAAATTTTAATTCCTTAGGCTTTGATCAACATAACTAGCTACCTCTTGTGACATGCCTAAATGTTTGCAAATTTGGTCATATAACAATGCAGTACAGAAAACAGGTTTCATGAATACAATTGATTAATGTAAACATGGCCACATTCTGGAGATTAATTTGGCATTGTTCTGATTGGGGAACATACTAATTGGCAATAACCTTCAGTAGCCTAGACATTTACTTATTACTCTGTTTTATGACTTTTCTATTTAATGATATTTCCAGACACTCTGCATGAGCTAGTGTTTGTCCAGGCCGAAACCATTCACTCTGGGTCACACACACACACAAACTAAACATTAAAAAAATCTCTAAACATCTAAGCATAGTAATTGCGCTTAATAGTTTTGCTGAGCACTGTACTATTCAGAAAGCCCTAGAATCTATCACAGCTTAAAGACATTTCAAGAATAGTTGGTGGCCAGACTCCCATTGGCTGCAGAACTAAAGTGTCACCATCATATATACAACAATCACAATCGACAATAAAATGGAAGCAATAACTTTTGCAATTTTGCACAAAAGAAGAAACAGATGCTAGAGAGGGGGTATTGCAGTTTGCTTCCAGTTAGATATAACGGATATAAAAACAATTTTGAAAAACCTATTAAGTAATGAAAATATGTCCTGCTAGGAAGAAAGTTAACAAGTACCAAAAATTCTTGAGCAGTCTAAAGACAAATGAAATTATTCAGTTCATATTTTCTTTGCTTCTTATTCTTTTCTTCCAATTCAATTCTTCAGTAGATGGAAATTTTGCTTATAATAACCAGAAAAAAAGAAAAATTGCAACCCTTCTTATTGTCCACTTAAGAGTCAGTAGACCACAAGATTATTTTTTTTCCTAAACACTGGAGTGAATGGTTATGTGAGGTAACTGAGACAGAACACCAAGAGAACAGACTCACCCTCAGCTCAGTTCATGAAGTCTTTAGTAGTTTTATGTACACCAGTCACTGCAGGAACTCACTCTTGCAGATGTGAACTGAGCCAAGCCTACTAATGATGAGCAAAACTGGAGCAAGCATTGGTGTTGTTGCTGTAGTAAAGATCCTACATTCAAAGAGAAACCTGCAGCTTTCACCTTCTTTGCAACATATGCAGGTGCAAGGGGATATGAAGGCAACCATACATACTTTTTAGAACTCTTAAATTAGACCATATTCCATAATATTTGGAGAAGGGATGGTACAAGCCTGAATTATTCTGTTAAGATGAATGACCCAACAGAATATTTATCTCCCAGATACACTATATTTCTCCCAGATCATATTCATTTTATGTTTTTTTTTTCATTTATTATTAAGTATGTGCCCATTTCCACCTGCTATTTAACCTAAAATTTAACTAATTATTGTGATCACAATAAAAATAATTAAAAAAATATTTAAATTAACCTCCCAGGACAAAATATATTATACATATATAGTGACATATTTTTATTTCACCCTCAGACACTGTTTTAACATTCATTTTTAATATGTGGAGGGAAAAAGGAATGTTGCTTAAATTCCCCACTACATAGTACTATGTAATCATTCCAAAATTTAGAATAGTAATTCTGAATTCTATTAATACTATATTTTATGGCAAATCAGTTTGGTTTTGCTGTTGTGTTGTTTTGGGGTTTTTTGTGAATCCACAAAATCTCACAGAAACAGTAAAACATGAAGGTTTAATTACAAAACTTTACTTTCAAACAGTCCTGTTGTAAATAGAGAGTCAGGCTAACACATTATTTAGGAGAACTGTAAACCGACATTTAAAAATCGTAAACCAGAGCTGTAGTTGTGTGAGGGACCTGCCCAGTGCTTGTGAAAGTGCATGCTGCATGCAAAGCATTTGGAAGAGCTGAATAGAAGCATTTGGAAGAGAAGGAAGAAGCACTTAAATGGCAGACACCATGAAAGACTTTCTGAAAGCAGCTTTGAGTTTTGCTGTTCATGAGCCAGGGCTATCAGCTGTTTGTGATACCTCAGTACTGCTATCATAGCTGACAGGGAAAAAGGTCTATAAGCCTTTGCCTCCTATAATAAGATATCCCTTTGGCATACAAAGCTCTATCTGTCTCTAAGTAAAGTCTATATTTAGACAACTAATAGTAAGTCTCTTTAAAAATTAATTATGCATATGTAGGTTTTTCTAGATTTTTAATTATTTAAATACAAATAAAAGTGTTCTCTACATTGGAATATTACTGTGTAATAAAGGTTATATAAAGTAGCTCAGGTACGTGCTCAGCTGGTAGCTTGCTTCTTACTGTGTTTCTCCCACAGTTGGTTCAGTTGTAATGAGCAGAGGACCTGCACAGTGGTGTGCCTGGAGATGCAGAAGACACAACAGTTTCCTCACTGCCCCTCTTACTCACAGGTTCTGGCCTGTAAGAGGGAATCTCTTCCAGATAGCAGCTTTCTTTTCTCTTTGAGCTTTTAGAATTTCCTCCCTGCTCTACAGAAGAAAAAAGAAATCCCATATATTGGGGAGATTTGATTTCATCAAGTATAAACCAATGCATTTGTAACACTATGAACATATTCGGGAAAGCTTTCTTGCTGTGTAAAGTCACTTTTATTCCTCAGATCCAAACAGAAGAGCAAGTTGTGTTCAGTGGCTCAGTCAGCGCTCGGTTGCAGAGTAGCCTGTGACAATAAATGAATACTTTGATAGTAATAATTTTATATATTTCTAGACGTCTAAAAGGCAAATGTCAAACCTAAGCTGGATATCAAGAATTCCTCAGTCACCAGTGAAGGGATAATGAAACAGATAGTCCTGAAATATGTGTAAAAACATATGGATGACAGGACGATGATTAAAGGCAGACAACATGGCATCACCAAACACAAATCATGCCTGATTAACTTAGTGGCCTTCTATGATAAAGGGACTACATAAGTGAACAAGGGAAGTGCTTCGATGTCACCTACCTGGACTTCTCTAAGCCCTTTGATGTGGTGCCCCATAACATTTTTGTTATTATATTTGGAAGATATAGGCTTGGTGGATGGACCATTAGATAAATTAAGAATTAGTTGGATGGCCACATCCTTAGAGTTGTAGTCAATGGTTCGGTGTCAAAGTGGTAAGACAGTAACGACTGGGGTCCCTCAAGAGCCTGTTCTGGGGCCAATGTTATTTAATACTTTTATAAACAACATAGACAGTAAGATTGAGTGCAACTCAGGAAGTTTTCAGGCAACACCAAGCTGAGTGGTGCAGTTGATACCCTGGAGGAAGGGATGCCATCCAAAGGGGCCTTGACAGACTGAAGAAGTAGGCCCACATGAACATCACGAAGTTCAACAAGAAGTGTGATATCCTGCACCTGGATCAAGATAAACCTCAATATCAATACAGGTAATGATACTTGGTGATGAGTAGATTGAGAGCAGCCCTGCAGAGAAGGACTTGGGGCTACTTGTGAATGTTAAATTGGACACGATCCAGCAACGTGCACTTGCAGCCCAGAAAGTCACCCATATCCTGGACTGAGTCAAAAAGAAGCATGGTCAGCAGGTGGAAGGACATGATTCCCTCCCTCTGCTCTCATGAGAACCCATTTCAGTATTACCTTGTGAAGCTTGGACAGATCTGCAATCCTTTTCCACTTGTTTTGTGAGTACTGGGAATCTCTCTGAGTTTTCCAGTGATCATCTCGACCTTAAACCATAAATTCCTTGTTCTGTTCACATTAAAAGAAGTGATGTATTTTAAATAAAGATTTTGCTTTAGAGCAATAGTAATACAGAAAAAGAGGAAAAAAAACTCCAACAAAACAAACCCACATTCAAAGTTATCTTTGAATAATTTGGAATACTTTGCTATTTTTTATTCAAAATTTGGTTTATCTTGCATTCAGATCTACCAGTTTGGAAAAAAAAATGGTTCTTGTCACTACTTCTCTGGTGTAAGACTGACATCTGGTGGTAAACTATGCAACAGCTGAGCCACAGGGCAATGGCCATCTTTCTTGTTTTGGTTATCCTACAGCTGACAGGATCTACAGTGCTTAGTTCATTTATTTTTAAGTGCAACAACACCTTCCTACAGATATTACAGTTGTTTGCAGTGTGTCTAGTATGGAGTAGATCTACCTTTCTTCAGATTAAATTTATAAAGACCTTTCTTTAAGTTAATGGAGTGTGATTTTAAATTGATCAGTGATTTTGCACTGCAGTTCAATAGTCTGCTTTCTCAGCCTTAGCCAGGATGTAATTCTTTTCTGAAGATATCCTCTGAACAAGTGCAATAGTGCTTGAAAATGCCAACGAATACTTAGTGTATGGTCTGACATTTTCAGAGTGCCCATGCCCAGTGATTATGTGTCATGGATGCCTCTTGGTTCAAGGTGAAGTTAATCTCACCTGAGTATACTATATCTCAGAAATAGATACAGAGTATCACAATTTTTAAAAATATGGAGGGTTTTCTATTGCTGTCAATTGACTGTCAATTCTGCCTACCTTGTCCAGCTCAAATGGAGAGTCTCACATTGTTAGACACATAGGCAGGAATGCTGTCTTAGGCATTTTATTGGAAAACCTGTCTGACTGCATGAGAGGGGTATGGAGCACCTGTCAGCTCACTGGAGCCACCCACTGCAAAGGATCTTCAGTCCCAGCGGGGAAAGTCTCAGGTGCAAGTGTGACTCCCAAAATGGCTCCTGGATGGTCAGACAGGGAAGTTACCTTAACAATGGAAAAGACTGAAGTGTTGAATATCTTCTTTGACTCAGTCTTTACTGGGAACACCAGCCTTCAGCAGCCTGAGGCCCCAGAGGTTGTAAATGCATATCACCACACAATGCAGCTCCTTACTTTGCAAAGAGCACTTTCCATTGCACGTGATTTCATTTATTTGTTCATTTTACAAGCCATAAACAAAGGTGAGTTTCTATGCTCCATTGCTCTAGTTGTCCAAGTCTGTTTACATTAAATTACAAGAGTAGCATAAACTACATCTTATTTTGAATACCTGCTCCCAGCCTTCTCCCTCTATCCCAGAACAGTGTTGTTCCTTTTCCCTTTTATTTTAATGAAATGTGTTGTGCTTAATTGAAATAATGTAAACAACTATGTGGTAGTGTTTTTAATTTTCTTTTTTAATCCCAGCAATACTGAGTAATTTACCTACCAAAATGCTAACTTCTTTCAATCATATTCTTGCTTAACCTACCATGGGAAAAGCATCAGATTTTTAGTAGATTTACTTACACTCTACCATTATTTTGGAATTTATCCAGCTTTAACATTTAGGCAATTTTTTGTGCATGGACATTATTTAGTAACCTGAAAGTAAAAATCTTTGTTTCGTGTGTGCACATTTCATCAATGCTAATAAAGGCATGGCCAGGTGAACATTAGTGATTATTTTACAGTGATAATGCCCTGATAATTGCCACCTCTCAGTCAGCGTTTTGATGCCTTTTTAGTTGGACCTTATATGTGGTCATGCTTACAGTCCTATTCTGTTGAAATGTAAACTAAAACCTGATAAATTTTAGCCTCCTTGATCACAGATAAAATATGCCATATACATTAAGTGCTTCATGGTAATGAGTGAGTGAAGGGTAATGAGTAAGTGAAGGGTAATGACATAAGGCCAATGAATGGCAAATCGTACATAAATTCAAAGATAAAGCATCTGAGATCCCTTAGATTTGTCTGAATATTTGATAAAGTCTAAGAACATAGATCTGTCAAAATTGAAACTCTTGACAAAACTTCCAGTGTTTAAAGTCAAATTGGGATCCTGTGGCTCCAAGAAAGCAGTGGCTCTGAGAAGACTGGTAGCAAGCTCAGGGAGAGGAAAATGTCACAGATGCAATGCAAGGAGTACAGAGATTGTGGAGAAAAAAAAATGTGGGTCTGCAGAATTCCTCTGAACAGCATGTGCTGTCTCTATTATAATCTATAGCTTTGTGTTTTATGGGCCTAGGTACAACCAATTTTATGTTAAGACCTATGATCTATGAAATTAAATGTATGCAATGATGAAAATCATAGAGTAGATTCTGACTTTGTGCCTGCTTTTGCCATGTGCAAGAGTCTGAAATTACTTGGGTTTTGCTAATTATAAATAGCTGAAAATGAGGTGATTATCTTCACATCCACTGCTGCACTCTGGCCATGAGGAAGTATTACCATGAGCAATTACTCCTTTTCAAATAAATTCCAGATTTCTAGGTTTTCAGAGAAGTTCTGATTTTCCAGTAGTGATTTTAAATCTCTCTGTTATTGTCTCAGCTTAATGAGACTGAAGTGTTTGCTAAGGAGGATGAGTTATGAGGAAGACCAAGCTCCTCTCTGTAAGCAATTGTAAATCCAAAATTAAAAGGCTCCAACTGAGCAAATATGTAGAAAGAAAAGATAACAGTCCTTTATTAAAGGATATATGTGTTTAGGCAGAACAACAAAAGAACACAAAAAAACCCCTAAACAACAATCCTGCACCCAAGGTTTCCTTCCAAAACCAGTTCAGTACTTTTTGCCTTTTGGTGCAATTCCAACCACGGTCAGCAGGGGGCGCTGTTGTATCACTGGAGGAGCAGAGCCTGCAGTTGATCCCTCGTGGTCGGCAGGGGGCGCTGTTGGGCTCTGGAGAAGCCAAAATGGAGATTACCCCCCTCACTGAGAAGGGGAAGGGGAAAAGGGGGAAAAAGGGGGTTCTTCCTGTGGACTCACCATGTCGACAGCTGGCTCTGGCTGGGATTTCCCCCCCCTTCATTGATGGGTATGAGCTGCTGACAGCGTGGGAACAGAGGAGGGAAAGGGCAGCCTCTTCCCTCAAAAGTTCCTCCACAGATGGCCCAAGCTTCTTTGATGAAATCATAGCAGGTCTGGGCAGTGGGCAGAACGGGGTGCGGGAGAACAGAGGCAAACCAGGGCCAAAGGCAGCCAGATGACCCATCCAAAAACAAAATGAACCCCGGAGTCCTTCTCTTCCCACACACCCTCCTTGAGTCAGGGCAAAAGTAAAGTGAGAATGGAGAGAAAAAAAAACCTTCCTGTGGAGAGAAAAAAAAAACTTACCTCTCCCCACCAGGCTTTTGAGGCCCATTAACTTGCAATGTAGGCTGCTGGCGAATTCTTTTGTGTATGTGAATCACTCTAGCCAACCACCCTCCTCCTCCCTTGTTCAACACCTTACTTTCACAGCGGTGCAGGGGAAAAAATTTCCAAGCTGGATTTTTAGAACAAGTAAACCTAGGACAATTATCTAGAGGTTCGCAGCCTTAATTCTAGTTTGGAAGATAGAGTTGTCTTGGAAATTATGATAAAATGGCCCAGGCAATTTTTTTTTTTAGTGATGCTGCGACAACGATTTTCTTGGTTTAGTGCTTATTTATACAGGGATTATATTTTCCTGCACAAGCACTTTGATTTCAGAATTTCACTGCTATATGGTTCTTATTTGGGAGGTTCTTAGGGAAAAAATATCTGTTGTCTTTCTCAGGCATTTTACTAATGATTAAAAAAATTCTTACATGATTATGACTGTAGTTTTAGGCGCAATTTCAAAGATCAAAATCAAATCAAGTGTAATGTCAGGAGGTGATTTTTTTTAATTAAAGAAATAAAGATTTTATAATAATTATTAGAAGGAATATGGCTGGACTTATG
Source organism: Lepidothrix coronata (assembly GCF_001604755.1). Lineage (NCBI taxonomy): Eukaryota > Metazoa > Chordata > Aves > Passeriformes > Pipridae > Lepidothrix > Lepidothrix coronata. The sequence goes on from NW_016690183.1 coordinate 2,410,844, forward strand.
AGGTTTTCAACAGTTACACAAATAAACATTTTACAAAAAGAGCTTTGGCTATAAAATCATTTCCTCTGAAAACTGTCTCAAGGACTTGAGCATCCACATTTGCCACTGCAAGTTTCATTCCTAAATGACAGGACATCCATTAAGTAGCCTTCATAAGCTTTCTTTTTGCCAACCATCCTCCCAGTTGTTTCCTCCACTACTCCCCCATCTCCTGTAATGAGTATAAGGAAAATTGCCTCTTGTAAGGGGGACAAGATAAAACTGAGGCTGAAGGGCAAAATATAATAAAAGCTGCACATGAGAGCAAATTAGGTGCCTGGCCCTGGGATTAGAAGCCATCTCTTCGATCCTGGTGTCTAGATTCCCTACATACTGGTGAAAGAACTTTAAATGTTTCAATTTAAGCAATGACAACATATAGGTTTTATTTTGCGTGGTACCCTGAGGTTGCTGACGTCACATGCATATTGCAATGCACATTTCCAAAGTAATAATAATAAAAATAATTGCTTGTTTGGCTGCTTTAAAAAGAATAGTTGGATTATTTATGAAATTTGAAAATATTTAAGAGATTTCTGCTTCCTGTTGGAATTTTTTTATCTTCCTTCGGGGGTGGCTGTAAATCAGTTCAAGACTGGTGTTGGAAGCCTCGTAGAAGCTCTTAAAAGACAACCTGTGCTCAGGAATTTCCTGCTGCGTTACTAAACTATCCTCTGAAACAAATGCTTAATACCTTCTTGTCTTAGTGAGGGTGGGGAGGGAGAGGGGCCTACTGACTGTTACGTGAGTAATGACCAAAGATGTTTTGGATCCTATTCCTGCGGTGAAGACCCTGAGGCCTGGAAGAACCTTGTTTTGGGAGTTTATGTGAATCTAGACCCCAGTTAATTTTCCTAGATGTGTTTCCATTTCTCTAGTAAATTATTGAGGTAAAAAAATAAAACTAATGTGTCCGGCATAAGAAGGCCTGTTTTCAGATACCAGAAAGGCTGATATTCTTACTGCAAATTACACTAGCATTAGAAAAGCCTAATTTCTGACCTTACAAAGGGTATCAGCTGGGAGAAAGTCAGAGAAAAGGCTTATGATAGAGGGTTTTGAGCAGATTTCCAGAATTGCAGTGGAAAGCATCTATGGGGAGAGAGAGAGAGAAGGCAGAGTTGTGACAAAAAAGAGGTACAGTGCCAACCCAATGGAAGTCAAGCCAGAAGAATTCATCCCTTTGCCCGCATGATATATAAAACTCACCCAGCTATAGTGGGGTGATTTGGAGATAAACCCACATCTCTGAACCCTGCCTTTGTGTTCTGATTCAGCAAGGAAGTCGATAGGATTACTAAGCACCTCTTTGCCTCAGAAAGACATAAGAAGGAAAAAATCCCAGTTAAAACGCTTTTACTCTCCACTGCCCAAGGTTTCTGTATTAACGAATTGATATTAATGTTGCTTTGCACAGATCCCTTTGGAAATAATCAAGTGACACCAGCCTACATCAGTTGCTGGATAATTTCACAGGCTGAAAAGGTGTGTTTCAGATTAATATTTGTCCCAAATGTTCTGTTGATCATGTGTTTGGACATGCCCTGTAGGTTCTGCTTCCACAGTTGTTAAACATCTGATTAACTTGAAGTGTGGAAATCAGCAATAATAAGCTATTAATGTAATTTAAACACGGGCAACGGAATAAAAGTCACAGTGTTTATATTTTCATGTAAAATTTAATGTTTCTTCCTGGGAGAGCAAACCTGATATTTCAATAGCAAATATCTATTTCACTCCTGAGGAATTTTAGTTTAGCTAAGCATATGTCACAATTTAAAAATACTAGAATTAGACTGAAAGAAAAAAAAATGCTCATTACTTTTATTAAGATCTTGATCAGGGCTTCTCACTAGCTTAAGTCACTGGAGGGAAATTTTACATAATGATGTAGAAAAGGAAAGATTTAAGAAACAGATTTTTCTAAGAGAAGCTGGCATGTTATTTCATGGTCTAATGAACATCTGCTGTTCCTTGTAACCTTTTAATAAGCTGTAAAAACTCAACAGAATTATTCTAAGACATACGCTTTTAAGATACTTAAAGGAGATACTGACTTGCATCACGTTGTGGTTTCAATTTCAATTCTATCAAATTAAATTAAATAAAAATTAAAAAAAAATAGGGTACAAATACTTTTTTCCTGACCAATGTTTTGGAAAATAGACCTTTTCCTATCAAATGCCATGTTTCCTCTTTAATACTTCTCATAGACCATATGTTCAATATTCAAATTAATCTGAATGTTTTCAAAAGTTTTAGAGTAACACCTCATATATATATATTTTTATCATTTAATTTGTAGGTATTTTCTTACGTGTTTGTTTTGAGTGTTTCTGCTTGGCATCTATGTTTTCAAGATGAGCCGTATTCATATACATACTTACGCTTATTTGGGTATCTGGAGATTTTTCCCTATTTGCACTACCTTAGATTTTCCCATTCATTTGGTATGAATTATATGGATGATTCTGTAGACAATATTTAATTGAATGCATTGCTTGTCAAAGTAGGTACAGACTTCTCATTTAGTGCTAGGCTAGTTTACATCACAGATTTGCATTTCACCTTTTCTGAATATATAATGCTGGAACCATACATTTCTGCATAAATCTGCAAGCTTTCTGAAGTTCTTTGAAAAGAACTTTATAACTTTATTGTAATTTGCATACCAACCTGCGAAATATATTTGGAATAATGTTATTTTTGAAACTTTTGACATTTCTTGAAGCAGTACCTTTATAACAGTAGATTTGCAGGGTGCCTTCAAAGCAGGCATGGAGGCTCTCAGAAACTCAAGCTCCTTAGACTAGTTAGTCCCCAAATAATGTTTAAACAGGGAAAAGCAGACAGTTCAGTGCTGCTGGTCTCATTTTTATTTTTGCAAAACATTTTTGCTGGGCATATGAAAGCGTCAGTCTTATGTTTTTGGTCACAGGCTTTGCAACCCTGGTGGTTCTCTATCCCTTCTGAATTTGAGGTTAATCTCACTAACCAGAACACATTGCTGCTGCTTTGCTACCAGCCACAGACTGAAAAGAGATTTCTTGGATTTATTTTCTGTGTGTAGGATGATTGCTTTAATGAAGCAACATGGTTTTTTTGGTCTGGACACTTACAGATAGCCTTTCAAATGGAAATCCTTCATGTCCAATAATTAATGCAGGAGAATTTGAAATGCAAGAGGAAACCTACCACTGTTCCAACTTTCTTGATGCTTCTTACATGATCTTCTATGCAATCTTCTGTCTCTGATGATCTGTACTTCCTTAAAATAGGGGCTTTATCAAAATAAGTTCTCTAATAACCTCTAACCTCATCTAGCCTTTAGAAAATCAGAGGGAAAGAAGAGATTTGACTAAAGGACTATTAAAGTTTAGGGAAAGGCTGAGGCAGCTAGTCAGCAGTCTGTTCTGAAATCTGAAAAATGGTGTTCTTTTAGTACCACTGCTCTCATGCAGTTATCATGGTTGAATGAGGCAGAATTTCGTTACATATAGACATGGTATACATATTAAAATATGATATTGTACTATGTGTTCAGTGTATGCAGTACTTGGAAAAGATACTGTTTATATTTGCTATCACACGTGAAACATCACAATTTCAAGCTTTAGTGTTTGCATATGAATTCTATGGGAGATTGACGTCTTAATAGAGATAAAATTTATAACTATAAAATAAATAGAAAAAATTGGAAGACAAGACAATTCAGAGAGACACCAAATTTCTGATATAACTCGTATATACATTTATGTTTATCTGTAATGAACTAAGAAACAAAGAAGCATAAAAAGCTAATAGTGGTGCCATAGATTTTTTTATCTTTCAGTGATGGATTTCTTAAAAGTTGGAGTGAAACCTGATTATTCATATTATTCACATAATTATTCATATTATTGAAATTAAAAAATAAAACAATCAGAATGTTTAGACTGTTGAAATAGATGAGGAAAATGCTATAAATGAACTTCAGTAGATGAAAGATGGGACATTATACTGAGGAGCTTCCTGTGCTCTCCTTACCCTTTCTCAGTTATACACTGTTGGAAGCAATACTTTGGTCTAGCTGAACCTTTCAGCATGGTCATTTTCAGTTTACATAATTTCAATTCGTCTTCTCATATATTCATTTCTCAGTATGTGCCCAGCTTTAAACACTGCAGTAATCCCATTGGATCAAATGGGAATGACTCCTTTAAGTTTAGTGCGTGGTTAAGTTTTCAGAGGATCAAGATAACACTTAGACAATGTCTAGTTTAGAAATATAAATGGAGCATGCAGAATGCAAAAGGGAACAATATGAAACACAACACCTCTTATTAAGTGTTTTTGAGGCCAAAAAAAAAGCTGCAGTGATATTAATCTATATTTTAATCTGAAGTTTTAGTAGTAAAATCATGGAGTCCTTTAACATTATTGCCCAGAGTATTCTATATAAAACTGTTAAGACCAAAGATTAATTATTTGCAGGACAGGCTGTTACTGAAAACTGAGATAAGCTGAAGTCAAATATGTTTCATTGCATTTTTAAGTGTAGAGAAACATCACTGTGAGGAGAACTTAGTTCTCTTATTTTTCTTTATATAACTATAAATAGAAAATGTTATTTCATTCATTTGTAAACTAAGACCTTCATTACTCATTTGTGGTTTGTTATACACATGAGCTAAATCTGTCCTTTCATATGAAACAGAATGAAAATCCCTGTCAGCTGTAATTGCTGAATGTGGAAGACAAGTGTTACATTATTTTTCCCCAGTGGAGTGAATGTTTGCCATGTTTAATATAATAAAATTTTTTTTTTCCATGAGTTATTCAATAATCCAAGGCTAAATCCTTTCTCATTCTTCACTTTTGACAGGTTGAAATCTCAAAGTATTTATTATTTTTTTGTGAGGTTATTTTATTTTTTCAGTAGAAACCACATGTACAAATGCCAAATGAACCGATGCTAAATAAGAAAAGAGCTGAGATGGATGCACAAGGAACTGACAGGAACCTGCAATCCAGCTCTGATCAGCCGCTGGTAACTGTGCAATAGAGCTTTAATCAAGAAGGATCCATAGAACTTCCTGTCTTAGTGTCCTGACATAATGCAGCTACAGAATGTTTAAAATCAAGCAAGAAGAAATAATAACCACACTTGAAATGGACTGGAGGAATAGGAAAAGAGAGGTCAGATTTCAATAAAAGAGCAAGGAAATTAGAGTTTCCAGATATCAAATGTGGTCAACTCTGAGATAGTGAGCCTGATCTATCAACTAAGCCTCTGACAGATCTACCACCTTAAATCCTTTCCCTGTCTGTGTGTGATCTCCACAGAAAAGTCTCTTCCTACTCCCTAAAATTCTAGAAATTATACATCGAAGGGAGATTATAAGGCAGGATCCTTTCTAAATCCTGCAGGAAACTGAAAAGCACAGGATTAATGTAGTCTAAATATGGTGCAAACAGACAGTGATTTAGTTGTGTCTTGGATCCCATGGATAATGTCAAGATAAAGAGAAAATGTCTTTAAAAGGAAAAAGCAAGTCCTATATTTGATATAGATCTCCTGGTAAAAAGTAATCTTTTGGGATCCACATGAACATTACAGGAACCACACTGTTTCCAAACTGTATTGCTGGAAGTTAATTAAATGCTTACATTTGGAGTGAAGCCTTTGGTGAAAATTTGTGACTCCCTGGAATATGCTCCTTCACAAAAGTATTACTTCAGAATGTTTTTTCATCTAAAGTTGTCAAATGAACCAATTCTTATGAAGCTGAGCTATATTAGGGGGTTTCTTAGACCCAGTATTGAGCATCATCTATTAAGAATTGTATCAGAGGCACATTCTATATCAATGTGTGTTTTCCTCCTGCTAGCAGCTTCATTCCGGCATCTACGTTAATAATTCCCTGAGGCAAATATCCCAGGGCAAGTTGTGCGAAACACAGTGCTTAAGATTTCTTTTCATCTCTGTATTTTGCACTCCTTGTCTAAAATGAGATAAATTGGGAAGTCCTGGAAGAAACAGGAGAATTACCATTGCTTTTCCCAAGGGCTGAGATTAAAAACATTTCCCCTAATTTTGTTCCTTCCAAAGGCAGGAAGTAAGACATTTTCCTCTGCTGTCTGTGGAACCATTCCTGTGAATATTTATTTAAATTAAATCCCTAATTCTGCTTTCTATTGACAAGATTTTTAACTTTTCCCAAGATATTTCAGAGATATTGCGAGGTTTTTCTAGAAAACTTGGCAGAACACAAGAACAATTTAATAATAGACCTGTTTCAGACCAGCAGTGTATGTCTGCTAGTTTGAAAATGCTTGTTTAACAGACAGCTTTGCAGATTAGTACATGTTAACTTCAGCAGGTTTCCTTTTTTGATTATAAGTAGGTATAGACTTCAAGTTCCTAGTTAAATCACTGTCTGTAAATTACTGGTATTTTTTTGTTTTGTTTTTTTAATGCCTTTTTTTCTTTCCAATATGTTTAACTTTAAAATTTGAGCCTTGGCAATAAAAATATTAAATGAATTTTCAAGCATCTTTTTATGAACATCCAGATTCTCATATTCACTGTGTGAAACACTATTCTGCACAGTCTTGGTACATTCCATAAACTGACTGGTTTAACAAATCTCAGAAAATCATCTCTTTTTCTCTGTGCTATTCAAATTTAGGTATTAGATTAAACAACACACAAACAGGGTGTGCTGAAAGTTCTTAGAAATTGCTTGCTGGCTCTGTGTCCACAAGATGTCAGTGTGGATTCTTAATTCACTTCTACTATAACTCTCTGCTTTATATTACTGGAAACAATCATGACAAACTCGGGCAATCCCTCTGCAGACATTTCCTTTGAAGCTGAAAGAGGTATTCATCATGTAAAAATCCCATTATTGACCTGAGTCTGATCTCTACCGTTTAAAGGGATCAGGCTGGTGTTTCTAATCTTTCCTTGGAGGAGAAATACTAAGTTTGCATGTGTCTAGTGAACAGAGAGAGCAGTGAAACTGGTCTGACAGCTGACACCAAAAGGGCTGATGGGTTTGAGCAGTAGAAGACATTGGGTATCCAATCTGGAGCAGAAACAAGGTGCTAATGGCATGGGGCTGTGAAAGCTAACTAAAATTGCTCAGAGACAAGGCTTGTTAGGCTAGAAACATTGCAGTGTTAATGGAGCGTAGTGGTTTGGTTTTTTTTAGCATGATTTGATATTTCTTTATTGGCTTGCATTGCATCATCTGGGTGCTAACATGTATTTGATTTTAACTGGTTATCTCAGCCTAACTAATGTTGATTAGCAATAGGTGCTGCATATTCATCTCCTTCTGTTTAAAGCCTGTTAAGCCTGGTGATTTTAGTTCAGGTTGTTTACTGTGTCTTGCTATTTGTACATCCCTGTAGTGAGGGAAAAAGCCCACAGAATTTGGTAAGCTTTCAATGCCCAAATAGCTGTTGCTTAAATCCCACTGAATTTCATCTGAGTTGCCAGCTTTTGCTGAGGAGAATTCGATTGACCTTAATACTACAGATATGTAGCACATAAGAGGCATTTAATCAAGTCTCACACACCACTGCTTTGAAAGCCTGCTTGAAAACTCTGAAGAGATCCTGATAAACATTTTATTGGAATGCATTTTTAATCAAAATAGTTTACTTCATGCAGCTAGAAATAGGAACTATTTACAATTTTTTCTTTAGATAAATGAACTAAAATGTAGTTAGTAGACTACTTTATAAATAATACTCTCTAAGTGAGACTTGAAGAGAAACAATGGCTTTGAATCAAAATTATGATAGATCTACAGAAAACATTTTCTAGCAGTATGCATAAAAAGAATGTGCCTTGTATGGCAGAACCTGATTTTATTTCCAATATGTCTCTCAGTGTAAGGAAAACAGCAGGGAATCCACATCTATTAAAGCCAAATCTGCTTTTTCTAGGCAATTAAAAAGAAGTTTAAAAACGTATCCTTTGCCTATCATAAGGAAGATTAATTTTTTTCAGAAAAAGTAGAAGTGAAATAATACCTAAAAAAACTTAAGATTTCTTTTGTCTGATTTTTATATCATATTTTCTGCATAATTGCAATTCTAGTCATCTTTAAATGTAGCTTAGGTGTGGGAATCTGAAGAAACACTGTATGCTTCCCATGCTTATCACACTGTGAAAAGCTGCAGTGTTATTTAAAATAAGATGATGAGATATTAGATCTCAGATATTTGTGGGAGAAAATTCTTCGTAAATATTAAGATAGTACACTACTGTTCAAAATTAATAATTTAAGTCCTTGAAGTTTTATGATTCTCCAGTTATTTGTTATACCGCTGGCATGTTTTCAATATTTGTGTTTCAGACACGTTCTCTCATATTCCCTTTGACAGGGACCTTAGGAGTAGATATGAAGGAAATGTTGGGAAATACTGGAAATATTGTTCCAAATTTGGGAACATACTTAAATGTTCTTGTGGGTCCCACTGACTCAAATGAAAAAAAAAAAAGGAATTATCTGGGATTCTAATCTATGCAAGCATCTTTTATTTCATGCAAACATTATAGAAAAGTAGAATACAATTCTTATCAGTACCATGTGTTCTGCTTACTCAGTCTTTGCTATGGATTCAGTCTTTGGTACAGATCACTTGTTTTTTTCTGTTTTAAAATAAGATCACAATTCCCGAAAGACGTGATTTTAAGATGCTGCTATCAATAGTAGCCATCTGGACAACCATGTGCTGATAGATCTTAGCAGGAGCTAAAGGACAGATAGATACCGCATACCCTTAACCTCACGAGAATACACTGATGATGCTTCAGTGAGATTTGGCCTTATTTCTGATTGAAGGAATTGCTGAAGACAGCTAATGCCTGCCTGCTTTTTTGGGTCTGAATTTGCAGACCAGTATCTGAAGAAGCTTTGATGACCTATTTAATGGCAAAATGACCCCTTTTGATAGGTATGGAAGCAAGAATAAAAATGCTATTCTTACTGATTGACCCCCCTATACAGGAGACCATATTTTGTGATGGTTCATATGACCATGTTTGAGGATATTTTTCATCTGGTCCCTTAAGGAAAAGATTAGTTTTCTGTTACCCTCTTAATTCCCCCTAAGAATATGAACCCTTTAAATAATTAAAAAAAAAAAAAGTGAAAAACACCTCCAAGAGAATTAACTTCCTTCAAGCTCCACAGAAGTTGTGAGAGAAAAGAGTCAAATCACTTCCCTCCGTGGAGAAAAAGGCAAGTGTTATCTCACGAAAGAGCAACACAGAGGGCATGAGCAACTCAGGATATTTCTTGAGTGCATTGCTGATAACTTCCTGACACACGAGACCAAGGAGCTGATGATAGGAGATGCCTATCTTTTCTTACAAAAAAAAAAAAAAGAACTGGCCAGGGATGTGAAGCCAGAGGGCAGTCTTGGCTGCAGAGACTACAAGTTCAGGAGTGGAGTTCAGGAGCCAGAGATGAGGTATCCAGGCAAAAAGCAGAATCACAAACTTCTCTCTTCAGGAGAAAAGACTTTAGTCTGCTTAGAAGAATGCCACAGGAGACAGCTCTGGAGTTAAAAAGAGTTCAGGAGAGCTTTTAGATTTTCAAGGATAACCTCTACTAAGCTAAAATTTTGCCCAACCCCATATGCAGAAGAATGGCAGAAGGCCTGCAGAGATGAACAAGTAGATCCTAACTAAACTCAGGCTAAAGAAGAAACACATAGGTTGAAGTTGCTTCGGTAACTGTGCAGAGAAAGAATGTAGAAACATTGTTCAAAAGTGAAGAGATAGGGTTAAGAAAGCCCAAACACATCTGGAATTGAATCTAGAAGGGAACAGGATGTACCTCAGGATGGACTTCTACAATTACACTGACAGGAAAAAGCAGACTAGGGAAAACATGGGTCTTTTGCTGAACTCAATGAAGAACATACTGACAAAGTATGTGGAAAAGACTGAGGTACTCAGTGCTGCCTTTGCCCCATTCTCCACTGGTGTGATTTGTCTTCAGGAATACTAGGCCTCTGCAACAGTGTGAAAACCCAAAGCAAGGGAAAACAGCTTGGGTAGGGGAAGATTAGGTTAGGGAATAATTAAACACACTGGATATTTAGGACCTAATAGGATGTACCCACAGTTATGAAGAGTGCTGGCCAATGTCATTGTCATTTGTCTTTGAAAATTCATGGTGGTCAGGAAAGGCTGCTGAGGGCTTGAAGAAAGCAAATGTCACTCCTATCTTCAAGAAGATCTAGGAAGATCTGAGGAACTACAGATTGGTCACCCTCACCTTGATTCTGGAGAAAGTGATGGAACAAATAATCATAAAGAACTTTTGCAAATTTAGAAAGGACAAGAAGATGATTGGGTGTAGTCAGTATGGATTTAGTGAAATGATGCTTAGCCAACTTAAATGTCTTTTATAAGAAAATGACTAGCTAGGAGGATGACGGAAGAAGACTGTACACTTTTTACCCTGATTTTAGCAAGGCTTTTGATGCTGTATCCCATAAAATACTCATAGACAAAGTATGAAGCATTGACTAGATAAGTGAGCAATGAGCTGGACAGAAAACTATGCTCAAAGGGTTGTGACAGGCCATTCAGGGACCAGTCAATAGTAGTGTATCCCAGGGTTGATTATAGGTCATACTCTTTTAATATTTTCACTGATGACCTGCTTGATGGGACAGACAGCACCCTGAACAAGTTTATAAGTTGTTATCGAACAGGGGTATACATCAGGTGTCGCTATGATTTGACAGTTGGTTGCATTGCCAACCAGAGAAACCACAACAGGCTAAAGTAATGGTCCAACAGGAATCTCATGAAGTTCAAGAAAGGGCAATACGAAGTTCTGCATCTGAGACAGAACAACCCCAGGCAGTGCTGCACCCCTGGAGCTAACCAGCTGGAAGGCAGCTTTACAGAGAAGGCCCTGGGTGTCCCAGTGAATATCAAGTTTAACATCAACCAGCAATATGTGATTGCAGCAAGGAAGGTCAGTATCCTCCTGAACTATGAAAAGTGTTGCTAGCAGGTCAAGGAAGACTATTCTTCCCCATTATTCAGCACTGGTGGGACCACATTTGGAGCACTGTGTCCAGTTCTGGGCTTCCTGATGCAAGACATACATGGGCTTAGCAGAAGAAGTTGACTGAAGGGCCATGAAGATGATGAAGGGATTGGAGCACCTGTCATATAGGTAGAAGCTGAACTGAGATTATTCAGCTTGGAGAGGAGAAAGCTCAAGGGGAATCTTATCAATGTGTATTGATATCTGGTCAGAGGGATGAAAGAAGACAGAATCTTTTCAGTGATATCCAGTGGATGGGAAAGAGGCAACATGCACAGGCTGAATTGTAAGAAATTCCATTTAAACCTAAGGATAAAATGTACTGTGTGGGGTGTCAGGCACTGGCACATGTGGGTCACAGAGGTTGAAGAATTCCCTGAATTCCCTGTGTGGATTTCATCAGATCATAGATTTTTTAAAGGGCACTCATGTCTGACTTGAGAAATGAATCCTGCTTAAGAACTAAGAGCATAATTTGCACTCAAGTTCAATGTTATGATAATGTTTCTTCTCCATTAGCAGAAGAATCACCCACTACTAGTCTCAGTAGCTATTTTGATTGCATCAAGACTTTTTTTAAGTTTGAGACATCTGGTCAGTTTCACTTTGAAATGAGTTTTAAAAGTGCTTTCTGTATATTTTAGATGTGGACTGCTTTGGGGATGACTAACATCATGTTTGACATTTAAAGTCAGATCTCCGATGTTTTTTCATAAAATTGTTGTATGTATTATCCTCTGAATATATAAAGGCTGCAGTAGCCAAGTCATCTTGTCTTTTCAGGGCTGCCTTTCTGCAGGTCAATTTTTGAATTAGAGTAATGAAATTATCCGTGATTTTGTTCCACTAAAATTTAAATATGATACCATAATATGTATCCCATACTGTTATCTTACTCAGCTAGAGAATTGATGCTCTGATAGAAATATGGTCTTATCTGACAGGACAGAGGAGGGTGTTCTTGTCATTACAGTGTTGCTCAGAGAGATAAGGAATTTGGGGTTAATTTCAGTGTTTTACTTAAGCTTTCTTTAAGATCATTGACAAGTTATTTTGGATGAAAATTACCATAATAATATCAAAGCTGAAGTTGTACCAAATGCTTCCTCTGCTAATTACTGTGACTTTTCTTCTCAAATTGGAGAAGAAATTCTTCTGCACTGTTGTCTGTTTAGCTGACTATTCAGATTATAAGATGTTTGGTTCATGGGTTGACATGTAATACATGTTTTTATCGCGTTTACACTCAATGTCGCTACTGGAATTTTAATAGCAATAACTAAACATAAAAATCATCCTAACAACTTGAAGAGAGTAAATTGGAAAGACAGCAATACTGCCAAACTATATATCTTTCATCAAATCTAATTATAAAGATGCTCTGCCTACACAATTAGTGCATTAGTAAGGATTGACTTAATTTACTGAAAGGTGCCGCGAAAGACTTCTGAAGCACTATTACCTTGCTCTAAATGTTACAGCAGCCAAAAAAAAAAAAAAAAAGTCCTCATTCAATCCATGTAGCTTTGGGACCCACTTAACAGAAGCCAATAAGCTTGTTGGAAGGGTTTATATAAATCAATACAGACAAAAAAATCCATAAGACAACCCTCGAGCAACAGGTTAATCCTTGTTATTCCCTGTTGTTTGGGTCAGGAGTTTAATCAGGCTTCTCAAGAGACCACTACAGTGTGTCTCTGAAAATCAGAGTGTCATTGACATTTTGTTTTTGGAACAATAATATACCTATTCCTACTGTAAATAACTGTTTAATATCCAAAAATTGGTTTGGTTTCTGAGAAATCACTGAGAAGTAGTTTATCTTTTCTCACAGGGGAATTTAGGATTATGCCTTAATCTTATTACAGCTCTCAAGCAAATCAAATGAAGTCTTAATACAGCAATAGAGTTGCAAACCAATAGTGTAGTTTAAGGTTTTGTTGGCATGTCCATTTTAAATATTTTGTTCCAAGGAGGTATAAACCCAGCATTGGATCTGAGGTAAAGCTTGGCATAGTGATCTTATCACTACTGGAGATTATTTCCAAATACAGTTAGAATGAAAAACATTTTTAGTGTGAGGATGACTATATTCAGCAGAATATAACTTTACCAGTGGCAAATATCTATGCTTGGTTTTCTGTTTTTAAAAATAGGAAAGTAAAAGATTCATTTCTCTTTCTAAAATTGATGAGAAGATATGTTCAGGGTAATTGAACTCAGAACAGCTTTGAGTACCAAAAAAAGGAGGGCTGATCCTGGTCCCATTGAAGCCTGCTAAAGGTTTTCCATTGACTTCAGAAGGTTAGAGATTTATATGCTCGATCAGAAACAGAATTTCTTTTCCATTCTCAGTCTGACAGAACTTTCTTCATGATTTGCATCTGTTATTTGTGTCAGTAGGGTAAAGTGTCAGTTGAATGCAATTTGCTCATAGGGGATGCATTGCATAGTAAGACACAAGCAGAACCTTTTCCAATCTCACTGAATTCACTAGGAAATGTTCTGTTGACTTCAACATCCACAAAAACTGGTGTTTATATATTAAAAGCAAGATATGCACAGACGGGGGGAAAAAAACCCCATCAGAATGTTTCAGTGCTTTGAGATTATGTAATTGTTTTGATTGTCACTGCTGATCCAAATCAGCAGTGGTATTTTAAAATCAGATGGTATTTTAGAAGTACCGGGACAGCATCAAGCTGTTGCTTGCAAATATTTCTCAGGGAAAAAACCCACCAATACTGGGCACTTGTAGATACAGAAAAATGAAATAAAAAATGAAATAACTTGAAACCAAGTCAAATAAATATGACATTTTCCAAAAAAATTTGGCAACAATGAAAAAAAGTTTGTGATTAAAAAAGAGAGAGAATAAACATGATGAAACACCTTCCTGAAAAGAATGCTAACTACAAATTAGTGTATTTTGGTATTCTAGGTGGCTTTTAAATGAATAAAATTCAAGTTCATTGTTTGTTTTACAATAACAGTGAATTAACAAGGAGAAATGAGACATAATAATAACCAAATTACTAAACATCATTTAAATATCTACTATTTACCTCACTAAGACAACAATGATGATTCTAAATGGAATTACGCATTATTCTATTAATGCATGCATCTTTGGTTCACAATACTCTTTGACAGTTCATGCATGTTTTTAACTCCTGGTGACTTGTAACATATAAGGAAAACAGAAGATATTTCAGGAGATTTGGTAGTAAAGTACCTAAATTTTATTAACGTTTAAGTCTTTTGGACATCTTGACTCACTTGAGAGGAGAAGATTGTAGTGTGGGTGATCTCCTAAACTCTTCATACTTTAGAATAAGTTACTCTGATCTATAGTTCTCTGTTATAAATTTTTGATGAAAAAAAATATATTATCATTTTTAATTTAGAATAATTTAAAAATACATCCTAGAGGAATGGAGTGAGACTCTGTTCCCCTTCTCAGTTGTGTAGTATCAGCTGTATCATACTTGATATGGAGTTTCTAGCCCATCCTTAAAGATCTCCGATATTCCCTGAAACTCTACAATAATTAAATGTTGTCCTTATCCTTGTCCTTGTCATTACCCTGTGGCATAAGTTGCAATATATTATTGATCAGTTCTTTTTCAAGTTCCAATTCAAAATAACATCATCTTTTTTCTTAGAAGAATTGTCACCTGGTTGTTGTTTACCTGACTATTTTCTCTTCAGTAAAAGAGGCTCTTTAATGAATAAAGGTATTTTCTTTTGCCCACAATTTTTATTTTTCCTGTTTATGAATGTAATTTTATAAGCCTGTTCTTCAGGTCCCAGATGGTCATTCACAACTTAGCATCCATTCACTTTTAACAAGGATAGCCTCTTTTTCATTGTCCACGTTTCCAACAGAAATACCAACACTTGCCAGGTTTAGGGATTTCTAGCACAAAGGAAATCAAGTCATCACTATAGTAATAGGTTTTTTTCAACCAATTTTGTACTCTTTTCTAAGCTCTATAATACTCCATTATTTTGTTCGTGCAAAGTCCTATGAATCAGTTAAGAGCCTTAACAGAAGGCAAAATGTTTGGGTTATGTTGCTTTTCCCATCACAGGAGGAATGGGAATATTGCACTTGACAAACTCATATAAACTTACTGCTCATCATCTTGTAATCCACAAGATGGTTGTAGACTTTTTATTTCTTCTAGTTGTTTTCCTGGAAGTGGAAATTGACAAGACTGTAATTCTAGCAGAAAAACTCAATCTTTTTTGTTCTTCTGACCTTCTCATAGATTCTCAAGAATATCTAGTAGCATTACCTTTTGCAGATAATTCTACTTCAAAGAAATAGGGACAGAGACAGTGTTTTTGTGTTCATGTTTTCAGTCCTTTTAAGAAGTCTTATTGACAAAGTGTGTGAAAGTGGGTTTGTAGTTTATTTAGGGAGATTTAACACTATTGCTGTTCATCCTGGCTATCTTAGTACATTGTTAAAATTCAGTGAAGGCTTATAGCCCCTCATAGACTAGGACACCAAGGAAATATGGATGAAGAATTTTTTTCTCCTCCCACAGAATTTTCGGTTTAAGTTACTCTTACTTAGGCTGATGGATAAACCAGTTCATGACACCCATGGATGGAACTGTGTGATCTGTGGTTTTGTGACAGTAATAAATATTATGGTGTGATGCCTAGTGCAGAATGTCAAACAGATCATCACCTTGCACGTTGTAAACTTAACGTCCACTTTAAATTCAAACCTAAAAGGGGTGGTATTCCAAGGAGGAGACTCCAAGTTAGCAATCTCCAATCAGCCACAGTAAGAGACAGATTCCAGGCAAATCTTCAAACTAGACTCAAAGATCATTCCATAGATCCCTCTCCCGAAGCGCTTTGGCAACATATTAAAAATAGCATCCTGTTGACCTCTGAAGAATCTCTAGGGTTCTCCTTCAAGATAAACAAGGACCGGCTTGATGAAAACAATCAAGAGATCCAGGAATTGTTGAGGAAGAAGAGAACTGCTCACCAAACACACCTTGCTCAGCCATCTTGTTATGTAAGAAAAGCAGCCTTTCGTCTTGCATGCAGTAAGCTCCAACAGAAACTTCGAGACATCCAGAACAAGTGGTGGATCAATTTAACAGAAAAAATTCAATTATGTGCAGATTTGGGTGATTACGGAGGCTTCTAGGAGGCTTTGAAGGCAGTGTGTGGACCTACACATCAGTTTCAAAGCCCTTCACTCAGTGCAGATGGTCAAATGCTTCTCATAGATAAAATTTCCATTCTGAATCGATGGTCTGAACATTTTCAGGCTCTTTTCAGTACTAGCCGTGTAGTGCAAGGCTCAGCAATTCAGTACATTACAAAACAACCGGTGAAGTATGAATTGGACGTTTCCCCTACTATGGGAGAAACCCTTAAGGCCATACAGCAGGTGAAAATCAGCAAGGCAGCTGGAGTTGATGGAATTCCATCTGAAGTCTGGAAACATGGGGGCCTTGCACTCCATGCTAAATTTCACGAGTTTGTGGTGCGCTGTTGGGAACTAGGTGAACTACCATCAGATCTTTGTGATGCAGTCATCATCACCTTGTATAAGAAGAAAGGTGCTAAATCAGACTGTTCAAATTATCGAGACATTACTCTTCTCTCCATTGCTGGTAAAATCCTGGCAAGAATAATTTTGAGCAGATTAATACTCGCTATCGCAGATGAACTTCTACCTGAAACCCAATGTGGTTTCAGAGCCACTAGAAGCACCACAGACATGGTATTTGTTCTCAGACAACTGCAAGAGAAGTGTAGGGAACAGAATGAAGGACTCTATGTAACTTCTGTTGATTTCACCAAATCTTTCGATACTGTGAGCAGAAAAGATCTGTGGTAGATTTTGGAACTATTAGGTTGTCCCCCCAAAGTTCCTTAAAATGATCATTTTGCTTCATGAGGATCAGCACGGCCAAGTCAGATATGGCGATGAACTTTCTGAGCCCTTTCTAATAACTAATGGTGTGAAACAAGGCTGTGTTCTTGCACCAACCCTATTCACGGTCTTCTTCAGCATGATGCTCCAAAGGTCCATTGCAGATCTTGATGAAGAAAATGTTATCTACATTCAATACTGTACTGATGGAAGCCTATTCAACCTAAGGCAACTGAAGGCCCATACTAAGACTTTAAATTGTCTTGTCCGGGAGCTGCTTTTTGCTGATGATGCTGCCCTCATTGCCCACACAGAAGCAGCTCTGCAGCTGCTGAGCTTTTTGGACTCGAAGTCAGCTTAAAGAAGACTGAAGTTCTCTATCAACCTGCACCTCAGGAAGTCTTCCATCATCCCACTATCATCATTGGCAAATCAGAGCTCAAGTCAGTCCAGCAGTTTAATTTTCTGGGAAGCATCATCTCATTGGACGGTAAGATTGTCGAAGAGATAGACAACAGGTTAGCAAAGGCATATAGAGCTTTTGGAAAACTCCATGGAAGAGTTTGGTGTAATAAGCACTTGAAGAAAAATACAAAGATCAGTGTTTACAGAGCCATTGTACTGTCTACTCTTTTATATGAGTGTGAATCATGGGTCATTTACCGCCATCACCTGCGACTTTTAGAACACTTCCATCAATGCTGCCTCCGTACAATCCTAAACATCCACTGGTCAGATTATGTGACTAATGCGTCTGTTCTTGAACAGGCAGCAGTTATGAGTATTGAGGCCATGTTGCTGAGAACACAGCTGTGTTGGGCAGGACACGTCTCCAGGATGCAGGACTACCACCTCCCTAAGATCTTGCTTTTTGGTGAACTTGCCACCGGCTGTTGCATGAGAGGATCCCCAAAGAGGAGATACAAGGACTCCCTGAAAAAAATATCTCAGCTTTGGCCATATTGATCATCATCACTGGTCTACTCTGGCCTCCAATCGGGAGACATGGAGACACACTATTCATAACACTGCTGCTTCTTTTGAGAACACACGCAGGATCACTCTTGAAGAGAAAAGACAAAGCAGAAAGAAGCATGTCTTGCCAATACCACCTAAGGAGTCTTTCTGCTGTGCCTTTTGCAACCAGACTTGTCTATCTTGCACTGGTCTTTTTAGCCATCAGCCCGTTTGCAGCAAGCAAATCTTCATTCGCGAAGCCTAGCCATGATGATGAAATATTATGGTAAAATCAGAATGAATTTGTGGACTAATTAGTGCTGTAGATCTGATAGCCACACACTGTGTGTATCTCAAACATTTTACTTTAGATGAACTCAAGTATGGCACAACTGACTAAAGATGCCCTGTCTTTGGCATGATGAGATATGCTCTGGTTTAGTTTCATGTGAAATCAATCTAGTTCACACCCCCCAGGGGCTACATTGTGATATGAAACAAAGCACAGTAAGTAAGGGAGAATTAGGCGATTTCCTTCTATAGCGCAGTCCTTATTCACACTAACGCACCATGTATTTTCTAGGGATATTCCTGTAATTTTGGATAATGGGTTGAGTATCCCTAATGTTGAAAGACATCATTAACTTAAAGGAGTTCATAGTTCAATAGTCTCTTATGCATCTAGACACCATTAGTCTTGGGTTTCAAAGATGTCATGGAGGTCACTTTTGTAGGAGTGTGTAGATTCTGTATCTTCCTTTTACCTTACTTCAAGTTGAAAAGCTGAAATATAGTTGCTTTCTCTGACTTGCTGTGCCAAAAGTCACTGTGGTATAGATAAATCTGAGGAGTCTACAGTATGACAAGAAGTCCAGCATCTTCTAGGATTACAAAATTTTTTGTAATTGTTATGATTACTACGACCCTAGTTAAATGAGTCTTGCTGCGTGCAAAAGATGGAAACTATGCTAAAGAGAAAGTGTATATGTGTATGGTCAGACATATATTTAAGTTGTTCTTTTCCTTTGTTTACTGAGTAGCAGCAGATAAATGAGTGAGGAAACGTCGTAGTTAAACTATTCATCTAACTAAGCATCCTCAAAATAGTTAGTCAGTTTCTTTGGACCTTGGAAGGGTGTTATGTGTAATATGCAAGGAGGGTGTTTTTTTTTAAATACGCAAGGAGTTTTCTGCCAAGACATGCCTTCAGTACTTGCCATGATATCAGTGTCATGGTTTGAAATTGGCCCCCCTTGAGAGTTCAAGGGGCTCAGAGGTGATTGGGTGCCAGGGCAGTGTTCCCTGGAGAGCCAGTCACTGTCCATGTTGTTCGCTTCTGCTCAAAATCATATATCACAGCCCCGGAAGCAGTTGGCAGTCTTGGTTGTTTTGCTGTTGGTGTCTGCTGCGTGTAGGTGGAGAATGCCAGGGAGTGGCTGGGCTCCTTCTTTCTCCACTTCTGGGGGAGAGAGAGGAGCCCTGCGGCCCTCCTAACACTGCCTAGGCCAGAGTTAGAGACAGCATTGGAATGAGTGCATGTTTGTGAGGGATGTGACTCACAAACAACTGGTAAGTGGGAGAGAGAGAGAGGCAGGCCCTGTGGCCAGGCCCTCTTCTTCCTTCCCCCCCACCTTTGCAGCCAAGCTGCAGAGGAGGGCTGTTTTTCCCTCTCGCTGTTTAATGAGAGTAGATGCAAGGCTCAGCATTGGAGCAGAGCCAAGTGGACAGGCCGGAGGAGGCTCAATTGCTAGGGAGAAGAATCCCAGGCAAGAATTGGAGACGGACCCCAGAGAGAGAGAGGCCTGAAGGATGTCTCTGCCATGAACTAAAATGCAGGACAGCCAAAAACTCAAAGGAGGAATCAACATTCCAGGACACAGACGCTTGATAAGCTGAACTACATTGCAGCAGCAATGAACTGAGGTGGGAGACCGAGAGGGAGAAATCACACAGCAGCAGAAGAGCAAGTACTCAAAGCTACTTTCTTGGACTTCGTAAGGAGTAAGGACTTCGGCAAACAGCTGAAGGTTGGTTAGGGAGTGTTCAGGAGCCCAGAACACTCCCATGAGAGACAGAGGCTGGTTACATATCAGCCTTGAAAGGCTGCCTGGACTAAAGTTAAAGGGAGGGCTTGAAAGGACTG
>NW_016690183.1:2431964-2539343 GCF_001604755.1 Lepidothrix coronata
CACGTGTTTGCAAAGAGACCACAAAAGGCCATTTTAAGACATGTTTAAACAAGTTTCTCATCAGATTTACTGCTACAGGGGAAAGCCTGAGAATTGGATTTTTGGATTTCTAATGTGGCTCAAACTGCCACAATCATTGACAGGAAGGAGGATACAGTGTGAAGGCTGTGTTTCTCTCTCTTGCCTGGCAAGCTTCTCGGGGGTATTAGGATCCTGCCATTGTGAAAGCAGTTGCAGCTGTGTGGTAAGAGTTAGTTTAACCAAAACAAGTTATTTTAAAGGCCAGGTTAATATGGCTATTATTAGGTCACACATAATGAGGCCATGCTATGAAGGAGACACAAAGAGAGCTATGGCAGTGACTGTAACTTGACATGTGATCCTACCTGTTCCATCAAACCTTGCAGTGAGGTCATGTAGCGGGGCTCCATGTCACCTGGTGCAAACACAGAAAGGGTTTTCAGATATCCATCAATTCACAGACTTAAGCTCTGCCCCTCCTGGGGGGGGTGTCATCTTCCTCATTTCTGTCTGCCTCAGTCTGCTGTGTAGGTGCTTCTCCAACATGAGCACATTCTCTATGGAAGGGCCATCTGTTTTTCTCTGTGACTTTTTTCCCACTCTATTGAAACAGCATTAAGAAAGACAGATCACTCTTCTGTTTTTTGTTCAGCCCTATTCTTTTGAATAATGATAGTTTGCAATTCGTCCACAATAAGCTGTGAGCAAAGTTCCATCACCTGGCACATCCCACAAGGACAGTATGTGACAAGGACTTCATGTGCTGGTCTTCATGCTTCTCTTAAAACTGCACATGCAGCTTTGGTTCAAAATCAGGTATCATCAGACTTCCCAAAGCTAGGGCAAGTCTGTCTCTAAGGTCTGTGTCTAAATTCCAAGATGAAAATCTAAATCCATAGATTTTTGTCATGCAACCTGCAGTACAAGGAATTTTGTAGTCCAGAAAAAGTATAGGAAAGAAATGCTTGTGCAGATCTTAAAAGCAAAAAGTAATAGTGATCATTTCACCCTTGCTTGACTTTAAATGTCTATCTTAATTAATAATAAAATTTTCTTGTTCAATGTATAATCATTGTCCAAATATTGCAAGTGGAAAATCTTTTTTAAATTTAACAAAGACGGCCTAAAAAGGAATTATTTCAACATTTGACTTTTGAATATTTCATTATCCTCTCCCCAGTATTTTTGAAAGGGGTATGAGAGGAAGAATGCTTTATGTTGTTTTATAAAATACTGTTTCCACAGTGGTTGTAGATAGACCAGAGCAGTTCATCACTGATTGCAGTAAGGTCACACCCTACTTTAGTAAGGAGAGTTCTTGGTAATTCAGTAAAATCTGAAGAGACTTATAGAACAATTGAGAATATCTCCTCTCGTTTGTGTTGCTCCTGCCTTTGCAAGGTTCGCAAACAAAAAGTTTCCTTTAGATCACCACTGATTTTTCACAGCATCTTACTTTTTTATCTTCAACACATGTTATGTTGTATAAAACTCTTGCCTTTATGGCCTGCAGCAAACACCAAAACTATTCATAATTAGGTAGATCTTCGCACAGGTTTCACAGGTCAGTGATTGTGTTATGAGGTGGTCTGGGAAAATAAGTTGATTTTATCTGATTCTTTTGATGTTATAAAAGGAAAGTCAGTTCATGGTTTAAGATGACTCGTAAGATTCACTTCTACTAATTTCTGTATTATTCCTCTTATAAGCTGTTACAAGACGTATCAATATTATTCTTGCATTGATATTTTCAAAAGTTAGGTGATGGTAGGTAGTCACTAGTGGTTTTGAAGGATTTTTTATATGGAATTTTCTTTTCTTTCTATCTTCCTTTTTTCTTTTAAATGCAGAAAAAAAGTGTTAACAGCAGGAGTTGTTCAGCAGGAATGTAAGGTTTAATCCACAGTTTCTCATTTGTGAAGGCAGAGTAGTATTGCCTAAAAGACCTCAGAGAAAAGACTCTAGGCAAATTTAGTGTATAAGATAAGATAAAGAGAGTAAGTCCTTTAATCTCAGGCCTAAGGCCCAGGGAATACACATGACACGCACCCTCAGAGAGTGATTCTATGATTTTATAATAAGGTCCATCCAATCCCAGTTTTGTCCACCCCCAGTTCTCCCCCATTCTGCCTCTCGACACACCCCTTTGGGAATTGGGTCTGGGTGAGTTTGGTACCCCTTCTTCCTCATCTTCATCTTCTTCACAGCACGTACAGTCCTTACAGTTCCTTCAAAGTTCTGGGCTTGAAGGTCTCTGCGTCTGTGTGATATCTTCTGGTTCAGACCTTAGGGTGTTTTTCTACAATTCTACCTTGAACAGAAGATTAAACACACTAATGGAATTTAGAGGGATTGATATGGAATAGGGTAACAGAGTTGGGTATGTGTAACTACTATGTTAAGGATAAGGGATATAATATAGCTACATTAAAATCTGCATTCACTACTGTGCTGGTTTAAATGTAAACCGGCAGGAGAAATGAACCCAACTCAAAAGAGATTATAAGTCAGTGTTACAATTTAATAAAAATAATACAATAAATACAATTATACGAACAAACAATTGGTTTTAACCCACAAAATGCAGCACCCTGGGGCACGAAGAGAATGGTGTTCGTTGGCCCCTATGCTGAGTCCCACATGGTCCCCCTGAGTCCAAGGCAAAAGGAAAGGAAAATCTGTTGGTGAGAGTGCTGGTCACAGTCTGGTCGAGCGTGGTGGTTGCAGTCCGTTCAAGGTTCTGGTCCTCCTCTAGATCCAACAAGTGGGCCCAAAAGTCCCAAGACCCCAAGATTATATACACTCAGGTT
This sequence comes from Lepidothrix coronata, assembly GCF_001604755.1. NCBI lineage: Eukaryota > Metazoa > Chordata > Aves > Passeriformes > Pipridae > Lepidothrix > Lepidothrix coronata. The sequence goes on from NW_016690183.1 coordinate 2,434,796, forward strand.
CGAGTGGGAATGCCTAGTACTGCCCCAGGGCGGGGAGTTCCATAATGGGTGATTGTGAGTCCTGAGATATTTTTGGAATCCTTGATGTCCCATCAGCAGACATGACCCCTCAGGCTGGGCATGGAGGTACTAATGAGTTATCACACCTGAGTAACTGGTATGAGGATAGGAACATCCTCCTATCTCACAGGCTTCTTAACACCCAGCTTATAGCCTGAGGGGTCAGGTGTGTTCTGGGCAGCTGCTGCAAATGGTTTATTGTTAACAGTTCCTGGGAAATTACATAGAGGGTGTAGAATACCTAGTTTGGATTACATCCGCACAGTATGAACTAGTCCCGGCTGCTCTAACTAGGACAACTACACATCTACTTCTAAAATCTATAAAAGTTAAAGAAACAAAAAGCTCTGAGGCATCAGTAGCCTGGTATATATGATTCCCTTTAAGTTCCCAGGTCTGCACAATGGGGAAATCCTGCACAGTTGAGACAGGTGCTCTGCTAGATAAAAGCCAAAGAAGAGTAGTGGGGAGTATAGTGGACTCCCTCTCTATTTTCCTAAGGGGAAAAGATAACTCACCCTGGAGGAAACATTTCATGAGTCCAAACACTAACAGACTTATGCAGCCTTAGGGGGTATGTCAAACTTCATTGCAATCTGAATAAGAACATGGATTTGAAAAAAACAACCTTTAAACAGAAAAGGTTTTCAAAGTTATTTATAGCAAAACTAATGCTATAGCAGTTTTAAAAGATATGCTAGTGTCTCTTGTGAACAGTAGTGTACTTGCTGTTTTTTTCACAGATTTTAAGGTGACAAAGAATGATGGTCTGCTCTGATCTGCTTCACAAACCCTCTCTGTACCTTTTATTTACATGTATACTAAGCTTAAATAGTAGTGCCAGGAGCTTATGAATGAAAGGTATAACTACATGAAACTTCATCTGTGTAGCTCTGCATATTATATTGTATATTCATTATGTATTCAATTAAGTTCATGGGGAGAAAATCATCATCGCAGTCTAAAAATGCAGAATGTTCAACCAAGGGAAAATATGAGTTTGAGGCTCTGCATGGAACATCTGCTGTTGAGAATATGGGCAAGGCATACATGCAAATGGACTATCACTCCCTCCCGCCATCCATCCATCCATCCATCCATCCATCCATTCACTTCCTCCGATGTGTACACTATCTCTTTTTACTGGATGTTAGGTGGCTTGTGGAACCTTCCTGTTAAGGATCAATGTAATCAAGTCTTCATAACCAGTACAGCAGGGAATGGTTAAGTAATCTAGGAACATAGCCCAGTTATATTTTCTGATGCTTTTATGTTGCTCTTTTTTTTAGTATATATTGTCAAGTACAATGAGATGTAGGGCATGCATAAGATGTAGAAATGGGATTTTTTTGGTTTTTTGTTTTTCAATTGTAGATCACAACAAATTAATGGTAGAGTCATAATGATGCTTTTTAGTTTCATTCATGTGAGTGAGTGTCTGATAAGGTACTCACTGCTACTAATTATTGAGGTCCTTCAGTTTTAAGGAAAGAGTCATATCCTTTAGAAAGTCCAGTGGAAAATATATTTTTGTTAGATTATTGTTATTTTTGACTGAATGATTTCAACATCACTGGTTGTCTACTAGGATGCTAAAGCATCTCAAAGAATTCAGTTCATGTGTTTTGTGAGGTTTCATAAGAATAAGCTAAAATGGAGGTGAAATAAAGAATTAATTAAGGTGGATTCTTAGGTTCTTAATTTCCTTAATCACTGAAAAAGATTGCTTTAAATTATAAATCCTTCCCCTATGTCTCATTTGATTTTGGAATCCTTGATGTAATTGTTATAATTGTTCTCCAATTTTTCTAATTCTCTGTTTCATTACTGAGTAGGGTAAAAGCTGCATTCATTGACTGTTACTTGCTGTTCTGGAAGACAGAATGATTTTGTCCATAAAATCCATTGATTACATGCTTTGAAGTTGCTTTGAACTGGCTTAAATTATCAGTGTTACTTTATAATAATGAAGATGATATTAGGCAGAGTTGTGATAAACATTTTGAAATTCAGGAAGCTTTTTAATAACAAAACCCAGTATCAGCTAAAGGGCATATCTCTTACTGGTAGCTGTCAAGAGAATCAAAGCAGACTCTATTTCTAATTAAGAGATCTCATTTAGATGACTGAACAAAAGTGGGACAATTTCATTCTGAAGAGCCTTGAGTGTACAGAGGAAATGATGGTTAGTAAAGAGATAGATACTCTGCATCAATGAGGTTGAATAAGCATTTCTTCAACTTACTCCAAAAAATTACTAATTTTTTTTTAGATATACGTCTCCGCAAGTTTTTCTAATGTTTTGCTTTTTTTCCTAAGGCATTAGAGGAGCAATGCTAGAAGTGCAAGATGTCAACCCTTTAAAAGCGTGTTGGTAAATGCTGACATAATAATGTTGTTATATTCTTGGTTAATGTCCTGTTGCTTATTGAGGAAATTTATGGTTTAAAATATCCAACACCACCGTGTGCGGCTTGTCACAGGAAAGAAGGGGTCAGCACACTTCAAGGGTCCAGAGTGAAATGGCCTAGGGCTCTTTTATTAAAATGGCTTCTGCCTTATATAGGATGAGGGGAGAACTTGCCAGAAACAAGGCGTAACTAGAGAGGAGCAAAGGTGGAGCGTGCAAAACAAGGGGAGGGCACAAGCATACAGGGAAAAACACTGCAGTGGAGCAAAAAACAACCAATGGGAGAACAGGGTTCAGGGCCATGAGGGGTAGGGGATTTTACCAGAAAACTGGGGTAAAATATAAGGGGAATTATACAATAAAATGTGAAACACAACATAAAACCAAAAACACATATTCTTCCATAGTCCACAAAAGTCCGTATCTGCTTAGATGATGGTTCCTTCCTTGGGAGGATTATTGAATTCAATGCTTTCTTTCCAATTCTCATTTTTGCACTCCAGCAACCATGGTTACTAGACCATGGCACTAAGTGCCACATCCAGTCTCAAAAACCTCCAAGGGTGGTGAATCCACCACCTGCCTGAGCAGCCCATTCCAATGTCTGATTACTCTCCCTGTAAAAAATTTCTTCCTAATATCCAACCTAAACCTCCCCTGGCACAGTTTTAGACTGTGCCCTCTTGTCCTACTGCTGGTTGCCCAGGAGAAGATATCAATGCCCCCTGGCTACAGCCTCCTTTCAGGGAGTTGTAGAGAGTGATGAGGTCTCACCTGAGTCTCCTCTTCTCCAGGCTAAACAACTCCAGCACCCTCAGCCTCTCTGCATAGGACTTGTGCTTGAGTCCCTTCACCAGCCTTGTTGCTCTTCTCTGGACCTGCTCCAGCACCTCAATGTCCTTCCTGAAATGAGGGGCCCAGAACTGGACACAGCACTGCAGGTGTGGCCTCACCAATGCTGAGTACAGGGGAAGAATCACTTCCCTGGTCTTGCTGGCCACCCTGTTCCTGATTCAGGCCAGGATGCCATTGGTCTTCTTGGCCACCTGGGCACACTGCTGGCTCATGTTCAGCTTCCTGTCAATCCAAACTCTCAGGTCCCTTTCTGCCTGGCTGCTCTCCAGCCACTCTGTGCCCAGCCTGTAGCCCTACATGGGGTTGTTGTGGCCAAAGTGCAGGACCCGGCACTTGGCCTTGTTGAACCTCATCCTGTTGGAATCAGCCCATCTCTCCAGTCTGTCCAGGTCCCTCTGAAGAGCCCTCCTGCCTTCCAGCACATCAACACTATCCCCTCAACTTGGTGTCATATGCAATCTTGCTAATGGTACACTCAATCCCCTCATCCAGATCATCAATTAAGATATTAAATACAACCTCCCTGTGGGATGGGTCTGGTCAGCATATAGGGCCTTCAGTTCCCCTCAGAAGGGGGTCACTTACTACAACTACCCTTCTTTTTTTCTTTATAGCTCGCTGTCTAGTAGATGGGGTGCAACCGGGAGACCCTCCAGACAGATCCTCTTCTTGACTGCCCTCTGCCTGACTCTCTGAGTCCAGAGCCTCATATCTGCTCTTTCAGGAAACCATGGCAGGTGATGGGGGTCGGGAGGGGATTCCTTTATCTCTTTGATTAGGGACCTGTTTCCATTCTCCCCCATCTACTTGGTTTGCTCCATCTGTCTGATGGCAGGAGGGGCAGGGTTTCACCGTCTCCTTCTGGACTTCTTTTGGGGTTGAAACTGTATCATGATGAAACAGTTCAGTATCATAGGAAATATTTAGTTCAATTCAGAAAATATTTCCCATATAAGAATTTTCCTAGTCCTCTAAATTTTTACCAAAACAATCAGAAAAGTAGATGTTTGATTTCAACTGAATCTTTCACCACAGATTTGTACCAAGGGATTAGCAGACAGAATGCTTAATCTTGCTTGTTTTGAATGTATGATCCCTTGCAAGATTTTCATATTGCTTTTGGCAATACTGTCAATAATAAATTGTTGAATATAATGTTGGGTCTCGGTGGATTTTTGTTATCTTATATATCAGATTATCATACACGGATTTATTAAGACAAAATGGAGATACTCCATTTTTTTGTGGGTGAAATTCTAGAGTCAGGCACTTCACACCACTTCTACACATATTAAAAGCCTTTCAGGCAGTGCAGATTCTCTGGAGAGTAGAAGGGGCTACCCAAACATCTCTATTTGCTGGTCTTATTCTGTTACATATTTACTGCACTGATACTGGTGCTCCTCGGGCGCGGCCCCAGCCCCAGAAGTGTGCACATGGTGCGACCCCAGCCACCGCCCCAGGCGGGGAAAGGAGAGAGAGAGAGGGGGAGCTTCGCCGGTGTGGACTGTGCCCTCATGGGAGATGGGGGTGGGAGCCTAGGAGCACACAGAGGAGAAGGACAACTCTAATTCAAACCCAGGTAGATGGAGCTCGCTTAGCCCTGTAAGGCCATCCATCTAAGAGAAGGTCACTCTAAGTAAACCTACATCCTGAGGACCTTGCTGCCACTGTCCAAGCTCACTCGGCCCTGGCAGATGAACATTAGGATTAAAGGGTGGGTTCAGTTCCGCTCACACTGTGTCTCACCTAAAAAATCCATTGCACAGGCTCGAAGGCCTTACCCACATTTGCAAAGCCCTGTAGCGACAAGCGAGGGTCGAAACAGCAGGTGAAAGGTACACTGGCAGATGCAGACTCAACCCTGCATGCAGGTGGTTCAGGATATTGGTTGTTAGAATCTGACCGGAGATGACAGTCTCTTGGGGTAGCACCCTGAATGTCCAAGCAGCCTTTTCAAGGACAGCACTGCTTGCTCCTACTCGGAGAGGGGCCTAGAAAAGGTGGCCTAAACAAAGCTCATCTCCCCCTTCACCTGGTTGGCTAACGGCCAACGGGCATCTTCTTCCAATGCAGTCACACAAAGATCAAAAGACAAAGGCCTATACACCTGCCTCCAAAGGTGTACCTAAATTAACTCTAGCATGCTGGAACATCAGAACCATGCTCGATTCTGCGGATAGCGGGCGTCCTGAGTGTAATTCTGCCCTAACTGCCCATGAACTGTCGCGTCTCAACATCGTCATTGCTGTGAAGTGACATCGGCATTGCAGTGAAGTTCACCTTCACGAAGAAGGCAGCCTCAGAGAACACACACTCTTTTGGTTACACACTCTTTTGGTGAGGTAAACTCAGAACCAAAAAACATCTTTCAGGAGTTGGCTTCATGATTAAAAACTCTATTGTTCCTAAACTCAAAAATCTGCCAATAGGTCATTCTGATCGCATTATCTCCCTACGCCTTCAACTACGCTCTTTAGTATATATGCCCCAACACTCCAAGCTGACCCTGCTGAAAAAGATAAATTTTACGCCGACCTGCACCACCTTACCCAAAAGGTTCCTGCAGATGGTAAGATCATTATCCTTGGTGATTTCAATGCCAGAGTAGGAAAGAATTTTGAAGCCTGGAAAGGAATATTAAGCAAGCATGATGTTGGAAACTGCAACAATAATGATCAACTTCTGCTAGAATTCTGTGTGGAGCAACAGCTCACCATCACTAATACTATCTTTCAGCAGAAAAATAGTCTGAAGACAACCTGGATGCATCCCAGATCTAAGCATTGGCACCTCATCGATTATGTCTTGGTGTGATGGAGAGATGTCCGCAGTGTCCACCATACCCCCGTGATGCCCAGTGCAGAATGCCAAACAGACCATCGGCTTGTGTGTGGTAAACTCAACTTCAATCTTAAATTCAAACCTAAAAGGGGCAGTATCCCAAGGAGGAGACTCCAAGTTAACAATCTCCAATCATCCACAGTGAAAGACAGATTCCAGGCAAATCTTCAAACTAGGTTCAGAAACCATTCCATAGATTCTACAGATTCGTCTCCTGAAACAATTTGGCACCATATTAAAAACAGCATCCTGCAATCCTCTGAAGAATCCTTAGGGTTCTCCCTCAAGAAGTACAAGGACTGGTTTGATGAAAACAATCAAGAGATCCAGGAATTGTTGAGGAAGAAGAGAACCGCTCACCAAGCACACCTTGCACTGCCATTCTGTCACGCAAGAAAAACAGCCTTTCGTCTCAGCAATTCAGTCCATCACACAACAACCGGTGAAGTACGAATTGGATACTGCCCCCACTTTAGGAGAAACCCTCAAGGCCATACAGCAGGTGAAAATCAGTAAGGCAGCTGGGGTTGATGGAATTCCATCTGAAGTCTGGAAACATGGGGGCCTTGCACTCCATGCTAAATTTCACGAGTTTGTGGTGCACTGTTGGGAACTAAGCGAACTACCATCAGACCTTCGAGATCCAGTCATCATCACTTTGTATAAGAAGAAAGAAATTAAATCAGACTTCTCAGATTACCATTGTATTACTCTTCTCTCCATTGCTGGTAAAATCCTGTCAAGAATACTCTTGAACAGACTAATACCCGCTATAGCAGAAGGAATTCTACCTGAAAGCCAATGTGGTTTCAGAGCAACAGGAGCACCACAGACATGGTATTTGTTCTCAGACAAGTGCAAGAGAAGTGTAGGGAACAGAACAACCTTTGATGATCTCACTAAGGCTTTCAATACTGTGAGCAGGAAAGGTCTATGGCAGATTTTGGAATGCTTAGGTTGTTCCCAAGTTCCTTAAAATGATCATCTCACTCCATGCGGATCAACACGGCCAAGTCAGATATGGCAATGCACTTTCTGAGCCCTTTGTAATAACCAATGGTGTGAAACAAGGCTGTGTTCTTGCATCAACCCTATTCACAGTCTTCTTCAGCATGATGCTCTAAAGGGCCACAGCAGACCTCGATGATCAGGACAGTATCTACATTTGATACTGTACTGATGGAAGCTTATTCAACCTAAGGCAACTGAAGGCCCACACTAAGACCTTAAACCATCTTGTCCTGGAGCTGCTCTATGCTGATGACGCCGTCCTTGTTGCCCACACAGAAGCAGCTCTGCAGTGTTTAACATCCTGCTTTGCAGAGGCTGCTGAGCTCTTTGGACTGGAAGTCAGTTTAAAGAAGACAGAAGTTCTCTATCAATCTGCACGTCAGGAAGTCTTTCATCATCCCCATATCACCATTGGCCAATCAGAGCTCAAATCAGTTCAGCAGTTTAATTACCTAGGTAGCCTCATCTCCTCGGATGGCATGATTGACGGAGAGATAGACAACAGGTTAGCAAAGGCCTTCAGAAAGCTTCATAAAAGAGTTTGGTGAAATAAACACTTGAAGAAAAGTACAAAGATCAGTATTTACAGAGCCATTGTACTGTCTACTCTTTTATATGGATCTGAATCATGGGTCATCTATCACTACCACCTGCGACTCTTAGAAGGCTTCCACCAACGCTGTCTCTGTACAATCCTAAACATCCACTGTTCAGGTTATGTGACCAATACATCTGTTCTAGAACAGGCAGCAATCACAAGTATTGAGGCCATGTTGCTGAGAACATAGCTGTGTTGGGCAGGGCGCGTCTCCAGGATGAAGGACCACTGCCTCCTTAAGATCTTGCTCTGTGGTGAACTTGCCACTGGCTGTTGCATGAGAGGAGTCCCAAAGAGAAGATACAAGGACTCCCTGAAACAACATCTCAGCCTTGGCTATATTGATCGTCATAACTGGTCTACTCTGCCCTCCAGTCGGGAGGTCTGGAGACACACTATGTGTGACGCTGTTGATGCTTTTGAGAAAGCACGCACGATCACTCTTGAAGAGAAAAGACAAAGCAGAAAGAATCGTGCCTTGCAGAATATACCACCTAAGGAGTCTTTCTGTTGTGCCTTTTGCAACTGGACATGTCTATCTCGTATTGGTCTTTTTAGCCACTAGCGCGCTTGTAACAAACGTGGGTAGAGCCCTTCCCAAATCTTCATTCCCAAAGCCTAGCCATGATGATGAACTGGTGCTTCTCACAGTTATTATTCATCTTTAAAATGAAGGTGTTGCTCAGGAATTTCAGGGACTGAGACTGAGTTCCAGTGAATATGGTCTGCTATTGGCTGCAATTTAACATTACCTAAATTGCATGAATAATCATCACTCTTTATTCTTTAATATTATCTTTGAAAACTACTCATTTGTTTTTTAAATCTCTCTGGGGACAGCACTATGCAATGGAGATGCCATCTGTCATCCTGTCTGAGACCAGCCCTGCAAACGCAATGCCATCATTGTGTTGCTGTCACAATCAGAGCATATAATACGTTGATGGGATAATTGCCTTGAATGCTATCAAGGCAGTTATCTGCCTTCCAGTTTGAAGGTAGCAGATTCCAGAACTAAATTAGGATTTAAACACAGAAATTGTTCTCTTGTCTCTTGTATTACTTTCTCATCACAGCCTGCTTTCCTATAAAAAGGATACAAATGCAAACAATTCAACAGTTATCAGTGTCATAAATGGTGTGAGGTACATTGTTTCTAGCTCTATGGAGGTTCAGAAAGGCAGGACACTATTGAACCTATACACCTGTATGAGGCACTTTCTCAGATTGCTCAAGATTTGGAGGCAAAAACCTCTCCAGAAGACTATTTAGCCCACCCAAACTGTGAATTACCAGAAGATCACATCTCATCAGTAATTGGAGAGGGAATTAAGGAATATCCCTAATTTAGGTGTCAAGACTGAGTGGAGCAAATTCAGTTTGGAAAGTCTAGCCCAAGGAGGAAGAGGGAAGTTTATTTTGTGACCCTTAATATTATGACATCATATTTTGGAATAGTCTTTTTTCATTACTCTTTCCTCCCTTTTATTTTTGTGATAACTTAAAATGCATCTGTTTTTATAAGAGCAAGTAGAAGAGATTGAATTCTTGGATGGGTAGCAAAACATTATTTGTTTTTACTGAATTCAAGCTCATTTTACTTTGGATTCAGTTCTGAGTGGCTCTCCATAAATTCACACCATGTGAGCATCTAGACAGCAGTGCAGAGGCACTGGCTTTGCAGCTAGTCAGGCACTTGCTCATGATGGTTGGGGTTTCAGGGAAAAATTCTTGGGTGATTAGCAGAACTTTTCTCAGAAGATGATATTGCTGTAAGAATTTACTTTCCACATTTAGAATCACAAAAGTGAGCACACAGAAGATGCAGCAGGTCAGTTTTATGTATTCCTTGAACAAAATGCTAGAATGATTTGACAATAGATGGCTGTTTCTGATGAGTACTTTGCTCCTATATCCATTTTCTGTAGCTTCTTTAGGTTAAGAATGCTCCAAATCCTAGAGACATTGTGAGGCTCCCATGCAATTGTGATGGTAACAATATAAATTAATATATGGATATAAATCAACATAGAAAGATGTGTTTCCCTCTTTGCAGAGAGTGAGGAAAATTCACTGTAATGACTGTCTCAGTTTAAAGAGACTCGAGTGGTTTGCTAAGGAGGATGAGTTATGAGATAGACCAAACTCTTCTCTCTCAGCAATTGTAAATCTGAAATTAAGAGGCTCCAATCAAGGAAGTATGGAAAAAGGAAGAAATAAAAACCCTTTATTAAAGGATAATTGTATATTGGCAAAAACAGTAACAGAACACAAAAACAACTAAACAATAATTCTGTACCCAAAAAGCCCCCTTCAGAAAAGAAAAAAAAAACTGATACTTCTCTGTCCTCTGGCGCAATTCCAACCACGGTCAACAGGGGGCGCTGTTGGATCACTGGAGGAGCAGAGCCTGCAGTTGCTCGGTGCTGGTCGGCAGGGGGCGCTGTTGGGCTCTGGCAGTCGCCATGTGGGGACCCTGGATCACGGGAGAAGCCAAAATGGAGATCTCCCCCCCACACCAAGGAGGGGAAGGGGAAGAAAGGGGAAAGAAAGGCGGTTTCTTTCCCACTAAACTCATGCTATCTGTGGCTGGCTGTAGTTTGTTCGTCGGTGAGCACAAACTCTCCGATGAAATCTGAGCAGATTCGGCTGGCAACAGAGCAGACCATAGACAAACTGAGGCCGGAGAACAGACAGATAACCAGGTCGAGAGCCAAACGGCCTCTGAGCTTTTCCAACACACCTTGCCCCCATTAAGGCACAAAGTGAAGTGTTCCCTGTTTATGAGGAGGAGAAAAACTGCTCCCCCCTCCCTGCAGTTTTTTAGATGGGCTATTAGCTGGGAATGCAGGTCTGCCAGCTAGTTCTTTTGTATAGTTAATTACCCCTTCCCCCTCCTCATTCAACCTCCTCTTACAGTGGGACAGGGGAAAGGAAAATTTCTGCTTGGATTTTTAGAACAAGTAAACCTATGACAATGACTTAAAACCTTAGAAATCCAGAAATATTTTCTTTGTGAGAAGGTTTTTTCACGCCAGTCTGGTGTCTTGCAAGACAGCTCTGATTAAAAAATTATGGGATTTTGTGGTGGGGGGAAACAGTTTTTCCCCCTGCAGTTATAAAATGGTAAAACCCCAGGGGGTGGTGACCCTTGAAGTTTTGAAGTTTTACCCAATGAGCGCTTCTGCAAAATATACACATATCACACTCAGAACGGAAGAGAAGGTAGTTGTAGTTTGGTGGTAGAAGTGGTAGCCATGTTTTGAGGCCACGAGGAAGGGGCTCGGAGCCCCTTGGGGCCTTTGGGGGCCCCCCAGCCCCGGCTGGGGGGAGCTGCAGGGACTTGGAACAGCATAAGGCTGGGCTAAGTACCTGTAGCTAGAAAGCTAAAGAAGTTTTCTCCACTGTGAGTGAGCAGAGGCAGAGCAGCATCAGCAGTGGCAGAACTACACTGACCGAAGAAATGGTGGCAGAGAGCCAGAAGAGATAAGAAAGCGGCAGAGGCAGCTTGCAGCCAGCCAAAGAAGCCACAGAGTTGTCAGAGAGCTGAACGAGAGCCAGCAGCAGCAGAGAGTGCAGAACTAGCTTTACAGAGACAGAGTTGGGTTAAGAACTGAAACCAAAAAAACCCTCCAAACTCCTTGGAGACCCCTCACGTCCTAAAAGGGAAGGGTGAAGTGCAGAATGCACTACAGAGAGGAGCTGGAAAACTCCGAGAAGAATGCAGAGGGTGACCTTGCCCCCCACCCCTGCTGCTTGAGACAGAGCACAGAGCTCTGCAAAGGGGACTTGAATCCCCTGAAGATACAGACGGTCACGAAGACCCCCGTGCTTCGTGGTATGACGTGGTGACGTGACCGTTGTCTGGGTGAACGCAGTCCATAGAAGAGAAGACCCTTTCTTTAGACGATGGGCCACGAGGGCTTGGATACCCCTCGTGAGTACTGGCAGAGATCCAGTCACAGCTGCTGCATGCATGAGAAGAAGAAAGCCTGCTGCCTTAGAAACTGCTGCTCTGAGAGTGAAAAGGCTCTTTCCTTCTTCCCTCCTGGACTTTTATTTGGAGGGGAGAAGAGATTTGATCCATTGTAAATACTTATGTCATGGTAGAGATAGCTAAGATTGTATATAATGTATTGTAGTATTTATTTGTATAGTCATTGTAATATATACCCTTCCCCCCATTTTGAGTCTTGTGTGGTGTCTGGAAACCATCTCACATTAGGTTGAGATGTGGGATTGGGCTTAGACTAGGGAATTGGATTTTGGAGCTCTCAAACCATGACAGATTGTCTTTAAGACACACAGAGGCCAAGCAAATACATCTGACATTTGAATAATACCTTCTTCTTTAAGCTTGGCATTGTGCTCAGTACAGCTGATACATTCAGTCTGCATTGTGGCCAAAGTGGAGTGTCTTCAGATCTGTCTGCATTCTGCCATGGAGAACCTCAGTGATGTGTAGTGGCTTCATAACTTTTGAGCACCAAGTTGCAAGATCTAACTTTCTGCAAATGAGTCAGAAGTTTTTTGAAATATTTTGGTCCTTAAAGCACCTTCAACCAGACATGAAACCTTCTCAAAAAATGTTTTCTCTCAGATTTGAGAAGGAAAATATGGCTGGAATACAACATTAGCTGATTTTAAATTATTCTCTTTTATAAGTACAATAGATTTCTCATATATGAAATGTGTTGGTGAGCCACCAGAAATCTGATGAAGGTATAAAACGTTGTCAGCACATTTCTTCCTGTTGCTAGGAAAACCACTCTGTGGGTATCTCTGTGTTCACAGTTCCTTTGCAACTTCATTGGAAAATGAAAGTATAACTAAATATTTTATTTTCTGTTAGCTACATCATCATTTAAAAAATTATACCAAAACAGCATGAGTAAACTGAATTAAACTAATTATATCAATTTCCCTTCATTATTTTGAGGGGTCTTCCCAACTAAAATGTTCCTAATTTAGTTATGAGTAAATTTGATTCCATGTTTGATTTTATCAGACTCTAGAAAATTAACCATTTTTATTCTACATTTTGTGGTAAAACTTTTGTTTGATATTTGCTCATAGGACACTAAAAATAAAGTACAAAAATGGTATATAATGCCAGAAATGAGTTGCAGAGGTGCTTCTGCTATAGGTCTGTGTAACTTGTAATATGTAAAGTAAATGTTTTGTCATGTACTTCCCTGTAGCAATAACTTATTAGCTAAAAATAAGTGCTTACATTTACATATCAAAACAAACGATACCACTTTTTAAACTTGGCAAGATATTCCAGCAGTATCAAAATAGTCAGGGAACCTGTTCTGAGTAATACATTTTGTATAGCATTCCTGCTATACAAAAATATGTGCATTTCCATAATATTAACAGAGACTGCTTTAAGGTTTTTAGCACTTTATAGTCTTCAAAAACATTTGTCTCTACAATTGTGGTTATTTTCTTTTAAAGTACTATAAGATGCATATTCATTTTTGTATGCTTTTTTATATAATTTTCTACAGTGCAAAAAAGCAGTGTAACACTCAATACTTTCTCCATTAAATGTTGACACTTCATGGTTCTTCAGAAGACTTGGCACCTTCAACTGAATCAATAAATTCCTGCTACTCAAGCTGAGTATGAAGTGTTTATCACTAGGTAATAGTGTTGTTCTGATATTTCTTGCCAAGGGCTTTTCTACCTTAGTCCTGCCTCTGTCCTACTACTGGCCTCCTAAACCAGTTTACTTTTTAAAGTCCACTTTGTGGGCTTGGCATGTCATTCTTAGTTTCCTTCTTAATTAATTGTGATTCAGGGCTTTGTTAATTCTCCTCCTTCTCTTTTAAAATCTCCATTTTTTTGTTACTGGCTTCTCCTAGTGTCATCTATCTTGCCCTTTCAATGTCTGACCCCTGGCCAGCAGTGACATCCCCCCCATCCTTCCACTAGCAGTTTCCCCTTCATGAATTCTCGTCTTTTAGTCCCTTTTTTCTTTCTTTTACCACCAGCCTGTCAGTACAACACCATTCATCTTCTTCTAGTGTCTGAAATACATGACTTCCTTCTGTGGACCTGTCTGGGTATTGATGGAGGTACCAATTCCTTTGGAGCCAGAAGCAGTCAGGTGCAGTCATTGCAGAAGAAAAGCTCAGGCATCCCTCATCAGTATGATCATCTGTTATGATGAGTCAGGGAAAGGGTAGGGTGGATATCAGGAAAAAATTATTTGCCCAGAGGATGGTGGAGCACTGGAACAGGCTCCACAAGGAAGTGGTCACATTACCTGTCTGCATCTAAGAAGCACTTGGGCAACACTTTCAGGTTCATGGTTTGGTTCTTGGGGTGTCCTGCACAGGGCTGAGAGTTGGACTCAATGATCCAGATGGGTCTCTTCCAACTCAGCGTATTCTATTATTCTGTGTTTTCTTTTCCCCAGTACAATCTTTGCACTCTTCTCTGTCTTCCTCCTTATATTTTCTTTTCTTGTGTCTTAGTCTTCTCTCTAAATGCTTCAAAATGTAAATTTTGACAATGTATTCTACTGCCATTATTTACTGTGGGAAATATCTAGCTCCTTGCTGAAACTATGAAGACTCCTTCGACAGCAAGTTACCCAGGAGAAGGAAAAGAGCCCCTATATAACTCTTTTCTTGGCCAGTGCTTCAGGTAATAGATGAAGACAAGTATCATTCTTGGTAGGAAGCAAGGGAGGTTAGAGAAACTGCAACTTTTCAGAATACTATAAAGGGCTAGAGTCTCTTTTCTAATCAGTGGTAAACAGCTTGCTGAATGCTTTCCTCAGTGATGATAACTGACATTGAAATGTTCTTTCACCCTGGGAAAAGAGCTCTATTTTAGAGTAGAAAAGAATCCTGTGTGCCATGACAGAATCTTATTACAGAATGAGAAAACACAAGAAAAAATTTTTGGGCAGGAATTGGAGCTGGATAAGGTTTGTTTAGAAGATATTAAAATCACAGACCTAAGAAGAACTAACAACTGAATTTTTATCACGTAACATGGAGTTTCTAATGTATTAGAGTTAAATTTATAATTTTATATTTTATTTATGCAATTGTATATTTTACTAAAGTGAACTGCTGGGTGCTATTGCTTTTAGTTTCTGACAGATGCCAAATGAGGTCAGTTACAGAGTTTGAGCTGATTCATGTGGGGTGAGGACTAGAACTAAGTCCTCTGTACAGTGCACTTAGATTAAAGGGCCATATGCAACTTGAAGAGGATTTGATCTGATTTACAGTAGGAGCTGCTGTCTTCATTGTCCACAGTTCAGGCTGGCAGCATGATTAATGTACAACAGTGTGTAAATGGGATACTGCTGGTAGTGTAAGTGTTTGTGTTATTAGTTGGGTTTTCCATTTGTGGTGTTTGTGTTTTAGTTTTTAGTTTTTTACCTACACATATGCTTAACTCAGGATATTTAAATTGTTGATATCAAACTTGTGACAGAGAAGTCTCTAGTAACATCTCTACAACAATCACACAAATGCATGAGTTTTCCTGTCAATATGCAGATTTTATTCTTTCTTTTGGAGGAGGAGGGGGAATTTTAAGAGATGAAAAAGGGGTCATTTGTTTAAAGAAATACTATCTTCAAACATTCTTTTGTTTTGCTAAATAGCACCAAATAAGATAAGATAATTCCAATAATAAATGCTAGAAGCTGAGCCCTTGGGATCCATACCAAAAATGACTCAAAATTATTTTCTTCTCTGTAGAAAATTATGGCCAGTATTCCTCTCTTATATATAAATGTTTTGGAAGACAGAAGCAAGTGACTTCTTGTTATTTCTTCTTGTTCTAGTAGGAGAATGTCCTAGGTATGGCATTAACTGGAAGAAGAATTGCCCTACAGCTTCCTTTTGTCTGTGGTAGTCCCCAGGCTGTAGTGAGTATCAAAAAGTCAAATCTATCATAGTAAATGCTACTTTCAGTAGTCTTGAGCCCAGTAAGCTACGGTAATAATCCTGGTTTCCAAATTCATTCCTGAGGGATTTTTTCTTGTGACATTCCAGAGGGGTACATCTTGGAAGTTGTCTGTCTCCTCTGCTGGAAGGTATGAACAAGTATATTTAAGGTGTTGGTGGGACACTGAAAAAACTTCATAGAGAGTTGGATGAGAGATGGATTAAACACATGTAGGAGTAAGGAAATCCATACAAATATATGTTGATTGATGTGTTTATCTCCTTTCTTTCCACTTCTGTTCATAGCTACTCTTCTTTGAATGCACTTTGGGATCACTCTGAACCAAAGATTGTGACACTCAAAATCTTTGCCATACCATTCATCTGCTGGCTGATGTTGTACAAGTAATTTCTTTATGCCTTAATCTGTAAAAGATGACAATTCTATCTTTCCACATACAGTGATTTAGGTCAAGAGAGCAAAACTGATAAGATGAAAGATGCTGGCATTGCTCTTATGCTTCTGATAAGGTCACATGTTCCTTTAATTACACAGATGAACTTGTTCTCTAAGGTGTTCTACTTAATCTGCTCTGGTCGGATCTGTTAGACTTTACAGTGTTACAGATCCTTCTCATCTAATATGCCTCAGGGTGTCTGAGACAGCCTTGGAAGTTGGTGGCACAGTGATAAAGTTGGTGGTGAGAGCTGGACAAGTGCTGCTCCTGTAATCCAGTATGAGTTTTTTGAAAGTAACCACATTTGAAGCTCTATAAAAATGCAGGATCAGAGCCAGCAAAACCAGGCTCTCAGCAGGCATAGATGCTTGTAATTCTACTTAAAGCAAGCTGTCGCACAGTCTCCTTAAGTGGTTTATTGAATGAACAAGATATATAGATGAATGTAGGAAGCATTATGCTCCCTGTTTCCAGTAATATCAAGCTTATGTTTCTTACTGTGTCCTTTACTGAAATACTGGTGCTTTTGAAACATAGGTGTTATGGCCCTGAGAAAGTCGGAAAGACTAGCTGTGTCTGCATAGGCAACCCCTACAATTACTTGTATTCCTTTTAATTTCTAACACTGATTTATATTAATGAATTATTAGTTTATGATGTGGCATAAACCAGTAGCAACTGCAGAAGAGTTATTATAAGAAAAATAGCTCTCTAAATATGCTTACTTGTGTCTGTCGGTGGCAAATATGATTGAAATTTCCATTTCTAGCATCTGTTCTCCCTAGTAACTGTTGCAGTAAAAATATATCCATTTGATGTTCAGCAACTGCATTTCATACTTTCATAAAGTGAAAATGTGGACATTTTTATTTTATTGATACAGGCTATTAATCATTAACAAGGAAGTTTGAGAAAAGCATTAGGCAATAGTTGCGAGACAGTTTGGTTTGCCTTTGAGTGCTACTTGGCTAAACATGACTGATATTTTAAGGTTTATTTGCAAAAGCCTGTCTCTTCTTGTCACTGTCTTAACTTTTTTTCTCTTGTGCTATTTTTACCTCTTTGCTCTCATTTAATGCCATCCTTCTGCCTCACCTAATGACACAAGCTAATGACATCGCAAAAGAACTTTCTTATCCAATTTACATCAAGCTGCATTAGGATTCTGCTTAAAATATCTTAACAGTTGTGGAGAATGAAGTCTGAGCAATCCTCACTGGGGATGAGTAATCAAACGTAATTATTAATTAGTGTAGAGCTGCTATTGTATCATAAATGTTTGTGTGTATAATTTCAAAATGCATTGCACATAATCAAATGTTCAGGATTATTTCCATTTCAATTGGTTTTCTTCTTCTTTAACATACAGATAAGAAAGACAGGAAGCTCTTAAAAAAGAACATGAAGTATCAGGAGGCTGCTGTACCCAAACACATATCACCAAAATAGAGGTATTTTCTGTGAACTGGATGCAGGGGGAAGTCTATAGAAATAATTAGACATGTTGTTATTGTAATGAATAAATCAATATCTGCAGTGACCTCTGCTCTTCTCAATATATTTTTCAAATTTCAAAGGTTATACAGGCAAGGGCAGATGATGTCTAAGAATTCATTCATGGATCAAGTCTATTGATTATGTGGGTTAAGAACAAATTTGATCAAAACTGTAGCTGCACTAGAGGATAGGGGGCAATGCTAGATTAGATATAATGATTTTTCAGAAAGAAAGCCTCATCAGAAGCAAGTTTATTTACTTCATCAGGAAGTATTAACTTCTTTATTCCTTGTTTTCAATAAGTTTTAGGGCATACTATGTATGATGGTTCTGAGGAATACAATAACTTTTGCAATCCTAAAAACAAACAAATGAAAGAGTAAGAAAAGAAATACACTGAACAGATAATAAGCCAATACTGTATTACCTTTTGTGTTCTTCTGGAGAGTTTGGCCCTGTTACAAACTCTATGGTAATAATTTCCAAGTTGTAAAGAAGCTAGATTTCCTCCCCTAGCTTCTAACAGCAGACAACTGCAATCTCTCTATCAGCTGTTGGCCAGTTAGTCAAAGTAAAAAGTGAAATAGCTTTTCACGATGATTTATTTAATGCAAAGTAGCTTCTTTTTGAACTCATCTTGTTATGGATATTTGGAAAGCATTAGGTTTTTGTTTCTGCTGGGGCCCAAAAACTTGTGTAGAGACAAAAACTGTGATTTATTTAACTGCAACATAAATTGGAAAAGAAACATCTTTTATATGTGAAAATTTTGTACTTGGTTGGATAGTTATATAATTATTTTATTTTTGGAATGGAGGGAATGTCTCATAGTTTTTAAAAAAACACCTTTCAATGCAATTACTAATTCTGTGCTTACAAAGTTATGTCAGATAACATGGAAGCAAGTACAGAATACCCTGATAAGAGTGATTTGGAAGCAAAGAATGGGTGTAGAGCCTTGTGATGCTGGTGAGAGAACCGTGAAGGAGATCTGGGGCAAGGGACTCAAATATATGGGGTTTGGCCCACTACAGTAAGCAAGAGACACTGGATTTGGCTTGAAAATAATTTTTTAAAATGTATTTATCATAAGCTATTACAATCACAAGTTCACTTAAGATATTAAGAAATTAAGAAAAATTACTTTGCTCACACTTCACTGAATCTGATACTGAACCTATGGTTTGTTGTTATGTTCATGTCAATGAGAATTATATAAAAGTGATAATCCTTATCATCATTATGTGACACAGGAAGAATAGAAATATGTTTTTATGTGTAAGTATATAAAGACTACACAAAATATATTCCTGTCTTAGGAATGTGAGGGGAAAAAAATGAAAGATGTTCTAGGGTAATTATTTTAAACATTTCAGGAACATTTCAGGAACATATAACCACTGCTACTTAAACCATTAGCACACACCATAGTCATAGAATCATAGCATCATTAAAGTTTGTAAAAGACTTCTTGTATCATCAGGTGTAACAGTCAACCCAGCATCTCTGTGTTCATCACTAAACCATGTCCCCCCATATCGCATCCACACTTTTTTTAAACACTTCCAGAGATGGTAAGTTCACCAGTTCTATAGGCAACCTGGTTCAATGCCTGTCCATGCTTCAAGTGAATAGTCTTTTCCTAAGATCTAATCTAAACATCGCCTGGTACAACTGAGGCCATTTCCTCTTGTCCTGTTACTTGTTACCTGGAAGAAGAGGTATACACCTTGATACAACCTCATAATTGGGCTTTGACTCTGCTAGTTTTCTCCCTGTATAGCTCATGAGATCCTTGTAGTCCCCCTGAGTGACTTGCCCCTTCTTCCAAAGATAATACACTCTCTTTCCCTGAGTTCCAGTCAAAGTTCCCTGTTCCGCCAGGCTGATCTTCTTCCTCATCAGTTTGTCTTTAGGCACATGGGGAAGGTCTGTTCCTGTGCCTTTAAAATTTCCTTCTTGAGGCATGTCCAGCCTTCCTGGACTCCTTTGCCTAATCAGACTGCCTCCCAAGACACTCTCTCAGACAGTGTCCTAGCCAAGCAAACATTTACCCTCCAAAATCCCAGAAGCAGTTCTGCTTTTCCCCCTACTTACTTTTCTGAGAACAGAAAATTCTATGATTTGGTGATCACTGTGCCCAAGAAAGCCTCCAATAATCATATCACCCACCAGTTCTTCTCTGTTCACAAACAGCATGTCCAGTGAGACACCTTCCCTAGTTGGCTCCCTCGCCAGCTGTATCAAGAAATTATCTTCCACACACACCAGGAGTCTCTTGGACTGTTTCCTCTCTGCTGTGTTGTATTTCCAGCAGACATCTGGTAAGCTGAAATCCTTGCATTTATGAGACTTCGCTCAGCTATTTATGGAATATTTCATCTGCCCCTTCATCATAGTTGGGTGGTCTATAACAGATTCTCTCCAGGATATCTCCCCTATTGGCCTTTCCCCCGATTGTTACCAGTAAACACTCAACACTTTCATCACCACCATCAAGCTCTAGACAAACAAGATACTCACGAACATACAGGTCTACTCCACCAGCTCCCCTTCCTTCCCAATCCTTTCTGAAAAGTTTAGAGCCATCCATTGCAACACTTCAGCTGTTCATGTAATCTCACCATGTCTCCATGATGGCAATTATGTACAGCTTTTCGGTTGCACCGTGGCTCCTAGTTCCTCCTGTTTGCTGCCCAATGTTGTGTGCATTGATTGTGTGCATAGATGCACTTCAGTTGGGTTATGAATACGGATGCTTTTTTCAGTGAAGAAGATCTAATTCCTGTGTGACCATTCTCTGGTGCATCTGTGGTTTCTAACACAACCCTTGCATCCTTACTGCCACACAGATCTCCATTGCCTACATCTACCGAGACAGCAGACTGAAATACCTTGCTTGAACATGGTTCCTCAAACAGTGGCATCCCTCAAACAGGCTTATCTCTAGTGATCCTGATTATATCCTCTTCCCCTTTCAAATCCAGTTTAAAGCTCTCTCAGACCTATGAACTCCTGAGCAAAGATCCTTTTTCCTCTTTGAGATGGATACCCCACCCGCTACCAGCAGGCTTAGTGTCATGTGAACTGACTCATGATCATCTTTGCTCAATCTTCTCTTCTTTTATAAGAATATTTTTGTATACTAATTAACTGATGAAGAAAGAAAATGTTTTGTGATAAAGGAAGAATGTAGTGAAGAATTTCAAATGTCTTGGCTTTCATGTCTCATCTGTTAGAAAATGTGAGATTTACAACATATTTAATTTGGGGAACAAGGTCTGATATGCATGTCTATGTATCAGGTTCTATTCATTTACCTTGTTCATCCAGTTCTACTTAGTTTTGTTACAGAATTTTATACCAGATGATCCAGCTCTGATGTTAAAATTACATTTAAAAATATTGTCACATCCAATGTTCTCTCAGAGATTTATTCCTGTTCTGCACTCCGAACTAAAATTCCGGATGGTGGTTCAACATAATCTTTTATTGGTACTGTTAAGCATGAGCTTTTTTATGTCACCTCCTGATGGCCCCTTAGTGTACTTATTTAATCTTATAGTAGCTTACCATAGTTTTGGTTTGGGCAACTTCTAGTAAAGATGAGAGAGAAAATGATAGCCTAATGTACTAAAATTTACCTCATCCATTGGCAAGATTGCAGCAGGTACAGTGAATATAGAGCAGCAAAAAATAGAGTAAACATGTCTCAAAAGACTATGCCAGATAAATATGAATATCAAGAACTTATTATACAGAAAGAAATTTTTAAAACACTAAAACCAAGTCCAAATTATGAAGTGTTTTCCATTCTGAAAAGTAACTAATATAAAACTTGGCAGATGTATGGATTTTAATGGAATTAAATAATGCTAGTAAATCAATTTTTTAATTATTTTAATATTTTGGGGTATAAAGAGCTCTTAAAATCATATTATCCTACATTATTGCTATAACAGTTATTGGTGTTTTCTCTGAAGAGCACAATAACAGAGTACTGAGTCAGCTGTTTTGCTGCAACCAGCCAGTATGTTAAAACCCTCTATGCACTAAGCTCCAAATCAGAGGAACATTTTTCAGCCACCAGAGTCTCTTTTATTTTTGTTCCTTTTGAGCTCTTCAAGATGCTACTGCCTTAATTCCAACCAATAAAAATAATCTTTATTGATGTGACCTGTAGGAGGCGTGTCCAAGGCACAGGGGACGTGCCGGGGCAGAGAAGCCCAAAGGAGCATGCGTCTAAGTGGATAACCCTACTGGTTAAGAAGGTCACATGATATCAGAGTATAAAGGGAAGCGCCGAATTTGAAATAAACCTCTTTGTTTTACCACCCCACGAGGAGCGTGTATTTTCCTTATTATATAAGGACACGTGCACCCCACAGTGACCAACTTTAATTTGGTGAGGGCAGAGAAAGGGAGCAATTTCTAGATAATATGCAATCTCACTATAGTAAATTGCCAGTTACTGTGACAAAAAAAAGGAAAAATGTTGCAGTGTGATCTCACTCAAGGCATTTGTTCACCTTTCTCCTGGAAGAAAAGGGTTAAGGGTAATTAAAGAAATCTTTTCTTAGTCAGGCAGTTTAGCTGATGTACCACTGGATGCGAATTTGTTTATTATTAGCATAAGGACCAGTTTCAAATGTTGGGAAAATAGCAGAAAGATGAGCCTAATATTTGTAATTTAAATAATACTTCTCTATGTTGGGTAGTATTTATTTTAATTTGTTCAGAACATCAAACCTTTAACTGACCAAGACTCTGCTACCGTCTGCTAAATGTTCGACAGTGATTTTGCTTTTCTTAGAGTTGGAGACTTCCACTAGACCTTGTTTATAAATGTAATCCTATTTTGAAATTAGAACCAAATTTGAAAAACCCTGACATATTTTCAAAAGCTATTCTATATGTTCTACTTTAAACTTCGATATAATTGGGGCAAAGGAAAGAGAGGATAAAGCAAAATTTAAAGGAAGAAATCACTGAATTGCCTTTATTATTTTTTCCCATTTTGTTTTAGTTTCAATATTTATTGATATAATTTAAGACAGCAGTATGGTATAAATATAAGTGCTTGAATGGAAAGGCAAAATTCAACTGAAAATGAATTCTGAAGAAACTGAAAGTATAATTGCATATAGACACAGATCTGCCATGTTGGGGATTTAAACATAAGTAAAATCAATTTTTAAGCTTAAAATTATGCTAGAGAATTAACTAATTAATACTCTGAATGATTTTAGAATAATAAAAAAGGATGACAAGTTAAAGGTGTGCAAAAGCTGTATAAAGGAGATGCTTATTCACAGCAAACAGGCATTTTTGTTTTTCCTCACTTCTCATGTAATACAATAATAATAGTTATTCCTGTGACTGTTGTCTGCATTGAAATTGGGCTTTGGAGTCCCAGCCTTGGAGCAGAATCTACTAATCACTCTACACATGAAGAATTTTTAGCATTACATGTATTTTCTCTTTTACCTATTCTGTGCCAGTTGTTTTACCTATACATAAAGTTTCAGGATTAAAGACTTTACACTTCTTCTTGTTGCTATTTTTACGTTCCCCAAACCCAGGATTTTTGTCTATGAAGCATTTAATTCACCCAAGCCGACTACTTTCCAGCCCAAATCCTTTCGCAGAAATTTCACAGAATATTCTAAGTTGGAAGGAACCCACAAGGGTCATTGAGTCCAACTCTTAAGTGAATGATCAATACAGGGATTGAACACCGCAACATAGGTGTTATTAACACTATGCTCTAACCAATCTCAGTTTTCATTCCCAAAGGGCTTAATCTGCCTCATTATCTCCACTGGAAGTCAGTGGAATCACACCAGCTGAAACCCGTCTTTGTGTGATACCAAAGACATTGTATGTGACCACTGTGTTATCATAGACTTATTGAATCATAGAACCACTCAAGCTGGATAGGGCCGCAAAACTTCATCTGGTCCAGCCTTTCATGGGAAAGGGAGCCTAGCTGAGGGGCTTATTTACTATCTTTCATTTTCCAGCCTAATTTTTGGTGTTCTGCATTACATATTGCTCCAGTCGTGTCTCCTGCTACCTATTATTCAAAGAGTTGATAATAGGAGGATGGAAACTTATAGAAACAGGACGGAAAACAGCATGATACTGCAGAGAATTATGTTTTTAATGATTAATTTCAACAGAAGGAACAAGTGAGTTTAATGGGAGATGCATGTTTTCAACATCTGATACTTCAAATATCATTTCAGCTCTATGTATGTGAAAAAATGTAGAGGCAAAGATTTCCTTCAGAAGATCAAACCCTTCACACTATAGAGCAGTGTAAGGTGTATTTTCTTTGAATCGAAATACCTTGTCTGGACTCTTGATGTCACCTGCCAAAATGACAAATAAAATAAATATCTAGCAATTATCAATATTGTTTGGAAATTTAACAGGGAATATTTATTTTTCAGAATATTAACAAAACCACAAAGATCAAGACAACATGATGGTAACATACAAATTCCAGAATAACTACTGATCAGAGAAAGGAAGAAGAAATTAAAAAATAATAAATCCATATTGATAATCAGATTTACACAACTGAAACTATTCTTAAATGTAGGATTTTGCAAAAGGTATCTGACTAAAAAATTAGGTTTGTAATGTAAAAAAAAATATTATTTTTTATTTTAGTTGTAAATGTCTAAAAAAAGTGTCACAAACAATTTCCATTTGTATTCACGGTAATGTTTTAAAATTTAACAAGA
Source organism: Lepidothrix coronata (assembly GCF_001604755.1). Classification (NCBI taxonomy): domain Eukaryota; kingdom Metazoa; phylum Chordata; class Aves; order Passeriformes; family Pipridae; genus Lepidothrix; species Lepidothrix coronata. The sequence continues at coordinate 2,459,200 of NW_016690183.1, forward strand.
TTCAGTTAGATTTATTTTGAATGGGTAGCCATTCTTAAAAGCATTCCACAAAACCTTTAATCTTATGAAAAGAAGCAAAACTTAAGCAAAAATTTCTTTGTATTATTCTGATGGATTTTTCAAAGCATATTAAGACAAAGACGAAATTATCAATCTTGAATTCTTGGCTCTCAGGTACTGACACTGGTCCCACACACCAGTTCAACTGATGCCTGGAAGGAATACATTCAGTTTCCTCACTAGTTCGCTCTTCAGGGAGGTGGACAGTGAAATACATGCTACTTCAGAACATGAACAGGGCAACTCTGTTATTAACAGATAGAAAAAGTATCAATTAAGCATGCCTGCCACCATAAACTAAGCCAATGTTATACAAGAAGTTAAACCTCCTTGTAGGACCTTCTTAATCCCTGATGTTTCTTGATGCTATGCTGCTCCTTGAGAAAGGTAGGATAAGACCTTTTGTTGTTTTCTTCTCTTCATTCCTCCACCTCACCAGTCACTTGTCACTGGCTCTCAGATGCTATACAAATAACTTATTTCTTCTATTTAATGCGAGCTTTATCAGATCTCCCATAGACAGTTGACTGTCAGTTTGCCGTTCTCAGTTTTTATTAATTTTTTTTATAAAAAAGTATAAAATTTTTTTATATTTTACAAAAAATTGCAAGTTTGGTATTAGTATTGGTATTTCCTTGTAATCTTTCTCTGTGCTTCCTGGGTGGGTTACATCACTTGGAGTGTGACTGCCTTCTGATTTTTGGTTTAAGGAATGGTAAGATGCAAATGCAGATAGCTCCCAGGGGGTATATTTCATAATTCAGGTGGATCATTAAGTTTTTGCAAATATACAGAACTTCAAAAGCTGTTTTTCTTCATATTATTTTAGAAAATGTTTTGCGAGGCTGTCGAGCTGATCTTGAGATGTGTTATTAGGCATGAAGCTGTAGAAAGTCATCTTACTTGGTTTATAAACAAATTAATGTTAGCTTAAATTCCATATGGCGAGTTCTTCAGTGTCATAGGATCCATGTCTTATCGTTTTGTTTTAGAAAGGGTATTCAGCTATGCTTACTGATGGGAAATATATCCTGAAAGGCAAAATTTATCAAAGGAAAAAATTGTTAATGTAATGAAACTTGCCTAAGAATTAAACATGCTACTGACAGAAAAGGGTACATTAACTGCATATTATTTTATCCTCACTAAAGGTCTTTAGTGATGACAATTAAGAAGTCAAAACAGTCTTTAAACTCATCAGCTGAACAAAAGCTTTAATGAATGTGTTTTGACACCATTATGATGTATAATTAATTTGAGTCAGAATATATAGACATTATTCATATGAAATAACTTTTTATTCTCAAAGTTTTCTTCACTATCTGTAGCAGATTATTTAGACTACTGCAAAATATCAAGGTACATGTCTCAAAAAATAGTTATGGATTTCAAATTAAATATATAATAACAGAGCCAAGTCAATTACCTAAATCGCATAAAATGTAGTTAATACTACTATAAGATTCACTAGAAATTACTTTTTAAAATGCCACCCCATAGATTGTTTGTGTGACTTTTGTTATTACTTGAGAATGTGCAATGTTTATACTTCTGCAAAAAACACATATTTGTAAGTTGTATCATTAGGCAGTAATGTAGCAAAGTGGAACTGATTGATATACTAGTCTGTTATTAAGGTTATCTGACATTTCCTGCTCTAATTTTTTTTTTTCTAAGTTTAGCTATCTTGGAATCTGGAATTATCTATTACCCCAGATATTCTTTTTGACTAGTTCACTGGCAAGTTTAATGTAAAGAAACAGAAGAAACCGCATGCATGATGAGTTGGGAGGAAAATACGAGGGAAAAAACATTATTGTTTGCGCGGCAGACAGATGCTTCTGCTCCTTATATCTAGGTTTGTGTTGCGTTTTAATATTGAAGATAGGATTTTAAACACTAAAAAACCTTCTAATTATGGGGCTGTCTTACTTCAGAATTAGTTCTATTTATTTTAAATTGCAATTGAGAATATAATATGTCTTGGACCAGCAGAAAATTTCTATCAAGATTTTTTTTTTTTTTTTAATGTGAAATGTAGAAGAATTTTGGATATTCATTAGAATTTTGGCTGGTCAAGTCATTAGAGAGTTACATAGGAGAGATATGAACGCACAATCTAACAACCTTTTTTTACCTCTGATTTCTCTGGCTCCTTAGTAAAGGAATTTCAAATTAATCTATTTTTGCCTCTCAATTACCCTTTTTCATTTTGCTTATGCTAACCTATCTTGTTATTGCAGCTTCCAAATGAATGCTACCAATGGGTGGCTACAAATCTTATAAGTGACAGTTAGCCTCCTTTGGTTAATATGTTACCGTTCAGTGGCATAGCATTGGAGAGATTTTTAGGATTTCAGAGAAACTGAAGTGGCAGGACTATTTTGTTCAGTTAAGCTTTGCTATTTCCAGCACTTCTTTGGTTAACTGAGTATGTCTCTAGGCAAGCTATAATGCCAGGTTTCAGTAGAACGATTCAAGGCCACTACGGTACAAATAAAACCACCTTGCTTTGAAGACAAACAGCAGATTATTTCTAGCTGAGCAAAATAATCTGTGAAGCTGCTGTGATGCTGACGGAGTTTTAAACGTGGAGTTTAAGAGTCTATCTCATAATGACCATGAACGTTCAGCTCCTGGGATTAATCAGGCATGCAACACAACATGTCAAAAAATGACTCTTACAAGCTAAAATGGGTATTAGTGATGAATTTGCCTCTAGGATACATGTTTTCATCAAGATTTATTGAGAAAGCCATCTGAATGATCAGAATTGAAATATCACAGTCAAACATCTACACATATAACTTGCATGTCAGTGTGCCCAGCCAAACAATAAGGCAAAAATCAAACTGTACTCTTTACAAGTAGGGCTTTCAAAGATTTTGCTCTTTTTGCTTCTCTACTGTCTTTTATTAGAAGAGATTTTTCTTCTTTTTTTTCCTGTTTTAACTATACAAATGAATTATTTTACTGTCTTTACACAAGGTTTCCTATGTAGTTGTTTTTTCTCTGATTACCTCCTTAAACTCTCTAGAAAATCTCTATAGCCTTTCCCCATTTGTAAAGTTGCCTCCATTTAGCCTTTTTTCATGAGCTGAAATAATTATGAATATAGAAACATATTCATCAGGAGGTGCGTATTTGGATGGAGAAGTGTGAAGGTAACTGTGAAAGCATGCGGAAATGTTAGGCATACAAGAAATCCTTAAAACACAGTGAGACTAACCTTTTTGGACCTAGAACAGAATTCTTTCCAATCCCAGACACTGCTGATAGCCCAGGTTAAGCTAATACAGTGACAGTGTTCTTTGAATTGCAAGAAAGCATTAGTTTGTGTCTAGGATGGTTTACATTTAATTGCGGTTATTCTGCAGTGGGCTTATATATCATGTAAATTAACTTGTGTTTGCTTAGCTTGATGTGCCAACTGAGAAAAGACCAGGACTTGATTTGTCTAATTTTAAGGCTTTTTTCTTTACATTCTACAGAGTGTATACTTTCAGATTTGTCAAGATATGTTTTAGAATATCTTTATTTTTTTGTGAGGATTGGTGTGTTTTTACAGGTAGAAAATATATGCAGTGCAAAAGTCATCTTCCTATTTCATAAACGTGACATTCAGCTGAGGCATAAAAAATGTATTTCTCTTTTCTAGTTATGTTAGAAACTAAGTGGGTGGTACCATAGTAAGATTCTCCCTCTGTATCAAACATTTCTGGTTCAGAAACATCTGCGGTTGCTTCCCTGACTGACAGTTCTGGAGGGGAAGAAAAAAATTTCAACTTTTTTTTACTCCTGCATTAAGGATGGCATAATACATGTTCTTGAATATATTCAACACACAGTATAGCTGTGAGGAAGCTATTTTTAGTAATGGACTACATTAATTTTGTTGAAAATTACAGTTTGTGTTGACTTCCATACAAAAATTGGTTATTGGGCTTGTAAAATAAGGCAGTTAGTTAGTTGCAGCATTTGTGTTTACAGACGTCTTCAAGAGAATTAGAGTAAGCTGTTTTACCTTGTGGTAACCTCTGCAAGACATGTAAAAGATCAAAAAATTACCTGGAATACTCTTGAATATACTGTGTTTATCTAAAGATTCAGTTTATTTCTGAAACTAGAGAAATTTTCTTGCAGTTAATGCAGGAACTAGCAACAATTGTTCCTTTTGTTTAAATTAATCACTTTTTTCTTTATCCTATAATACTGAAATGGTAAAATACTCTGGTTCCCTATCCCATAACAACATGAATGTAGACTCAAAGCTGCAGAGGTCCACAGAGGTATCAATCGTGGCATAACAATGCAGTGTAGAGAAATGCAGATTTGATATGGGAGCCAAAGACTTGAAATGTAGGGATACAAGCTGCAGAGCAGACAAGTACATGTGGGATTATATGAAATGAGACATAGGCTGACATCGGGAACTTCATGGCTATAAACAGCTCACCCATAGTCAGTGAAAGAAATGCAGACGTGGGACTGAGCAAAGCCAGCTTCAGGGATACCAAAAAGAACAAAACAGAAGCATTTAATGCACATAAAATATACGACAAATAGGAAATTTGTGTGTGATGTAAACTTGCAAAGCAAAAAATAAGAAATTGCAAGGTATAAGAACATGTTGCCAAACATATTAAAATAACCCTAAACAGACGGTATGTTGAGGAATAAGAAGCCACCAACATACTACCATCAACATCCCCACCAAAGGGCTTGACATGCTATCAAATTGAGATGCCCTTCACCTGCTCAGACAGACTGAAGCAGTGCTCCTAATTCCACTAAGCTGAGTGCCCTTGTCCTTGCAAGCAAGGGGCAGGAAAGAGCAGGCTTTGCTATGTTTAGATGATTAATTTAAATGACATTAAATAAAAGGGATATACTGAGAAGTGTGGATATAAAACTTTATTATGGTTGAGAATTTTAATGAATAATAATATTGTTCATTGTCTTCTATATTCATTTTCTGGAATAACTAGACCTGCAATACTACTACTGCCACCACTACTAGTACTTTTATTGGACTGCTAAGATTGCAGGTACACCAGGAATAATTTCTTGCCTTTATATATAAGTTATGTTTCTTTTTCATCTATAAGAAGATTCTAAATGTAGGAAAAGCACACATATTTTTTCCTTTTTCATGTCAATTACTTTTGATCTTTTTCATCCTATACTGACTGCATTCCACATAGAAAAATCCTGGTGTGAGTCTTAAAACCATTGTTCTCCCTGAAATGTTCAACACTTATTTCATATTGTATGACTAATTGTACAGATGGATCACCAGCTGCACAGAACAATCTTCCTTGGTTCAGCCAAAGTTACAAGTTATATTCTTGGTAACTGTCTCTCCTTTTAGTGAGACAAATGTGGATGGACAGTATAAATTGAGAAAGATTTCAAGATAACAAGTGGCTCCTGAGAGCCTAGTTTATCTAATAAGAAAGGAAATCCAAATAAAGTGAGCCAGATCCAAATATTGTAACACTGGAAATGTACAAGACTCCCTTAAAGTGGTGTTTGTTTTTCCTTCAGGCAAAATTATACATCAGAGGACCTTTCATGTGTATGTTGTTTTCAGAGGGAGATGAACACTAATGAACAAAGACACGACTCTGGCATCTAGATTAAGGCCTTCATGAATATCAGGTAAGCTATTGAATAAGGATGGACAAGGCCTGGGTGCAAAAATTGTCAGGTAAAATGGAACTTTATATCCAGTCAGGGGCATTAAATCTGCTGTGTTAATGTTGCATTCTTTTAGAAACAGAGACTCATACATCGCCTCATCCATGCCCAATAAATTACACATAAATTGCTCTAGACACCTCTTAATTTCGTTCCACATTTACTGTTCCCTCTTCTTTACAACTGATGAGTCTTAAGTAGGTCGGATGGCTGAGGAAGCCAGCTGCAATACTCTGTATACTCTGATTTACTTAAATCAGTAATCTGAACATAGCAAGCCCACTCAAGCATTCTTGCATGAAGCAGTGCATGAAAAAAAAAATAAAAAAAGAAAAAGTTTTTAGACCGAAGAAGAGATTATCAGAGGTAATATTGAGAGTTCTGCAGGATCTGTGAATAAGCCCACTATTCACTGCTTTCTGTCGTGCCTTTTATAGTAGTGAAGATGTGTTTTATAAATCCTCTTCATTTGGCATTTAATTTATGGTCTCTGCTGTGTTTACAGCCAGAGATGTCTGTAGCTGTGAGTCCTTCTTCTATTTATGTTGAATCATTCCTTGCCAGTTTCATTATGTTTACTCTTTTGTTAAATATAACCTTGGCTAATTGTAGTCTTCCTAAATAGTTTTTAAATCATGGAAGTTTCCTAGTCGACAAAAACATCAGTGATGATTTAGAAGCAGTCAGCTCTCCTCTTCAAGAAATGTCTGAAGGTAACCTGAGAACAACTGTTATGTTTGATTAGTTTCAGTGATATTTTGGTTGACTTTGCAATCTCTCAACTTCAGGTTTACTGATAACTTATTAGCTTCATCACTGGTCATTTTCCAAGATGTATATCTATATCATCATGGCATGTGTCTTAAGCTTTTCCTCATTGGAAACTCTTTTCCAAGCTTTTCTGCAGTGATAGAAAATTCTGCAGAAATTCGCTGTACAGTGAGCTTTTTCAATTGCTTCATTGTGTGTACTGTGATAAAATGTCTTTATAGTATCAGAACATCCTGCACTTAAACTCACCATTTCATATTCATATAGGCATAGAAAAATGACACTTTTCTCTCTTTCTATGAAGGAGAGTGCTAAAAGAAGCACAGCTCCTTAAGATATGAGTTCAAGAACTTATCAGACCTCTTCTAGACAGAGCAACTCCAGTTCTTCAGCATTTTCCCATACACAACCATTCCTGTCATACAGAGCCACTCCTGTTCGCTCTAGACTCATTATGGTTGATGTACATATTTTCTGAAGCATGATATCCAAGAGAACTGCAGAAATGCTATGAAATCATGTGCTATCTGTCTTGCTGTGGTGTTTACTATAGATTCTTGTCCTTGTCCTTACCAAATTGTGGTATATTTTTTTCCATACCGTTTATCTAGCATAGCAAGATTAGAGTTTTGTCCTCATTCCCATTGCACTGCTAGTCCATTCTGGTACCATGACTCCTGTGTGGGAGGTTGAGATTTTCTTTGTGGCTGAAAATCCTTGTTTTTTAGACTTATAGATATCCAGAAAAGAACTTTAAGCTGAAGTGATTACATATGCATTAATTCTTTCGTATGTATGTAGCAGCACAAATTTATCTGGAAACTAGTAAGATTTCAAAGGGTGTCTTCCCTTTCCATGGGGAACAGTGACCCAGAATGTGGGTCTCTGCCATATTATTAATGAAATATGATTTTGTTATTGATTCTGATATTAGTTGGATACCTTGTAACCCAAATTGCTCCATTTGTTGGGGGGAAACATGAGACCGACTTCTTTCATAATGTGCTTTGAAATCAACTTTCAGAACTATGTAAAAATGAATTACCGTTGCTGCATATTAGTCTGATTGATACGGTAATGTTAGTCTGATGAATCACTTTTAACAGTTGCTACTTTCACTGTTTAGCGATTTACAACCCCAAATAAAAGACTCTGACCAACAAAGCACAACAACTCTCTCAATGCCCTCCGAAGTCTGTGCCTTCTCTTCTGACCAGGCACTTCTGGCCTGGTGAAGCAGAACACCAGTCTGAACCCAGATGCTCTGCATTTCATTTTCATGTTCTTTGGTGGATCAACTGATTTCGACAGTCACTCAGAAAATTACTGAGAAACTTTGTGTAATAAAAGAGCGAAGGAGATTCTGGGAACATAATCATGACATTTTTATGGTGCACTGACACTAGAATGAATTTACTGGCATAGAGTGAAAAAAAAAAGAATTTGAGTAGTACAGCTGTAAATATTTGAAATTGCATCACAATACTGAAATAAATGTGATTTTGAGATAGTATGTAGTCCTTCAGTTATTTTTAGTTTTTGTTGAAAAACATTAATTTTCACAGCAAGATGTGTATTGTCCGTGGTAGGTGAAATGTCCCTGCAGGAATATCACCTCAGCCTTATGCATTCTTGTCTTTAGATATTTTCTGTGGTTCTTTCTCACTATATAGCCACAAAATGCATCTTCAGGAATCTGTTGGAAGAAGACATATGTCATGAACTATTTGATTTCTGCATTTTCACTGTTGAGTTGATGGAAATCTTCACATCAAATCTTCACCTTTAAATTTTAAACTAGCCAGAAGCACACACATTTTTCTAGGTGAAATCCAGTATGTCAGCTGGAGCTCTGTAGGTTTCCAATAAGCATACCAAATTCTTTTTCAAATCAGCTAGGAAGTATTACGGGACACTAACAAAACTGAAAAACAAAAGATGAAGATTTGACCTGGTTGTCACCAACACAACAACTTGAACAAGCTGTGCCGCTAGCAAGCCATCTGTTGACATTACTATACTGAACATGAGTAGCTAAAAATGTAGTTATAAGAGGGAGTGATGGCAGCTTTTTATTCATAATGTATCGTTCAAATGTGTAATTGTGAGTCCAGTGTATTTCTCATTTTTTTCGTACAGTAGTATGTTAGATAACTAATCCTTTTGCTTTCTGGAAGGGTAAGTTCATGCTTCAGAAGATGTCTAGGAAAAACCACAGAAGATGTCAAGGAAAAACCACAAGCAACCGGAAATTAAATTGCAGTGCGACTGAGGGCTTTTAAAGAAGTTTCACAGTCTAATAGCCTCCTGACTCCACCAGTACTGTGGGGATGGAGGGGTTCCAAGGAGCCAGGAGCATGGCAGGGTAGGATCAGCCAGAGCCCATCCCACAATCCTAGCCAGGATCAGGGCAGCCAGACAGTGGCTACCCACATGACTGATACACTCTGGGCCTCTTGATGGTCAGTTCAGTTGTCAAAACATGGATGTCTTGTGCCATTTGAGGCTCTCTTGTGTGTCTGCAACATCCACACACAGCTGGTACACTTTCCACATGACCTTTGAGAGATCTGGATCTGGAAATCCTTCCAAACAGGCAGACAGAAGCAAGGCGTCTCCAGTGGTGCTGTGCGTGTCTATCTTAGCAACTAACATTAAAGCCATAGTTATATACACAGAAGAAATACTAATAAAAGTATGTGGAAGTGGTTTTTAGATAGATTACTACTCCTCAGGAGAGAGATTTTCAAATTATATAACATTTTAGCTCAATAAAAAAGTATATTTTTAAGTATTTGGGGGGATGGAGGAAAGGCAATATCATCTCTTTATGTAGATTGATGATGCTCTGTTTCTTAAACATTTTGTTCCATTTTGGTCAGTTGTCTTAAATCACATGTATTAGCTGATGAAAAAAAAACAACAGGAAAGTGGTCAGGACAGAGAACAAAATCATTGCCTTTAGCAGTGGAGATGAAATAAATTAGGGTTTGTGCTTTGGAAAAGAAGGAGCTGAGGAAGGAGAGAGATCTTGAATGGCCTTGAAAAATTAAAGAGGGAATGATCTTTTACAATTTCCTGCATATCTCGGAAACTAGGATATTTCCAGGGAATTCTAATAAATTCTGAGGCAGAAGAAAGCAACTTTTCCATACAACTTATGTAATAATTTATTTCTGGAGTTCATTAATCATTGATACTAAAATTATGAAAGGGTTGAAAAATAAGTGAGACAAGTTTTTAGTGGATGAAGTTCTTTAAATCTCCATAAGAAACAATGATCCCAGTGTCACTTTGGCTCGGGAGTTACCAGTCTGCTGATTAATGGATGCTGCAAAAGTACAGGAAAAGTTTAGTCTATGCTTGCAAGATGTTGTCGCATCTGGATTTTTTTGTTTGTTAGGCTTTTGTTGGTGGTGGGTTTTGTTTTCTTCTAAGAATCTCATCTGGTCCATCATAGTCTAAAAGAATTCATTAGTCTGATACAAAAGAGCTATTTTTATATTACAAGGAAGAAGTACTTATGCAATTGTAATTTCAGTCTCATTTGCCATCTTATGTAACAAATATGTTGCTGTTTTCTAGTCTGTATGATGGAAGCATGCAACAAGAGGACAGCTACCCCAAGTTGCTGACAGAATGTGGCTGGAATAGGGGTCAAGAACCGGAAATTAATTCCTCCTAGGAACTGATAGCCACCAGTAATGCCATTATATTTTTCTCTGAGACCAAAACCAGTAGTCTAATTTTGTGTCTGTCATGGTTAAGGAATGGTATTCCCCAGTTTAGGGATCCCACTGAGACTCTCCAAACTATGTGTCACTTGCTCACTTGCTCCCCTGCTCTCCTTTCCCCCTCCCCCTGGAGTGGGATGGAGAGGAGAATTGGAGGCACAAAAGGTAAAAATCACATGTTGAGAAAAGGACAATTTACTGGAAACAGCAACAAGATAAGAAAACGAACTGTAACTGCAACAGTAATGAAAAAAGTGTAAAAGAGACAAATGATTCACATGGAAACACGCCAACATTAGACAATACCTGACCACTCCCTCCACCACACTATGCTGACCCAGAAGGGAGCTCTTCCCACATACCAAGAAAATGATATGAGGTGATATAGAATAACCTCCAGGTCCTAGCCATGCCTTTCCTGGCTACTGAGAATATTAACCCTGTCCTAGCCAGAGCCAGGACAGTGTCTTGCAACATGAATACACATATAGAAGTGTAAACATATGGTGGTAACTAATTTTGCATGCATACAATTCTTTGCATACTGGTTAGGGAAAAACATATTCAACATCCATGTGATAAATACTATTTATATTGCTTATCCATTTGTTCAGGTGTCGTGAGAAGGATGATAACCTACAAAAAAATAGACAGAAAGCCAGGTGCTGGTTCACAACACATTTATGGTCATCTCTCTTTTTCTTAGAGAGGGGGAATAGCTGCATCATCAACTGTAAAAGCCAAGTGAGGCCCAATTGACTATTATTCTTGCTGCTACAGCAGTTGTGACAGTGTTATGATCCAGTTATTAAAATTAATAGGAATGCCTCTACATGAATGAAGGTGCAAACGAGACCAGACACTAAAGTCAATAGCATGGGTTTTATTTAATGGCAAAGCGAGACAGAGAAAGAGAGATGAAAGCAATAGGAAAAGGAGAGGAAGAAGGTAGGGGGAGAAGAAGAGAGATTAAAATAGAAAAATTATCACCACTCCGTGTAACCTGGCAGCATCCTGCCGGTCTGGTTCTTCTGGTCTTGGTGTTGAGGGTTTCCCAAAACGCACAGAGTCCAATGGACCAATATGTGTTCAGGAGATGCCTGGAACCTCCCATTTGTGGGGGGAAACTTTGCAGTCTCTCATAACAGCTTTGTTGCCTCACATGGATCACGTGCAGTCTTCTGGTGGTGGAAGGCCTCAGGAATAAATAAGGGGGCACTTTGGTGGTCTTTGGTGTTTTATGACCTCGGCTGCCTCCCATGTTAATGTCCTGTGTGTACATGGTCTTCTCAGGGGGAGTGGGTGTGCAGGGCATTACTTCTTTGGTTTGATGTGGAGAGATTTCACCACCACACACCCAAAACCCTTCTCCCCCACCACTCCCTGAGCCCAGCTAGGGCTGATTCTTAACACAGATACATTTTTCTTTCTTGAGCCTTGTTTACTTCTCCTCAGACTTGAGAGGATTAGACAATAATCTTATCTCAATTCCTCGGCCACAGTCCAAACTCCAGTCAGGAGGCACTGGAAGGAGAGGGGGTTCTTTGGTGGCGAGAGACAGATTGTTGATTCCTTGCAATTTGAAAAAAAGTCTTTCTATGATTTTGACAATGTTTGAGACATTTCCGACATTTTAGTCCATCACAGACAGTGAAAAGCAATGGTTTCACCTGGTCTTTTCTCCAGGCAAAACAACCCGAGCTCCCTCGGCTACTCATCAGACTTGTGTTCCAGACCCCTCATAGCTCCATTACCCTTCTCTGGACTCACTCCCACAACTCAGTGTCTTTCTAGCCAAACTGAACAGATGATTTAAGATGTGGCCTCTCCAGTGCTGAGTACAGGGGGTCGATCACTGCCCTGGTCCTGGTGTCCAGACTTTTCGTGATATAGGCCAGGATGCCATTGGCCGTCTTGGCCAGCTGGGCACACTGCTGGCTGATGTTAAAATGTCTGTCAACCAGCACCCCCAGGTCCTTTTCTGCCAGGCAAATTACTAGCCACTCTTCCCCCAGCCTGTAGCACTGCCTGGGGTTGCGATGACCAAAGTACAGGGCCCAGCACTTGGTCTTGTTGAACCTCACACAAGGGCCTTGGCCCATCAATCCAGTGTGCCCAGATCTCTTATCCCCTAAGTCGGTCATCTTGTCATAGAATGAGATAAAGTTGGTGAAGTAGGACTTGTGTTTCCTGAACCCATGCTGACTGGCCTGATCTTCTGACTGTCCTGCATATGCCTCTTGGTAGCACTCAAGATGATCTACTCCATAACCTTCACTGCCACTGAGGTCTGGCTGACAGGCCTGTAGGTCCCAGGATCTTCCTTCTGGGCCTTCTTGTAAATGGATGTCACATTTACTGACCTCCAGTCAACTGGGACCTCCCCAGTCAGCCAGAGCAGTTGATAAATGAGGTAAAGTAGTTTTGTGAGCTCTTCCGCCAGCTCCCTCAGTACCCCTGTGTGGATCCCATCAAGCCCCATAGACCTGTACATGTCTAAGGGGTGCAGCAGGTCACTAACCATTTCCCCTGGATTTTGCATCTTCATTCTGCTCCCCATTCCTGTCTTCTGACTCAGGACACCATTTACCTTGAGGACAGCTGATCTTGCTAATAAAGAATGTGGCAATGAAGGCATTAAGTACCTTGGTCTTTTCTTCATCCTCCATAACTATGTTTCCCCACATTTCCATTAAAGGAGGGAGATTCTCCTTAGCCCTTCTTTTGTGCTAATATATTTGTAAAAACTTATCTTTTTGTCTTTTTATGTCAGTCTCCAGATTAGGTTCTAATTGGGCTTCAGCTCTTCTAATTTTCTCCCTACATAGCTCATGAGATCTTTGTAGTCCTCCTGAGTGGCTTGCCCCTTCTTCCAAATATAATACACTCTCTTTTTTTCCCTGAGTCCCAGACAAAGCTCCCTGTTCATCTAGCCTGGTCTTCTTCCCTGACAACTCGTCTTTTAGCATGAGGGGACAGCCTTTTAGATTTCCTTCTTGAAGCATGTCTAGCTTTCCTAGACTCCTTATTCCTTCATTAAATTGACTTGCAATTGTGTGAAAATAAAAATAATGAGGTGATTTTTCAAGGTAAGTTATCGGTTTCAGCAGCTGATTAACAAGCAACTTAGCTGCCCTTGCAGTGTTGTATACAGTGGTGTTCTTGTTAGGCACCTCTACATCTGCATGCCTTTCTGAGGGTGCCACTCTTCCTACAAAATAAGCATAGCATCTTTTTGTTTCTAATCTGGGCAAATCAGCCATGTAGTAGAGCAGCCTGGAACAAGATAGGGCCTATGGAAACAGCTGTGCAGAATTGCAAAGGCTCTGAAATTACCAGTCAGTAATGTCCAGGAAGGCCTATGTTTTAGCATATGGTTTTTCGAGCTCTATAGGCATTTCTTCTAATACTTTTTTTTATGCATGATCTAGATTTTAGCATAAACATGATGGATTTTGAGCTACAAAAATACTACAGGGTCTTAATATGAATTTTGGTTTTCTGCATTTCATATAGATCAGTGCATCACACTAGAAATTTAAAAAAAACCACCCTGACTCTATTTCCAAACTCCAATACTCTCTTCCAAATGAAAGGAAAGTTCATGTTTATTCATGAAAAATTTTTACTCTCAACAAAAAAAGGACAACTGGGAGGTTAAAAAGTTTAACGCGTTTTCTTTTACTAATTTATCAAACTGCTAGCTTTAGTTAACCATCAAAAAATAGCAAAATCTGTACCAAACTCAGCATGCAGAACATTTGCAATTAGAGGCTTTTTTTTTTAATTGAGACAAGCTAAAAATAAGCCCTGTAGAGGGGATTAACAGAAGGAGTCTTAAGCGTGAAGATCAAATTTAGCTTTCTATCAGTGACCTAAAATAGTGTCTCGTAATTTAAATAATTTCTCTTAAAAAGGATACAGAGAGAGAAAGGAGAGAGATCACATTGTTTGACTTTGCTTTGCCTGTGTCTCTAAGGACCCAGATCTAGTTTAGGTAACTAGAGAAATTAATTAGACAATCTTAACATGCTCCCCAGTGGACAATAACTCTCCCGTACTATTTAGCAAATACTTAGTTCAAAGGAAGGCAGGTATCAATGATTTTGGAAGCTAAATCACTTGTCAAATTTCCCAGAAGACTTAACCTCAAAACTGACCTGATTGGTAGTTCTAAAGAGTAAATTTCTTTTCATCCTTTTACAACCTGAAAAATTTGAATAATTGCAGTTGAAAACTATTTTGCGCCATGTTGTATTTGGAGTCAGAGCTTGTTAAAATTGCATTTCTGCCTTCTAAGAGGGCAAGATCTTTTCTACTGAGGTTCAACAAATGCATTTCATATTTCTCAAAGGAGAATTTGTGCACAGTCCCTGAATACTGTACTTGAACTGTGTAGGGACAAAAGCTGCATGTCTCTGCAAGGACTGTGGGAAATACATTAGCAGAAATTTATAAGTTATTTAAATCCAGAACATGGTGTAAATCTCAAGAAGGAAATGCTTTATCAACTCGATGTCTGGATCAGAGAATTTTCAGCAGTGCATCTGAATTTGTGTGAATCAAATTGTTAACTTCTTTGAGGTTCATCTATCATCAACTGTAATACAGCATTACACTACAACTGCTGCATGCTGGAGGGAACAGTTTCCAACCTGGGGGACAGCAGGTATAAGCATGCTATCTGGTTTCAGAAACTACTCTGTATTTATTGCATTGTCAAAAGGGAAGGACTCTGAAAATTGCTCCAAGTTTTCCATTTATCTTAAGTTTTCCCACATGAAGGTTGTCTAGGCCAAAACCCGGCATACCGTAGCATCTAATTTCTACCTAACAACCAATACTGTATATCAAGTTTGTTCTAAAAGAAAGTACTTTTTTCACGCTAAAATCTTCTTTGTATCCAAACTTCTACATTGAAAAAAATATATTTTTTGAGGGGGGATGAAATCCAAATAATCTCCAATGTCTACATTTTTCTTTCCCATAATATATACATGAGATTTTACTTTTTATTCTTCATCAGTTAAAACTAGAATACAAACAAAACTAGGTTCTTACAGATATACAATTTTACGAAGAAAATTTGGAAGGTTTTTTTTCCAGCTACACAGATTTTATGAGTACTCTAAGTTTCTCCAGTACTCACAGTAAGTTGTAAGTACTGGAGAAAGGATAACCAAAAATGAAAAGAGGAGTGTATGATTAATTTGATGCATCACCTGTTATGACCATGAGGCAATGTCTGTGCTTAGCAGTCATAACATTAGCATATATACAATGTGTCTAAAACAGCTAATGTGCTTACAAACTGATCAGCACATGTTTAGATTTTTATGCTTTCTGGATCACATACTAATCAGTGCTACATTAAGACAATGCTTAAACAGAGCTTTTAATGAAAGCTTATAAATCTGCAGCAAGAACATTTAACACGAAAGAGATATTAGTTTAGTTTCTATTATCCTCATACTACACCAATCCCTTCTGGTTATGCTTCTATGAATAGCTGAATTTCTATGTGAAAAATAAGGGGTTTTTCTTTTTTTTTTTTTTCTTGCTTGCACCCTGGAGTTAATGTGCAGACATTACAGCAATGAATCACTATACCCTTACTTAAATCCTTACTATCTCAAGACTTGCTCTACTTGTGGGCTCCTGTTTTATCAACGCCACTCTTGTGTCTATGACTACCTACAATCACTGCACAACTGTGTGGCCTTGATCTGCTTCTATGCTCAATCCTTTTTTAGCAGAAATAAGAATTATATTGCATATAGTCTTTGAGAGTTTGTGACATATTGGCTGTTACCTGTGTGACCTATTTGTAGCATTTATGTGCTGTTGATGGCACTACTGGAATGATAATTTGTAGCAAAGTTTTGATTCATGTCTGATGTTGACTTTTCAGGTCCTAGAACTCACTATGGTTGACATGAATTGGAACTGGCTTTACAGGTAGGGAAGCTGAGCGCAATTGACTAGCCCTAAATTATATCCTAAATTAATGATCAAGGCAGACTTCTTACCCTTTAGAATTCTAGTTCCGTTTTGACCTTCAATGTCAACCATCACATAATGACCAAACACACATGACTCGTTTCTTCCCAGCCAGATGATCATCTTAGTAAACAATAATATCTAGAGGGGACAGAGTGCTTATGCCTAATTAATTAGTCACTTAGTGACACCATGTCAAATATAATTTAAAAAAAGTAACACAAAGACATGGTTAATTATGTAAGTGGTAAGATTGTGTGTGTATGCATGGACATTTAAATATATGCAGACAACATATTTATTGAAAAAGGATGTTACTTGTAGTGTATTTTTGTGAGTATTGCTAACTAGTAACAGTTTCCTGTTTCTGTCATTTTAATCTAAACTCATTCAGTGGATTTTCTAAAAAAAAAAAAAAAATGATCTGTCAAATGAGAAAGAAATAGCAAGTTTCCAGTTTTGACCAAAGCAGAAGTACACAGAGAAACTCTTGGTAATTTTTTTAAGTGCAAACACTATGGTGCTTTCCCCATAGTAATACCTCTGGTGTAACTACATAATTCAGAGAAAATTCTAACTGAATTGAGCTACCAAGGGCTGAAATTCTCTAATTAGCACTTTCAAATGTACTTGGAAGTGTTATGTATAAACCCTTCAGTGCCTAAGTCATAGAATAAAGCTACCAAAATTTCCTCTTCACTGTTTCACTGCCTACCTTTTTATCAGCTAGCTTCCTCCAAACTCTCATTCTGACTGTCCTCAGAAGTTTTGTCAGTCTTCTTCATTCCTAGCTCTTGCTTGTACCCATCCTGGATCTAGAAATAAGACAGTGCTGTAGCTAAAGGGCTCCAGTGGTCAGATCTGTTTGGAGCAACACTAGTGGATCTCTGTAAGTTTGGAGTTGTCACAAAATAGCACTTTCATACAAAAGCAGGGTGAATGACAAGCAATGCATCAAGTTTATTGCGGAGGAGGTTGCATTTTCATGTGGCATAGTGAGAATTTTGGGTCTAGCTTGACTAGCTTTTGTTCTGCCAAAGTTGTGGAAGAAGAGAAGCAGAAAGCTGTTGAGCCAGGAAATGTGTTTTTGCAGTCAGTGGTTTCCTGCAGAAAAAGGAATTTGGTTCCGGTTGCTTTTTCACAGAGTCATAATGTATTTATTCAATGAGTCTTTTGTCTAAAATGCATAAAGAGTGCTTGCAGTAAACCTGATATCTGTCTAAATTGTACAGGTGGGATTTATTTACCAAGGGATGGTAAAATAAGAGAGCTTTAGTCCTCATCTTCTGATTCTTGTCATGGTGCTGAAGTCATTGCTGTTTACAGGGCTTTTAGAGCAGACTAATTTCTATGTAATACCACCAGTGGTACTGTTTTTATAGAAATACAGTGGACTAAGGCCTCTCACAAGTTGAAATGTTAGGGCTGGTTCAAATCCACTCATGACCCGGCACTGCAGAGAAATGTTCCAGCTGTGGTGCGCAAATACTGTAACTGCATTTTAGTGATATAATGCATGTTCTCGTATTAGCAGCTATTTAGAAGGAACTATGGCTCTTTCCTTTAAGCGTACCTGACCAGAATTTCTTTTGCAGCTGATGACAATAAGGGTTTGAAAATCAGTGGAGGCGTGTAAACTTCAGTGTTTTAACCAAGGTTTAAGTATATAATTCATATTGTGTTGTGTTCTGGCTCTTATCTAACTCCATGAGGTTGACCTGATTTCTGTTAAAACTATACTTGTTTTATTTTACAATTGCTTGTTAGATTGGGCCTTGGTATATAAACTTTATATGAGATTGTAGGGGGTGAATATTACACAGCCTCATATTTTGTTTAAAGTTGTGTTTTCTAAAAAAGTTGCTATGAAATAATCATCATGTGTTCTTTACTGTCCGCAACAAGAGATTGCTTGTACTCTGGGAGCTATATCCTCTCTTTCTAGATACAGTACTTTTATTGGAAACTCAGAAAGTTACAGAAGTGCCTCTAGATGACAAAGGTTCTGTTGTTGGTCCCAAATTGGATCCTTGGGTCTTGTACAGCAATTGGTGACCAGAAGCAAAATTATTAAACCATCAGAATATCATTAAGAGGTTTCAATATCTCATCATGTTTAATCATCTTCATGGCTAGGCTTTGAGAACAAAGATTTGGGAAGGGCACTACCCACGTTTGTTACAAGCACACTGGTGGCTAAAAAGGACAATACGAGATAGGCATGTCCAGTTGCAAAAGGCACAACAAAAAGACTCCTTAGGTGGTATATTCTGCAAGACATGATTCTTTCTGCTTTGTCTTTTCTCCTCAAGAGTGATCCTGCATGCTTTCTCAAAAGCATCAGCAGTGATAAAGATAGTGTGTCTCCAGACCTCCCGATTGGAGGCCAGAGTAGACCAGTTATGATGATCAATATGGCCAAGTCTGAGATGTTGTTTCAGGGAGTCCTTGTATCTTCTCTTTGGGACTCCTCTCATGCAACAGCCGGTGGCAAGTTCACCGTAGAGCAAGATCTTACGGAGGCGGTGGTCCTTCATCCTGGAGACATGTCCTGCCCAACACAGCTGTGTTCTCAGTAACATGGCCTCAATACTTGTGATTGCTGCCTGTTCTAGAACAGACACATTAGTCACATAATCTGACCAGTGGATGTTTAGGACTGTACGGAGACAGGGTTGATGGAAGCGTTCTAGGAGACATAGGTGGTGGCGGTAGATGACCCATGATTCAGATCCATAAAAGAGAGTAGACCGCACTATGGCTCCGTAAACACTGATCTTTGTACATTTCTTCAGGTGTTTATTTTTCCAAACTCTTTTATGAAGCTTTCCGAAAGCTCTATATGCCTTTGCTAACCTGTTGTCTATCTCTCCGTCAATCATGCCATCCGAGGAGATGAGGCTACCTAGGTAATTAAACTGCTGAACTGATTTGAGCTCTGATTGGCCAATGGAGATATGGGGATGACGAAAGACTTCCTGATGTGCAGATTGACAGAGAACTTCTGTCTTCTTTAAGTTGACTTCCAGCCCAAAGAACTCAGCAGCATCTGCAAAGCAGGATGTTAAACGCTGCAGAGCTGCTTCTGTGTGGGCAACAAGGGCGGCATCATCAGCTTAAAGCAGCTCCAGGACAAGATGGTTTAAGGTCTTAGTGTGGGCCTTCAGTCGCCTTAGATTGAATAGGCTTCCATCAGTACAGAATCGAATGTAGATACCGTCCTGATCATCGAGGTCTGCTGTGGCCCTTTAGAGCATCATGCTGAAAAAGATTGTGAATAGGTTTGGTGCAAGAACGCAGCCTTGTTTCACACCATTCTTTATTAGAAAGGGCTCAGAAAGTGCATTGCCATATCTGATTTGGCCGTGCCGAACCTCATGGAGTGAGATGATCATTTTAAGGAATTTGGGGGGACAACCTAAATGTTCCAAAATCTGCCACAGATCTTTTCTGCTCACAGTATTGAAAGCCTTGGTGAGGTCAACAAAGGTTACATAGAGACCTCTGTTCTGTTCCCTACACTTCTCTTGCAGTTGTCTGAGAACAAATACCATGTCTGTGGTGCTCCTGTTGCTCTGAAACCACACTGACTTTCAGGTAGAATTCCTTCTACTATAGTGGGTATTAGTCTGTTCAAAAGTACTCTTCACAGGATTTTACCAGCAATGGAGAGAAGAGTAATACAATGGTAATCTGAGCAGTCTGATTTAATTCTTTTTTTCTTATACAGGGTGATGATGACTGCATCTCGAAGGTCTGATGGTAGTTCGCTTAGTTCCCAACAGTGCACCACAAACTCGTGAAATTTAGCATGGAGTGCAAGGCCCCCATGTTTCCAGACTTCAGGTGGAATTCCATCAACCCCAGCTGCCTTGCCGATTTTCACCTGCTGTATGGTCTTGAGGGTTTCTCCCAAAGTGGGTGCAATATCCAATTCATACTTCACCGGTTGTTGTGTGATGGACTGAATTGCTGAGTCCTGGACCACACGGTTGGTACTGAAAAGAGTCTGAAAGTGTTCAGACCTTCGATTCAGAATGGAGGTTTTATCTGTTAGAAGCGTTTGACCATCAGTACTGAGTAGAGGGCTTTGGACTTGGTATGTAGGCCCGTATGCTGTTTTCAGGGTCTCATAGAATCCTCCGTGATCACCCGTATCTGTGCATAATTGAGGTTTTTCAGGTAGATTGATCCACCACTTCTTCTGGATGTCACAGTTTCTGTTGGAGCTTGCTACATGTAAGATGAAAGTTTGTTTTTCTTGTGTGAAAGGATGGCAGTGCAAGGTGTGCTTGGCGAGCGTTTCTCTTCTTCCTCAACAATTCCTGGATTTCTTGATTATTTTCATCAAACCAGTCCTTGTTCTTCTTGAGGGAGAACCCTAAGGATTCTTCAGAGGATTGTAGGATGCTGTTTTTAATATGGTGCCAGATTGTTTCAGGAGAGGAATCTGTAGAATCTATGGAATGGTTTCTGAGCCTAGTTTGAAGATTTGCCTGGAATCTGTCTCTCACTGTGGCTGATTGGAGATTGTTACTTGGAGTCTCCTCCTTGGGATACTGTCCCTTTTAGGTTTGAATTTAAGATTGAAGTTGAGTTTACAGCACACAAGCCGATGGTCTGTTTGGTATTCTGCGCTGGGCATCATGCGGGTATGGTGGACATTGCGGACATCTCTCCGTCGCACCAAGACATAATCGATGAGTTGCCAGTGCTTAGATCTGGGGTGCATGTTTGATATGGTTTGAAGCTTGCTCCCTGCCAAGTCTCCAAACCTTACCACAAGAAGTGTCCGTCCCCCAAACCTCAGGGGAGAAGAAGGAGAAAAAAACAAGAAAACCGAAACGAGAGAGACAGCTAAAGTAATATATATAAATATATTTACACTTATGTTACAGTTATATACAATTGAAATATATATAAAATTTCACAAGGGAAAGGGAAGGGGGAAGGGAAAAGGAACAAAACCAAAACTATATATATATATATACCGATTAGTATCCCAATATCTAGCAACTAAAAGAGTTAGCAAAGAAATATCTCACTACTCTCCTTGGGACAACCGAGATTCGCTCTGGATCTCCAGCAACCTCTGTCTCCCAAGGTCGGCAAGGCCTAACCAGGCCTCGCTCCCCAGCACGGCAGACTCAACAGCAGGGAACTTGCACCTCCAAGCCACTGGAAGGAAAGAGAGCGAAGGCCTTTCCTCCTTTCTTCTTATAGTCTGGCTTACGTAAAAATCGTAGGGAATACTGGGTAAATCTAGACCCTTCCTTGGTTACAAACTGATCACCAAGGAAGGCCTAGACCAAACTACCACAATGTTTAATACTGCTGTAATAACAGCCTGGGCCTTTCTCCTGCTCATTTCTGACAGACTGCTTCAAAAAATGTTATACAAAAAGTTACTCTGTCTTCCACATGAGTCTTGTTTACAAGGCTGTCAACCTCAGCTATCATATTTTAGTTGAGAAAATAATGATAGGCCTCATTGATGTGATATTCAAAATAAAAACAAGTGTCCCTGTTATGTAAGGGAATAGACTTGTAGTCCAGTACTGCAGGAAGAAAAAAAAAAGGCTGTCACATGCAATGTTATTGATGTTTGAGCTTCTTTCAGAAGTACTAGCAAGGTCCAAGAGAAATATAAGCAAATGTATTATGGCCAAGTCAAGGTATCAAGATACTTAGCTGTTAAAGTATGTTAATAGAGATGATATTTCAGGAAGTTCACTGCAGAACACCAGAGTGGAATGCTACAAGCCTGAGTTAACCTAATAAGAAAACAGAAGTCTCTTTGTGGCTCGCTGTGCACAGAACATATCTACATACCATGATGCTAACCAGGGCCTGCCTCTGGCAAGAGTTTGTATTGAAGCCATGTAAAGTCTTCAAAAGCTAAGAATGCATTGGGGAACATAAGTTTAAAACAACATATGTCCAGTCAATACTGTTCAATGCCTGGGCTCCTTTTTATGCTATATAAAATGTTTTAATCTTCAAAAAGTTCTGGAAATGTTTAGTCTACATTCCCAGGTGGGTGGTTTTGTGCATGGTGGGGTAGACTGCAGAGGAAATGATGTCTGTAATACTGATCAAGTAAAAGTTTTTTGATCTAGTGGAAGATGTCCCTTTCTCATGACAGGGAGGGGGTGAACTGGATGATTTTTAAAGGTTCTTCTAACCCAAACCATGATATGGTTCTAGGAGTCTATGTTTTCATGATTTTCCTGGTGTAAAATCCTATTTATTATAAATAGCACTATGTAGTCTCACAGAATCACAGAATATGCTGAGTTGGAAGGGACCCATTAAGGATCAATGAGTCCAATCCTTAGTCCTGCACAGGACCATTCCCAAGACTCACACCATGTGCCTGAGAGTATCATCTAAATGCTTCTTGAACTCTATCAGGCTTGGTGTTGTAACCACTTTCCTGGGGAACTTGTTCCAGTGTCCAACCAGGCTCTTGGTGAAGAACCTCTTTTTCTAATATCCAACCTAAACCTCCCCTGACAAAACTTCAGGCCATTCCCTTGGGTCTTGTTACTGGTCACCACAGAGATCAGTGTCTGGCCCACTTTTTCCCCTCACAAGGAAGTCGTGGACTGTGATGAGGTCTCCCCTTAGTCTCATGTAGGCGTACTCATGCAATTGCATCCTCGGGGCTTTATTTAAACAGCCCTTTCTCAAGTTTAACTTTCACTAGCTTTGTTTCGATTTATGGATTCTAAATGCTTCTTCAGTGTTGAGTAGTGCCAGCTTCAGCTGAAAAAGAACTAAAAAGAAATTAAAGACTCACAGATTTACCCCTTAAGGAATTTAATATTTAATGACATGCAGTTTGTTTTGATGTTGACTGGATGCTACAGATGCCATGGAGTCAGGATGAAAATAAAACCTTTAAGTGCATCAAAAATGAGAGACAAAATTGATGAAATTATAAGCTTAATTTTTATGCATCTCATAATATTCAGATTTAGCTCTTCCCCTGTCAGCTGCTGTATGTCTGACACAGATATTTTTTTGTGGCTGTCATGTATTGTCCAGCTTTTCAGAACACATGCTTAAGAGAAACATAGTATCACCGTCTTTGTTCCAGAATAATCTGCTGTAAAGTTTTGTAATGTTATTTGAGGTCAATGACTGTGCAGACCAGAAGGTCCCCTTGGCAATTGTCAAAGTTTGGTCCTTGAGTGAGACTATAATAATAATGTGAATTCAGCCTCCAAACTATTGACGAATTTTGAAGAATCTGGTCAAACAGTAGGATCAGGAAGCTATCCTTTACAGAATTGTTGAAGATTTCAAGGAAAAGGTAGCACCCTTTTCTTGTCATTTTAATTACATTTAAGTTCTTTATTTGGACTGTAAAAAAAGGGGCTGGGCTGGGTAGGACTAAGAATTGCACGGAGGAAATAATTAATTGAGAATCACGGCAGTAGAACTGAATAGTAGATGTTATGATTGTACTTTCAATACTCTTTGTTTGCAACAGGCATCAGTTTAGTCAGGCATATTCTCCTTTCACAGGTCATTCAACACAGGATACATTACAAGCTAATTTTAATGTAATATTTGAAGTATTGGGGAAATCACAATAGCTTTTTTTTTTAAGTAAGCAGAATTGAAAATTTTAGTCTTAAAAATTTTAGCTGAGCTTAATTTTCAAGATTTTATATTAATTTCACTTTAAGCAACGAACCATAGAGGTTATATAGAACACTTAAATCAGCTTAGATTGCTGCATTGGTTTAGCTGTTGTTATAATATTTTCCTTAATTTAACTGTAGTTTTGTAATGCTATCTGCTTGTCCTTGTGCAAGTGCGCACTGTTTTCTCCTACTTTTTTTCAGATTAGCATTCAAAGATATGAAGATTTTCACAACTAAATGATGTTAAAAATAATTCAGTATAAGGAACACTGAGGAGAGTAGATACCTACACTAGAGAAACATTTTCTGAAAACTGCTTCTTCTTTACAAAATTCTTTTGTATGTGTGTGAATAACTATCTGATACCTATATGTACTCCTTTTTGTTGATAATACAAAAGCATGATATGTGTTTAATCACCAGGGACATAATGCACTATCAGTAGACAGTTTAGTAATATAATTTTTTTGCCTCACACACCTTTGCTTTATGAGGCTAGAAAAAACTGAGTATTTTGTGTCAGTATTGCTGCAGCATGAGCTCGATTGCATCTTTCTACAGCAGGAAAGCAAGGCTGTTGGTAATATGTAATGTATCATTAATGATGAAGTGTCTTGTGCATGTGTAGAAGAAAACTAAATGTGCATTGCTCTTGACGAAAGATAGAGTTAACAGTAATTTTAAGAAATGCATTTGTTTTCTTTTCATAGGAAGGGGCATTAGTGGCTCAGTTAGGTAGACGTTATGGGTCAAGGAGATTTTTGGAAAGGCAAAATATGTATTATTTCTCTTCTAGCTCATTTGACTTATTCAATTTCATATAATCTATCAACACCACATTATTTGTGCTTGTTGAACTTTGATGTTGGAGGCTTGGAACCCTGGTCAGTGACAAAGTGGAAGGGCTCTTTGTGGAGTGGCAGCATAGCATTTTTCTCTGCTTTTCAAGGCAACGCTTGGAATGGAATTGAGTCAATTTTAAGTAGCTGATTAACATGTTATTAATCAAATGGTCAAAAAGGAGTAATAAAACTTATTTCCTAGACCTAAAGTTTAAATTACAGACCACTCTTCTGCATTGCCTAAGGATTCATATTATGTCTGTAGACCAGTCTGGTATTTTCTCCTGACTGAGGAGAATTAAGTTCTGCCTGCCTGTTTTTTCTCAACTGCAGTGATTTACCTAAGGATTAAAGGACAATATTTAAGGCCCTGATTTCTCTTTTTCTAGAGAACGTGTTGTTTCTGTAGGTTACTTTACCTTAGAGTCAAAATCTCAGTATCTCATGTAACGTGTAAAGGTCATTTTGAGAATGTACATTATTTTAGTAAAGGATGCATAGAAATCATATAACATTTACATAGTTGAGGTTTATGATGTTATTTAAAATAATTCAGGAGGCTCCATAAGAAGTATATACTTTCTAATGGTGATAGAAAAAGCAGAAAAGAAAAAAGTATCTCCTTTTCAAGTAGCAATTAATTTTGTGTATGGAAAATAATGAGCCATATTTCATAAAACTTGTTCAAAAATAAGCAAATGGAAGTAGGCTTGTAATTTCATGATTTTTTTTTTCATGTGTTTCCATCTTTTCTACACAACCTAGTATTGGAATTCCATATTGATTAACTAGTCCATTTCTGAGGAGCTACATTCCAGACTGTGGTTCAGGTATTATTTTGTTGTATTTTCCAAAGATTGTAACTTTGGCCTATATTTTTAACTTTTAATTTTGCTTAGATACAATTTGAACTGATATGGACAGGTAAAATAAGACAAAATGTGATTTTGGAGAACTAAATCACAGTCAAAGGATACCACATCAGATTTAATGATAGGTCAAAACAAGAGGGTCTCTGGGAAATCTGGGTTAACAAGTGACTCAGATTATCGCACTGCACTATGACCTCCTGACTCTCCCTATACTTTCACAGATTTTATAAAAGCTTTTTTACATGTTCTTATACAATACAAGCAAACTAAACAGCATGATCTTCTCACCTCCTCTACCAACTCCTTTATCACCTTCTGAAATGCATTCTTTTCTCTGTATCAATGAGTATTTAGAGCTATTTAATGAATTAGCAACTGATGGCAAGAAGTATTTGTAAACATGCATTTTGAGGTTATTTTTATTCATTTGAAAACTCTTTAAGAATCTCACCACTAATGTCTTGCAACAGATTTCTAATTACACAGAATATCATTACTATTATTTCACTAATCAAAAAAATGAAAATCAAAGTGGACATTAAAGGTCAGACTTCAGTCCGGTAGCCATTTATATACTCTGATTATATTTGTTTACTTTAGAATTATGCTTGGTTTCCAGAATGTAGATGGAAAAACCTGTGTGTTGTTATTTCTAATAACTTTTATTTGCAATTGACACAGACAAACAATAAATATTGTTAATGCTCTGTGGGTATAACGAGATTTCAAGCCCCAGAGATCCAGCTTCATTCTGTAGGCCCTTCCTTACCACCATCACCAACTCCTTCTACACCAGAGAACCAGAAGCCTCCACAAAATTGGATATATTGCATTGCCTTTTTGAGAGTTTCAACCTGTCTTTGCTTCCTTAAGTGTAGCCATCTTGCTGACAGAAGACTGAAGCTCTATCTTCCATGATATTTGACTTCTGTCCTCATTCTCAACTTATGTAATAGGAAAAGCTTCAAAGTAATATGTCCTTCCTCCCTATGGGCTCCATCATTAAGGTTTTGTGATGCACGTATGAGTTGAAGAATAGCTTTCATCCTTGTGAAAAGACCAGCATTAGACCATGTGTTAAAACATTAATACCTTGTATAGTTAAAATATTTATAATGCTGGGTATTTCAATTCCCCCCCCCCCGACTGCTTTGTAGGTCAAACTTGTACTGAGGACTGTGGTTAATATTGTTTAGACCAAGCTAAGAGCTCTAGAGCTACACCTACCTCAATGAATATTTAATCAATTCTGCTAATAACAATTACTGAGATGCTTTAGGCAACACACACTCACATACAAAGTGTACTAGTGAATGCAGAAAAAAAAATTGCTAAAATCTGTTTGAGGGTTTCATATGTGCATGGATTATGATGGATTGTTGAAAGGAAAAATTTCCAGGGAGCCCTTCAGGTAAGAGAGAGTAGCTAAAGTTGCCTCAGGGTGCAATTGCTTTTCTCAAAGCCACTACATTTGCAGAAAATTTTTCTTCAAGGGCCCATCTGAGACTCCCATAAATTCTATTATGTTGATGGTGCTCATTTATCCTGACACCAGTATTCATCTGTGCTATGAAACTACGAAAATCTGAGGTATTTTAATGGTCAAGGATAAGAAAAGGCAGAAGATATTTCATTTGACAGTACAAATTGCATTTTTTCCATTTTTTGAAGCTTGTCGCACATATAGTATAAGAATTTCTCTAGAGGTTAATTTTTTGTTTAGGAATTTGGTCAAGACCCATATAAAATGAGTTCAGTTCTGCAATCATTAATCACAACAAGAACTAGCTATTCATTTTGAAGGATTCTTTAGAATCCCATAAGACCACTTGAACAAGTTTGTGGGTGAATATCGTTCACTGCAAAATAACTGCTGAATTGTATGTATAGTTCATTTAAATTTTCTGAATAATTATTAAAGGAGGGGCTTTTTTGTAGATAGCAGAGGTAAATGATTGTGGCCATGTAGAGAATTTACAGGGAATTTATGATAAGGTTTAAGCTGAACTATGCACAGTTTTAATAACATGAACATAGATGTGCTTAAGTCTATTAAAAATAATTCCAATTTGGTATAGGATATGTCACTTATTTACTTTTGGGAAACATTTTCATTCTTTTGAATTGCCAGACAATTTTGAAATAAAAGCCATTATTCCGAAATTATAGGCTAAAAAGAGGAGGGCTATGAAATGACCTAGGGAAGAGAGCAAAGCATTACTGAACACATAATGAAATCAAATGTTAACATATTAGAAATTTTGTCCAAGAATATTTGCAATGTTTGATCTGATTTCTTTAAAAAAGCTCCATTATTCCAAAACATCCTCGTTAAGCAGTTTTAGTCCCTGTGAAAAAAGTCATCCAGTTCTAGTACCTCTTTCTCATACTGCTTTCCTTTCAAAGAATTCAAGGCCTGACCCTTGAATAAGATAGAAGTTCAGAATCAGATTTCCCGAAGTAATTACCTGTTTATCAATGCAAAATTGTGCTTATGAAAGAATAGACACCACTGAAACATGGAGTTATATAACTAAATTTTCTAAGCAGAAATATACTAGCTATTGCCACTGTTTAATTTCTCAAGCATCTGCTCTGTAACCAGTTTATGTCAACTTGGGAAAATTCACTATTAGGCAGGTAGTTCTTAAACATCCTGCATTGATTTTAAGATCCTCTTAAACCCATTGGCACCCGTTGCTGCAAGGGCACACTGCCATCTCATGGTCAATTTGTCATCCAGTGTCATCCAACTTGGTCAACTTGTCATCCAACTTGCCATCTTGCTGAAGTCAAGGTAGATATCATCCACTGCTCAGGCCTCATTGACCCATCCTTACATACCACCACAGAAGTCTATCAGATTGGTCACACATGATTTCCCTTTGGTGAATCCATAGTGACTACTCCTGATGACCTTCTTTTCTTCTATGTGCTTGATGATGACCTCCAGAATGACCTGTTCTATCACCTTTCTAGGGATGGAGGTGAGGATGACAGGCTGGTAGGTAGTTTCCTCGGTCCTTCTTCTTACCCTTTTTGAAGATGGGAGTAAACACTGGCCTTTCTCCAGCCATCAGACACCTCTCTCATTCGCCATGATTTTTCAAAGATGATAGAGAAGTGGCAGAGCAATGACATCTGCCAGCTCCCTTAGCACCCATAGGTGCCTCCCATCAGGGCCCAGGACACCCATCTAATTCAGCAGCAGCCCCACATTTTCCCTAATTTTCCTTTTGCTGCTCATCTACTTGTAAAAGCCCTCCTTGTCCTTGATTTCCTTTGCCAGACTCAATTCTAAGTGGGTCTTGGTATTCCTTGTTGCATCCCTGCATGATGTTCCTATAGTTCTCCCATGTGACCTGTCCCTTGTTCTACATCCCATAAATTTCTTTCTTGTGTTTCAGATTTACTAGGAGCTCCCTGTTCATCTATGCAGGTCTCCTGCACCCTTTGCCTGATTTCTTCATCATGGGGATATATTGGTATTGAGCTTGGAGGAAGTGGTGGTTAAACACTGACCAGCACTCTTCTCTTCTAGAGTCCTATCCCACAGGATTCCTCTAAGCAGGTCCCTGAGAGGCCAAAGTTAGCTCTCTGGAAACAGGATTCTTGTCCTGCTTACTGTTTTGTTTCTCCCGCATAGGATCCTGAGTTCCACCATCTCATGGTTGCTACCACCAAGGCTGCCCCCAACCTGCATGTCTCCATCCAGTCCCTTCTGGTTTGTTAGCACAAGGTACAGCAACACACCTTTCCTCATTGGTTCCTCCACCACTTGCATCAAAATGTTATTTTCAATGATCTAAAGGAACTTCCTGGACTGTTCGTACTGGGCTGTATTGCTCCTGCAGCAAATATCAGGGTGGCCAAAATCCCCCAGGAGAACCAGAGCCTGTGACCACGAGGCTATTTCCAGATGCCTATAGAAAACCTTATCAACTTCCTCCTCCTGATCAGGTCCTTTAATTAGGCCTGAGGCCAGAGGAATACACGACACTCACACACCCAGAGAGTGGTTCTATGATTTCATAGATAGTTCCATCCAATCCCAGATCTGTCCACCCTCAGTTCTGCCCAGTTCTGTCTCCTGACATGCCCCTTTGGGAATTGGGTATGGGGTCTTTGGGACCCCTTCATCCTCATCTTCATCTTCTTCACAGCACATATAGTTCTTGGAGCTCCTCCGAAGTTCTGGGCTTGAAGATTGCTGTGTCTGTACGATATCTTCCAGTCCAGGCTTAGAGTGCTTTTCTACAATTCTACCTTGAAAAGAGTACTAAACACAGTAACGGAATTCAGAGGAATTGATATGAAATGGGATAACAGTGTTGGGTATGTGTAAACATTATGCTACAGGGTAAGGGATATAATACAGCTACATTAAAATCTACATTTACTACACAACTACTTCTAAAATCTACAAAAGTTAAAAATCCAAAATGCTCTGAGGTATCACTGCCATCTTGCCAGCTGAAATTATATACATGTACTACAGTACTGCAAGATCATGTGCATTTTAAAACATACACAAAAGTTTAAAAGGATGAGGTAAATATTACCTAAACACTATTTAACTTTTTTTTTTGTTTTTGTTTTTTTTTTTTTAGTGGTGCAACAAATGCTTTCCTTCTACACTCCAATAGATTGTCTTGCACACTTCCTGGGTTGGGTGCACCCCACTTCAGAGATAACTGATCTGGAATACGAAAGACAGCCAAGGCACAACTTTGACTTGGGTGCTAGAGTCAAAAGTTTATGACCTTCCGTGCTCTCAGGTTTCCATCCCCATTAAGGACTCTCTGTGATGATTTCTCCTTGTTTAGTGTTGCATTAGGGAAGCAGAATATACAGAGTTTAAAATCATCTTGATGAGGCATTTGACTTTGTTAAACATCTTTAGCATTCAATGGGAAATAAAAATTTTCATGTGGGGAATTATTGTGGAATTGCTACAGCATTTTAAATTCAGAACCTCACCAATTTCCCAGTGGACTCCCTTTATGTAAAGCACCATTTTCCTCCAGTGGGAGCCCCTAATTCTCTTATGCTACTGAGAAAATGCCAATTGTACTTGATGAAATACAGTCACTTGCTCTTGATGTTTTCTATATTTTTCCTCAATACACCATTATAATCTGTAATACTGAAGTGAACATTAGAAACAACAGTTTAGTCTCTGGACATTGCACAGTCGACATAACAAGTCACACACAGTTTCCAGTTTTGATATACTCTCAGTCCAGGTTGTTGCTGAATTTCATTAACCAGTTGACTGAGCACACAACATCATAAAGTGATTTTATAGCAAAATAAGCAGTTGCTGTACTCTAAAGGAGATGCTCCTTTAAAAAATTAAAAGAAAACTTTTCAAAACACAAGGGAAACAATAAGATTGAGAAGATTATCTTTCAACATCTAGAATGAACACAGAATGCATAATTTTAGACATATTGCATACTGTATGTGGAGGATTATTGTTACTATAGCAACAAAATGTGCTCTGATGACTTAAATATTGTATACTATGAATCTTTAGGAATTCTCTTATTACAAAAACTGTTTCTCTGAGCTAAGATGGAGAGAAAGAGGTGCTTCCATGAGCATTTCAACATTCTGACCTAAAACAGATACTGTGTCACCCTCCTGTCATCATCATGCAATACTTCATCTAAAACAAGTCTCTCAGTTTAATGAGACTGAAGTGTTTTGCTAAGGAGGATGAGTTATGAGGAAGACCAAGCTCCTGCTTCTAAGCAATTGTAAATCCAAAATGAAAAGGCTCCAACTGAGGAAGTATGGAAAAAGAAAAGATAACAGCCCTTTAATAAAGGTTATATGTGTATTGGTAGAAAAACAAAAGAACACAAAAGCAACTAAACAATAATTCTGTACCCAAAGTTCCCTCCGAAAAAACAGTTCAGTACTTTCTACCTTTTGGTGCAATTCCAACCACGGCCAGCAGGGGGCGCTGTTGGATCACTGGGGGAGCAGAGCCTGCAGTGCTCGGTGCTGGTCGGCAGGGGGCGCTGTTGGGCTCTGGCGGGGCCCTGGTGTGCGGGAGAAGCCGAAATGGAGATCTCCCCCTCACCGAGAAGGGGAAGGGGAAAAGGGGAAAAAAAGGCTCTTTCCCACAGACTCACACTGTCGGCGGCTGGCTCCGGCTGGGACTCCCCCTGTCTTGTCAACAGGCACAAGCACGGGAGTGGAGGAGGGAAGGGATGACCTCCTCCCCCAAAGGTTCCTTTGCAGAAAGATCAAGCCTCTCCTATGAAACCTGAGCAAGTCTGGGCTGGGAGCAGAACAGGGCACAGGAGAACAGAGGCGAACCAGGGCCAGAAGCAGCCAGATGACCAGGCTGAAAACACGGAATCCCCCCCCTCCCTGAGTCAGGGCAAAAGCAAAGTACCTACCATTTCCAGAAGAGAGAAAAAAAACTTACCTCCCCCCCCTAGTTTTCTGAGGGCCATCAGCCTCCAATGCAGACTTCAGCCAGTTCTTTTGTGTGTGTCAATCATCCCAGCCAAAAAACCACCCTCTCCCTCCATCATTCAACATCCCTCTTTCATAATGATGCAGGGGAAAGAAAAAAAAGAATCCCCACTTGGTTTTCTAGAACAAGTCAACCTATGACAGCAAGAGATACACGATCAAAGTTATTGAACACAAACTATTTGCAAGAGTTGGAAAAAAGTCAGTCAGGACCTGATTCGTACAGATATTGACAATATTTATCCTTTAGTAATGCCCTCCTTTTTAATCTCTTACTGTGTTTGTGAACTTGGGTCTAGCTGCTTTATTGTATAACCGCAGAATTAAAATGTGAATGATTTAAATATGCAATTATCTGTTGTTCCAGTAATGTACATACGATTATATTGTAAGACAATTCACAATCATGTAGAAATCAGTCTGTTTGCTGTCTTGTTCTGTACAAACTTTTTGTCCAATTGTTCTTTCTGGATCCATTTCAGTTCTTGAATATCATGTCAAAGTCTCTTTTAAGTTAGAAAAACTTTTTGTTCCAACATGAGTTGGTTCTGCTGTAATGATTACTTTTATCAGCTTTCAGGGCACATAAAGCCTTGTTCTAATGGATGTGGAAACTGCATGGATCAATATTTCTGATGCAGTCAATGTTCCTTGCAGGAATCTGGAACTCCAGGGAATTCCTACAAAGGTAACAACAACATTTCTGCACATGAAAATCTGTGCAGTTTTTCATGTTAAAATCTGTAACACACGGCCAAATAACGTCAAATTCCAAATTATGTGACGGGTCCATCATGGAGCAGGCTGGCATCAGCTCTGTTGGACATAGGGGAAGCTTCTAGCTGCTTCTGAAAGAAGTCACTGCACCCCTGTAGCCCTTCCCCTTCTGCCTTCCGCCCTCCCCCCCCAGAACCTGGCCACAAAAACTCAATACAATGATCTTTAGGGTCACGTCCAACCCAAAACATTCTATGATTCCATGTCTTAGGGTAGGCTTATTATATACCCCTGCATAGACACTTCAGCTGCCTGTCAGTGAACTAGTTCAGGCGTTATGAACCACTTTCCTGTATAAAGACAATTGAGGCATCTTTCCACTGTGTTACAGACAAACTTCCAGAGTGAGTTGAAGATATGAGACGTGCTGTGGAAATGCATTTGCACAATTCAACCAGCTGACATTTTCTGATAAAAGAAACAGAAAAAGAGCTTCAAGAGGATTAGAACAGAGATGGCTGTAGTGCTGCAATAGCACTGCCTCATAAATCAGCAGCAGGGACTTTTTAACTGGTACTTAACTGAAATTCACTATGCTACAATATGAAAAAGAATGATTTTTCTGAGCTTCTTGAACACATATTATTCCTGCTGCCTGGAAAGAAGCACCCATTTCATGTGGATGCCTTCCCACTGCTTCTGTAGGTGTGCCACAATTTAATTTGTCCTTCTCACGATTTTTTGCCATCCCTCCAGCCTGCCTTGTGCCCCAAAGTTCATCCTTCTATCCCTTCTTTTCCATTTCCCAATCTTTCTCAAGCTCCACTTCACCTTAGTAGACTGTTTCTTATTTTCTTAACTCTGTTATGTGTTACCTTCTTGGGTTTTGACGTTAAATAACACATTCTTTTCACTTCCCTTTTTAGAATAAGTTTCAGATTTCAAACCTTTGCTATACATATGTATATACACATAGACATTTATTTATTTATTTATCAGTTCTTCACTCTTGGGTCTTCACAAATCGAGAGAGTCACTCTGGAACCGCTGTTCTCAAAAGCCATATTCTGGCATTTACCAGCTCCTTTGCCCAACATACCATTTAAAGTAATATAAGTAAGTAGGACTTTTCATATGCATACCAACTGCATTTTCCTTTTCCCTAATCAAAAATCTCAACTGTGTTCTACCTGCCTTCTCCAGCATAAATTAATATTGACTTCTTTTTCAGAACCAATAAGAACCATTCCTCCAGTGGTTTGTGGAAGATTTTGTACCTGCATTAGAAGAAACATGCAATGTATATTTGCAGACCCTTTCCCTTTCATGTTATAATTTCCCCTATACTCTTGGGGGAGTAGAGTCCATTTCACACAACCTCTAGAATTATGTGCATCATAAATTCTGTTCTTGCATTTAGCTTTAGGTGCATGCATTGCATTATGCAGTCATCAATTTAAAGCTTTAATTTAGATTATTAATTAATCCTTTTTAGTGAACTAATGTAAAAGTTCAAATATATCTTACAAAAAACCAAATTCACATTGCTCAGAATCTGAAAGCAATTCCTGAAATATAGTTATTCCTGTCATTTAGCCTTTTGATAAAATACTAGCAGAGTTTCATAAAGTAAAAAGAAGATATTCCTTCTGCAATATATCGTCTACTGTAAATAACAAAAATGGAAGGAGAATTTAAAAAAACCACTCAGGAAGAACCCTGTATATGTAAAAAAAAATTGTCACCTTAGTCTATCTTTCAGAATCCCTTCTTTCCTGTCTTATGACTGATCACCTTTCCTGCAATGTGGCTTTGGAGATTGTTTTGTACAGCGTGGCATACACTAAATGTGGTGTATGGTACCTCTAAACACATACATGAATGTGCTATATATGCTGCCTGCACTATATGTGTGCAGCACATAGCATTACCCAATATAATTTTATAGTACTGATTTGATGGACGCCTTCAGGCCTGCTCAGTAGGCAAAAAGCAAACAGGTGTACATATTACATGCATCTGCATGAAAGCTAGCATTTTGTAGTGGGGATACAGAAAGACTTAGGACAAACCCCCATGCTATTAATGCACAGTAGCTATCTTTAGAATGGTTTTAAGTGCTGCAGAAGATCTACAGTGTCTGCTGTGTTCTGGAACCACATTTTCACAGCTCAGTTTTTGTATTTAATATTCCTGTTGTTGCCCGTAAACAAAGACACAAACCAACAGAGTGCCGGTTTATGCGGTGCTTTATTCAGGGCCCGGGAACCTGTGGGCTAGCGCCCCAAACCAGGATTCCAAAGACCCTCATTTTCAGTTAAGCTTTTATACTTTTACACAAACAGGTCTACGTGCAGTCTTACACAAAAACAGTTACACTTAGTTCCACACAAAATCATATTTCATACTGATAACAATTGATAATCATCTACCCTTAGAAACTGTTTAACAAAACTCCCCACCACCAAAGCATCTATTCATGGTAACAAATCATTATATACATGCTCGACTAAACCCTTTGATTATTGTTCCTACTTCTTTAGCACATTCCATTCCTACGAACAAGGTTGTTGCTTAGCTACCTTTTTGACCATAGTTTTCTAGGCCTACAGTTCTATCAAGCCTTAGCCATACTACTACCAATTGCTAAACTTCAGTTATTTGCAACACTGTTACTCACAGTGCCTTTTAGCAGTCTGAAATAAGACATGCAAGCATGTTATGACAATAAATATTGTCAGACTAGAAAGCAGTTCCCCTCATTGGGATTAGAAGTTCTGGGCAGGATTTTACAGTGACTGAGCTGTTGAAGGGAAATGGGGAAGAGAAATATTCTTGTCTGAAATCAGAAAGACAGCTGTTAACTGTCTGAGAAGCTAGGTAAGGTCTAGAAGCTGTATCTCAAGTAGATGTACGCCTCTGTTGGTAGCACATATCTGTGTAGGCAATCGTAGGAGTTCAGTTCTCTGCTAAACCAAGACAATGGCACTTTGAAGTAAGCAACCTGAAAAAAAGCTGACAAGTATCTGGACCAGCAAAGAAATTAACCTCTTCAGAAATTAGCTGGGATCAGATTAAGGAAGGCAGTGAACTCATACCAGACATAAATGAAGGAACGCCTCAACCTGGGGTTCAGTTGGAATTTTAGTGCAGACCTCTTGAATGCTGACACATCATCATCATCATGGCCAGTCTTCGTGAATGAAGATTTGGGAAAGGTCTTTACCCTTCCAGCCTGCGCAGTGGATTTTTTACATGAGACACAGTGTGCGCTGAACTGAGCCCACCCTTTAATCCTAAAGTTCATCTGCCGGGGCCGAGTGACCTCAGATGGTGGCAGCAAGGTCCTCAGGATGTAGGTTTGTTTAGAGTGACCTTCTCTTAGATGGATGGCCTTACAGGGCTGACGAGCTCCATCTGCCCGGAGGAGTTCCCTGACTGGGAATCGAACCTGGGCCACGGCGGTGAGAGCGCTGCATCCTAACCGCTAGGCCACCGGGCATCCTCAATACTGACACACTTGCATGACAACATCTTACATGAAAAATGCCATTTCTTGAAGTTTCGTTCTTGATGCTTCAAAATGTATTCTGCATAACATTTCTTTGATCTATTCCCTTGCTAGAACAAACTACTGGTTAGACATGTTCCAGTACTCTTGTAAGGAGTATTTTCTTATTCCTTGAAGGCTTTCTCACCAACTGACTAAAGACAAATTTGATCTGATCCAGGCAAAGATGAAGAGCAACAGACACTGACTAGCATATTGAACAAAGGTGTAGAGGGGAAAAAGAACATTCACAGGATCTGGTTGTCCCTTTAATGTTGGTTCAGAATTGATCATGTCTAACATACAACTATCATAATAATACATGAGGCTTCGGAGATAACTGCATTAACAAGCTGGTGCTCTGGTAAAATAAAAAATTAAATTTTTTTTTTGTCCACATTTTTCCAATAAATGCATACAAATAATTTAAAAAAGGGAAGAAAACCAAAATAAAAAGAACAATTAGACTGACTGAATGGGGAGAGGATGACAGATTTCATATTAAGTTTTCTGTTATTTCCCATAATTAAAGCATCATGCAAACTTTTCTTTGAAAACCCCTCATTTACATATAAACACAATACATCACACTTTTAATGAGGAATGGGAAGTTATTTCTAGTGCCAAACCGGACAAATTTGCTTTGATTTTCCAAACCATTGAAGAGACTCAGATGTCTAATTAGAGTTAATAGGAATAAGACATCCAAGTCCATGTGTGACTCTAAAAAAACTCCTCTACTTTTTATTTTTTTCTAAAAAACCCCATGAATTCCACTAGTTCAGAACGTGACCTAAATTGAGAGCGTTCGTTCACTCTCTAGGTAATTCACATGAGTCAAATCTAAAAGTCTGTGCTTATAAACTAAACCAACCCCCAATATATTTTTGATCACCTGTACACAGTTGTCCAATACTGCTAGATTGCTGGCATACTCCCCAGCATGATTTTGGTCCAGGCCAGCGAGAGTTTCTGAAGCAATCTCCATGCAGTCTGGAGAATGGCATGGGCCCTGCTAGTAAAGGTTCTGTCCATGTGATGGGCTTCCTCTGGCCAAATCATCTACAATTATCATGTTAAACTGTTTGCCCACATATACACCAGCAAACCCTGCTGCAGCATCTTTTTCCTTGTACATATGGTTGAAATCCTGGCTTTTTTTGAGGGTTGATGAGGAAGGTTTGCAATAAAAGGGTTGTAAATTAAGAATGTCATAAGTAGTTGTGTGCTATGCTATGTGGCAGTTTGAGCCACATTAGAAATCCACAATCCAATTTCCAGGCTTCCCCCACCCCTTCCCACATTTTATCTCAACACCGAAGAGAAAACTTTAAGGCAAGAGGCTTCTATGGGGGAAAGGGGAAGTATATATATACATTTATTTTACACAAATAAATACTATACAAGCTAAAAGCAACTATTATATATATATTACACTTCTATCAGTCCCTTCGAAGCTTCTCCCACAATTAGTCCAGGAAAAGTCTTTTCAGGCTGGTAGGTATCGTGGGAGTGTTCGGTGAACCTGAAACACTCCCCCCACCAACCTCCAGCTGTTTGCTGAAGTCCTTTCTCCCTCACGAAGTCCAAGATAGCTCTGAGTCCTTTCTCTTTGCTTCTGTGCCATTTCTGCTGTGTGATCTCTCTCATCATACCTCGGTTCTGTAGGCTGCTGTAGTTCAGTCAGCTTATCATACATACGTGTCCTGGAATGTTGATTCCTCCTCCGAGTTTTTGGTTGTCCTTCGTTTAAATTACTGTGAAGACATCCTCCAGGCCTTTCTCTGGTCCATCTCTAATTTCGCCTGGTTTATCTCCCTGTCACCGAGCTGTATTCAGCCTGTCCACTTGGCTCTGCTTCAGTGCTGAGCCTTCCCTCCCCTCTGATTGTGAGAGGGAAAACAGCCCCCTTCTGCAGTGTGGCTGCAAAATGGAGGGAGGGGGGGGGAAGAAGAGGGCTTGGCTGTAAGGCCTGCCTTCTCTCTCTCCCACTTACCAGCTGTTTGTGAGTCGCTGCAGGGCCCCCTTTCTCCCGGAGGGCAAAGAAAAGGTCCTGCCACCCCTGGCCTTCTCTCACACACACCCACACACACAGAGCAGCAGACACAGACTGATTGCCAACAACTTCCGCTGGTTGTGTATATATGATTTTTCAGCAGGAGTGAACAAGACGAGCGGTGATTGGCTCTCCAGGGGAGACTGCCCTGGCACCCAATCACCTCTAGGCTCCCCAGCTCCTGGGGGGGGCAATCTTAACTCATGACAATAGAGCATATAATAGAGCATATTATACTCTACTAACCCTGGGCTAAAGGTGTCTTCAGAGGATGTCAAAGACCGGCACCAACATAAGCAGTGGAACAGGGAGCAAGAGAGGTGCCAGGAGGCACTGAATTTTGGACTGTAGCAGAAGCTGCAGGAGACATACAGAAGCACCTAGCACTATCCATGGTGGCTGAAGGAGTTAGGCTGAAGGGATAGGATGTAACAACCTGTTTTGTTATAGGTATGTGAAGTATTGTACATGAAGCAGAAGTGAGGAGAGTGTGACATGTATATTGGGTTAGAAAAGTGATATGCAGAAAGATGCAAAGGTCTGCAATACAAGTCAGGGCTTTGACCACCACTTTGCTGTCCGTATACTGTATATTTCAAAATAGTCACCACTGTATTTTGGAAGAAGGAGAGTTTAAATGTATAAACACAGGTTGTGTCATGCCATGTGACCGCAGGCTAAAGAGGCCCATTTCTATTACTCAGATGTAGTGAAAGTCACTTAAGAGAATAAATCAAGAATGATGATATAACTCTTTGGTGAAGCAAGGAGGTTGATGTTCCTGGCAGGAGGGGCATGGCAATGTGAAAACTATGCATGGCAAGAGGTAACAAAGACTGAGAAAGACAGAATGAACAAAAGAATGAAGGGAAATAGGTAGAAGAGGGAAGGAAGTAAAGAGACAGAGAAAGGAATGAAAGGCAAGTGCATATTTCCAGGTTAATCAGCTTTAGTTTATTTATTCATATGCATTTATTATACTGCATTTCCTTGGTACACGGTCCACATTCTTATTTAGAGAGAAGGGAATGACAGAATACCAGGCAGCAGGGATTTGCACATTACTTCATCCATTACTGGGCATGTAACTGTTTTTCAGAGGTTTACACATTTTTTAAAACTCCATGCCCCAGCAGCATGACATTCAGTATTTAAATTTTAAACACAAGGTTTGAGTGAATTTAGGCCTGCAATCTTGACACTTTTTAATTCCTTTCTGTATACACGTTCAGCCTTCTGGATAAGGAATTGAACAGCATATTTTCAGAAAAGCATCAAGGGAGAGTGAAGCTATTAAAAGATATTGTCATACTGTTGAAGAATATTTTTATGCTTTTCTGAACCGGTTTGCAGTACTATCTCTCAGTGATCATTGTGCTGTCATTAGGGTTAGAGAGCCTGACTCTAATTCTGTCATAGATGGGTGTAATTTGGGAGACTAGTTTTCTATTCTAGCTTGTTTGGTCTGGGCTTGCCAAGCTGTTGAAGAGGATTTTAAATTAAATTTGATGGGGGAGGGGAACCTGATATCAAACCAGTTTGATTCCAGGGCCAACAAAAGATTCCCTGAGCCTAGAGAGGGATCACAGGTCATCATGAGAGCAGCTGAAGGTCAGCACAAAGGAATCCCAGCCACTCCAGTCAAAAAGTCAGTTTCACCGGGGGCTCAACTTAAATGCCTCTATGCAAACGCACGCAGCATGAGGAATAAACAAGAGGAGTTAGAGATGTGCACACGCCTACATGGCTATGATCTTATTGGCATCATGGAGATAT
This sequence comes from Lepidothrix coronata, assembly GCF_001604755.1. Classification (NCBI taxonomy): domain Eukaryota; kingdom Metazoa; phylum Chordata; class Aves; order Passeriformes; family Pipridae; genus Lepidothrix; species Lepidothrix coronata. Next base: position 2,499,425 of record NW_016690183.1, read on the forward strand.
GGTGGGATGGCTTCTATTGGAATGAAATGATTCACACTCTGTAAGAGGGACGGGCAGGGGAGATGGGAAGAGGATTGCCATCCTCTAAGTCGGTGATCAGCTGGAGTGCATGGAGCTCTGCCCAGGTGCAGATTAGAAGGCAATTGAGAGTTTATGGATCAGGATTAAAGGGAGGGTAGGGACAGGTGACATTGTAGTGGTGGTTTGATACAGGCACCCCAACAGAGAAGACCACATGGGTGAGGCCTTCTATAGACAGATTGGAGCAGCCTCAAGTTCGCAAACCCTGGGCCTCAGAGGGAACTTCAACCTGTGTCATTGGAGAGACAACATAGCAGGGCATAAACAATCCAGGAGGCTCCTGGAATGCACTGATGATCACTTCCTTCTCCAAGTGATAGGTGAGCCAATGAGGAGAGGTGCTATGCTGGACCTTGTTCTCACCAAAAAAGAGGCACTGATGGGGAAGGCAGCTCAAGGGCAGCCTTAGCTGCAGTGACCATGAAACGGTAAAGTTTGAATCCCTGGCACGAGGAGGGGGGCACGCAGCAAGCTCACTACCCTGGACTTCAGGAGAGCAGACTTTGGCCTCTTCAGGCATCTGTTTGATAGAATACCATGGAATAAAGCCCTGGAAGGAAGAGGGGTCCAAGAAAGCTAGTTAATATTCAAGGATGACCTCTTCCAAGCTCAGGAGTGATGGTCCCAGCAAAGAGGATGTTAGACATAAATGCCAGGAGACTCACATGGATAAACAAGGAGTCCTGAGACAAACTCAAACACAAAAAAAGAAGCTTTCACAGGGTGGAAACAAGGTTGCATGTAAGGCTTACAGAGAGGTTGTCCAAGCAGCCAGGAATTGGGTTAGGAAAGCTGAAGCCCTGCCAGAATTAAATCTGGATAGTGATGTCAAGGGCAACAAGAAAAGGTTCTATAGTATGTTGGTGATAAAAGGAAGATTAAGAAAGATGTGGGTCCTCTCTGTAAAGAAATGGGAGACCTGTTTATCTGGGACATGGAGAAGGCAGAAATACTCAATGACTTTTTTGCCTGTTCTTGTGGACAAATGCCCAAATTGCAGAAGGCTAAGAGAGGAACTGGGAAAAGGAAAGGCTGCCTACAGTAGGAGAAAATCAGATTCAAGACCATCTAAGGAATCTTAAGGGGCACAAGTCCAGGGGCTCCTAATGAGATGCAGTTCTAAGGGAACTGTCAGAAGAAGTGGCTAAGCCACTATCCATCATATTGGGGAAGTTGTAGCAGCCCAATGTGAAGTTCTCAATGACTGGAAAAAGGGAAGCATAACCCTGACTTTTAAAAAGGTAAACAAGAAGGACCCAGTGAACTATGGGCCGGTCAGTCTCACCTCTATGCCTGGAAAGAACATGGAAAAGATCCTCCTGAAAACTATGCTTAAGGCACATGGAAAATAAAGAGGTAATTCGTGACAGACAACATGACTTCATTAAGGGCAAATTGTGCCTGACAAATTTAGTGGCCTTCTACAATGAGGTTAGAGCGGTGGTGGATGAGGAAAGAGCAACTGATGTCATCTAATTGGACTTGATACAGTCCAAGTATCAAGGCATTTGACATGACCCCACACACATCCTTGTCTTTAAATTAAAGAGACAGGGATTTGATGGATGGACCACTCAGTGGATTAGAAATTGACTATATGGTCATACTCAAAGACTTATGGTCAATGGCTCAGTGTCCAAGTGGAGACCAGTGACAGAGTGGTGTTGCTCAGGATTTGGGTTGGGTACTGTTGGCCACAAGATTGGACAGCAAGATTGAGTGCATCCTCAGCAACTTTTCCAATAAGACCAAGCTGTGTGGTGCAGTTGACATGCTGAAGAGAAGGGATGCCATTCAGAGAGCACAGATTGCTCCAGAAAGACTTGAGAGGTGGGCCTGTGCCAACTTCATGAAATTCAACAAGACGAACTGCAAGGTCATGCACCTGGGTCAGGGCAATCCCAAGCACAGATACAGGCTGTGTGGAGAATGGATTAAGGAAATCCTGAGGAGAAGGACTTGGGGCTGTTGGTGGATGTGAAGGTCAGCATGAGAAGACAATGTATACTCCCAGCCCAGAAAGCCAACTGTGTCCTGGGCTGCATCAAAAACAGTGTGGCCAGCAGGTTTAAGGAGGTGATTCTGCCCCTCTACTCTACTCTCATGAGACCCCACCCGGAGTAATGCATCCAGCTCTGGGCCCCCAGCATAAGAAGGATGTGGACCTGCTGGAGAACCTGATCAGAGACCTGAGCAGAGAGCTGGAGCACCTCTCCTATGAGGACAGGCTGAGAGTTAGGGTTGTTCAGCACAGGGAAGAGAAGGCTCTGGGGAGACCTTAGAGCACCTTGCAATACCCAAAAGGGTCTATAAGAGAGCTGGAGAGGAAATTTTTACAAAAGACTGTAGTGATAAGACAAGGGATAATGGCTTTCAAGTGAAAGAGAGTTGGTTTAGATTAAATATCAGGAAGAAATTCTTTACTGTGAAAGTGGTGAGGCACTAGAACAGGTTGCTCAGAAAAGCTGTGGATACCCCATTCAAGGCCAGGTTGGACATACCTTTGATTAACATGGTCTAGTAGAAGGTGTCTCTGCTCATGGCAGGGTAGTTGGAACTAAATGAGCTTTAATGTCCATTCAACTCAAACCATTCTATGATTCTGTTGTTCTCTGTGAGACCATTAGAAATGAGTTCATCACTTTGCAGCTTAGAATCAATGAATACATTTGGAAAATATATTGATATACACTTATGACGAGTGTTTCAGATGTCCTGAATATTATTCTCGTAGGAAAAGAATTCTTTTATAATTTATATAAAAATTATTTATTTAATTATAAACTTATTTATTTTTATATAATTATTTTATACTTTATATAAAATAATTCCGGAGGCAATCCTCATTTCAGAGATTATTTAAGTTATGCATTTCTGAAGTCCTTCAGCATTATGGGGAGTTGACAGTACACTTTATATAACAGCACTTCTCACCATTTTTAAGAGGTTTTTGAACAGGTAGGGATTAAGCCAAGCGGTGGATCATTTGATGAGTCAAGGAAACCAGCCAGGAAGATCATCTTAGAATGGAAATTGTAGTATATAAAAGAAGCAGTCTTTCACTAGCTACTGGTTATCTTGACCACATAGCAAGACTACCTCTGTGACTTGCATGAAGAGAGATGTCATAGCATAAAAATGTTCTGCAAGGAAGTGTAGGGAAAAAGGTGCTTCGAATTTTCTGTTGTAAGCCCTATGACTGCAAGTAAATTAATTTAGATGATTCTCTCTTCTTCTTGTCCTTTTTCTAAAGCAGTTACTTCTGAGATCCTTTACTCAAAGTGAGTCTGTAATTTTCACTGTAGTATTTCCGGGAGGTAAAATTTAGCAGCAATCTGATGCTAACAGAAATACCACTGTGGGCTGCTTACTTAGATCTTACTTCTAGCTACCCAAATACAGTAGGAGGATGAGAATTAGTTGAAGAAAAGCTTTACCAAGCCTGTGAGTCTGAAGCATCTCCCATTCTACAACCTTTTACAGAGTTTTAATTCCCATTGAACTTTTTGGAATGCAATTTAATAGGTGTTTACAGAAAAGAGATCTAAATAAAGACCACAATCAAGGCTAATAAGGATCTTGAGCTCCTGCTAAGTATATATACATTACATCTCTCCTTTCTGAGTTATTTACCACAAAAATGTATTTGTCAGGATAAAACTAGGGATGAGTACAAATTTTGTATAATTAGACTTGCCAACTAACATCTTTATGGATCAGTATGGATGAATTTGAGTTCATGTAAAGTATTTTGAAACTATAAAAGGAGAAAATCTTTATATTAATGTTAATTAATGTTTTCTAAAGAAAATATTTCGATTCTTTTTTAAGAGCAATTACAAAAGAAGTGATCTCTCAGTGATTCCTGAAAGAAAACACAAAGAATTTAAAAAGTGATTCCTTAAAGGAATCCTTAGGTAGATATCATGAACATTGTATTATTCCCTGTACATGGACAGATCTCAGATGCTGCATGGATTTTTGGACAGGAATGTTTTCATATATTGATAAAAATTTTTTCCCCTAAATACTAAAATAAAATTAATAACCTATGTCTCCATATTTCCATCCAGTTTGGTATGTGATTGATTCAGCTGAGTACAGAAAAGGTCAAATGAAATAAGATTTATTAAAAAATGTGCCCCACACTTATGCTTTTCAGAAAGAATGGTAAGTGCTATTAGATATTTATCTGTAAAATTTTCAAATAAAACTTGATATTTCTTTCACAATCAGCAATTACAGCACCAGTTAGGGAAAAATTTTAATAGAAATTCAGGGAGCTTCCAATAAAAGTTCCTGTCAGTAGTGAGATATAGCTATTTCTAACATTTTGGTGTTCTTTTAAACAGAAAGTTTAAAAATAGACACAATTTGATTTATTTTAGACTTAATATTAAAATATTTACATTTTAATTTAATTTCTGCATTATTTAAATGTTGTGTGATAAATATTTAAACTACTTAAGCAGCATTTTGTGGTCCTGGTAAGTATTTATGACACACAAATTTTTCTGTGCATTTTGAACAGAACTGCTAGAGGGCTTAGGATACTAAAATAAAAATTTAATTAATTTAATAATATCAAGATATCACTTCCAGAAAACATTTTTTTCTTGCTGTAGTAGTACTTTAGGCATTTAACACAAATTGCTTCAAAACACTACATCTACAGAAATTTCTCAGTGTGGTATAGAAACAAGTTCAGTTTTAATTCTGGACTGGAAGAAAAATAAGTTATGAATTGAGAGATATTTTCAGATGAACTATTGGTCTAGATTAAGGATGAGTTTATTATAGTATTTTCATACAAAATATTCCAACAATTGAAATGGCCAAAGTAGGTGACTTATAAATAATAAAATTGATACTCTTGATAATATTTATATCTGCAAAAGCATTTTTTAAACATGTGAGTAACATTAAATGATATTTTTCTTCATAAAACTAAAACACTGATTTAGCCTTTTGTACCAGGTGTTGCTTGTTTCTTATGAACCTATTAAGAAAAGCACTCAGACACTGTAAAGTATTTCTTCAAATGCTATTTGTTAGAGCTAAATTTATAAAGGGGAGGATTCGGAACTCTGAGTGGCAATACCTAGGCATCCAAAAAGGGCACAGCACACCATGCAGATATCATTCATGGAAAGGTTGCCTCAGTTTTGGTCCCTCAAGACCTTACAATGATTTTCTTAAAACAGCTCTAGTATTCATTTTAAATAAAAGAGATGTTCACATGAGAATTTTTGGCTACAGTCTTGGACAAAGGCAAGGATGAGCAGGTGGTGCAGTGGCTGATGCCAAGTGGGAGCTGCCTGCAGTCTCCTCTGCTGCAATGAGTTGGATAAGGTGACTCCACAGCCATGAGACACACAAAGCATAGCCCATGTGAACTACAACATGGATCACCAGCTCTTCCATGTACAGCAGTCTCCTGGTCAGGATTGCTACAACTAGCAACACTATTTGAAGAATTCAAGACAATGTGGTTGATGACCTCTATGAAAACAAAAGCAGTTCATATATGCAAAACTGACGGTACGTAAGTATCATGATACATGATACATTTGTCTAAGTTGCAAGGATGGATCTTGAGAGTGTCTTCGGATTATCCAACCCTACTGTAAATAAGCAGCATTCTCCTCATGTAAATGGAGCTGCAATGATAACCACCAGCGGAAGGTCTAGCCCTGTGACTTGGGCTTCTTTATACTCCATACATACGCTAATGAAAAATGGATCCCAGCAAGAGTAGTCCTTTGTTTTCATGAAAGCCCAGATTTTGAACTAGGAGCAAGAAGTGGAATATTAACTCTCAGAATGTATTATAATCTAATTTGTTATTGCTAGTTCAACTCCTTTTTGGTAAACTCCAGGAAGAGAGGGAGGAAGAGAGAGGATGTAAGAACTGGATGCCTGAGGATCTACATGGGTTCATGTGGCAGAGACAAAAATATGCTCTTGCTACAGTTTGGTTGGTTTTTTCTTCTCTGATGTTTTGCCTTTCTGGGAAGGAAGATATTTTCTCTTTGCTCTGGCTTGACACAATGAACTTTTCTGTAGTCTGGAAGAGGTGAGGTTTTTGAAGGTTTATAAGCTGTCTCTTCTCATAAGGTCTAGGAAGCTGAAGCAAACAATCAGCCTGGCTGCTGACAGAGGGAGGAAATGATCAGATGGATGTTCACTTACTTCCCTGTGACTTCCTCTGTCACACTTGTCCTAAGCAGGCTGTGGTGAAGCTATGTGCTGAACATAATCCTTAGGGCTCCCCTATGGCAGTACTGGATACAGCCTTCCAAGACAGTTGCAGAAAGCACTTTAACTGGCAGTGCAGAAAGTTAAGGCCTTTTGGGGGAAGATACTTCTCTTTGGGAGTTTTGTTTATGTTAATCTGCAAAAACTACTACAGTACCTGTAGTTGTAAAGCAGTGGTTGACAGCAGGTTTCACCACATACTGCAAAACTATATATGAGACAAGAAACTGTATTCATATCCTGAGCAGGCTGGAAAATCTCTCTTCATCCTTAGGATTTACTTCTGCTATAACTTTCCTCCAGAGATAAATGGGCCTTTTTCCCAGCAGTTCCCAGTGGATCAATTATGTCTCTCCTCTGCAAGACTCTTTTCTGGTGGCTACTGTGGGGAAATTAAACTTACTTGCTTCCTAGTTGAACTAAACTATTCACTGTAACAATAAAATACTTTGAAATGAAAATCTCAAGGTTTGATCCTCACTGATGAGAAGAATATTAGGTAACCATACTTCTTTCATTAATTATACACTGAGAAACAGATACAAACTGGCATATGGAAGACACAGGTGGCTCAGTGGAGAATACCATGAATAGTGGGTTTTCTTAGTTCCAGAAGATAACAGAAGTAACAAAATCTATCTGTCTATAATATGCTATCTTAATTACATTGTATATATACTGACCCAAGACTTCAGAAAACATATTTCTCTCTAGAATTTTACTTTTTTTTTTTAGTTACACCAAATATGGTTATCTATTGCTTATGAATGAAGTTAAGAACAAACATCTGTAGAGATTTCACAAAAAGGTAATAAAAGGTGATGATACTTCCATTTGAGATTTGTGGTCAGTATAAGTGAAACGCATCCTTTATTTTTACCATGTGAGTACAAAACTATATAACCAGTGTTAGGAATATTTACTTGAATATTTTCAGTAATTAAATGGGGTGACTATTGACTCAGATTTTGAAAAAAGTTATATTATTTTTCTTAAGAGGAAAACTAATAATACTGTCACAGCTATCTAGATTTTTCCTCCCATTGTTATCAAATATAACATAACAACATGACTACAGTTACAAAATAGAAATGAGACTGCTCTGAAAAGTCAGACAGATATTTCTAACCTGTCCAGGCTCAACTAGAGCATACAGTACAGACTTTGTACCCAGCCACTGACTACTATGCATGTACTCCTAACACAGGAGAACTCCCAACAGCATAAACAATGTGATGAAATAAGGTGGAGAACACATAAGACTTACAGCAACTCCTGTTATTAGTGATAAAAATTATAGAAAAGCCTTTGATGAAGGCCTTTCTGTATTTATTTGGTTCAGATGCAGAGAATAATTGAAGAAAACAGACAAAACCCTTCAGAACATATTAAAAACAATCAAAAAAACAACACAAAACCCTCCACAAAACCCTGAAGAAAACACACAAAATTTAGATTTTGACAAGCCACACACAAAAGCATCCTTTTGTACAAGGAGCAGGAGGCCTCATGCTCAGTGTGATAGATGTTTTTAATAGTAAATCACAGTCTTTTGTGTTACCTTTAGAACTCTGTAGCAGCATTATTAGCAGCTGCTGGTGCTGCCCTCAATTCCACCATTTTGATATTTTTCATATGAATTCACTAGTTATGCTCTGTAGGAATAACATAGTTGCTTCTTGATCCACAAGTTAATGCAATCTGTGAAAATATTGCACTGGGTGGTGAGTGCCTTAGAAATTAAATTTCTTAGGATAATGCAAACGTCTGAGCCTGTAATGTGAAGCCATACAGCTGAGAAGTTTCAAACAAACAGCTTTTTCTTTAACACTTTCCCACACCCCCCATCAAATTAAATATGTCAGGATGAGAGGTAAAAATATGTATGTTGTTTCATGCTTCTTTCCTAGCTGTGTGTCTGGGCACCTGGGAAGAAGCCTGACTACTTTATGTTCTCATCAAAGTAAGAGCACTCTATGAAAAGAGAAGCGATTGTGCCAACTGAGACCATCTGAATATGTGTGGCTGAAACAAGCTTCAACAGACAGGGAAGAAAATTCCTACACATCTACAGACTTGGGCATCCTTCAGCATGGTGGAAGCAGGCAGCAAAGCGAAAGACTCCAAGCAAATTGAATGCTTTCTGTGGACCCAGAGTTTATATCTACACTAATCAACTGATAAAGGCCTGAGCATGATCTGAAGCACTGTCATATGAGCAAAAACGTTGCTTAAGTCTATTGCTCTCCCTGGGATGATTTGATCTATGCCATTACACTCTCGAGCAACATTCCAAGCATACTGTTGGTTCAAAGACTGTGCTCCTAATAGGCTAAATGGATGAGGTTTCCCTTTTGTGGGCAAGAAAAGATTTTATTTGCCACACAGAAGAGTAAGATGTAATGTGACTAGGTGAGTGATGAGAGCCTAACCACGCTATCAGCTCCTGGAGGATGCCAGGGCCCAGGAAGAGCAATGCTAACTATTGAAGGTGGAAGAGAGACTTCTCCTGTAGCTCATGTTTTCAAAAATCTCTGCCTGATCTAACACATATGGCCATGAAATTTCTGTTTAAAGATCAAGTAGACAAGGAAATTTAATAAAGTAAAATTACACTCTTTTGCATTCTTTTAAATCACTATTTGGGATTGTTGATGGAAATCTTTATTACATGCTACAATTAGTTTGGAAAATTGCATAGTTTGAACTAGACCCATGTGTTGTGTCCAGTTGCCAGCGGGAGATTGAAATGGCTTTGATACTTCCTCTGTTGTAGATGAGAAAGTTTTGGCAGGCGTTTGGGAAGGGTGTTCTTGCAACAGGTTTTAGGTTCAGAAATCACCATTACAGCCATCTAAAGTTTGTGCAACCTCACAACCTAAAGTACGTGTACCGTGCATTGCTTTTGTGAGGACCTGAGTGCACCAGTGTCTGGCCCTGACCAATCTCACCTGGGGCCTCTCCCTGTGTGCGCCCATGGGCCAGGGACCCCCTTTTGGCTCTTCTTGGCCTAGGGCTGTTGTCCCTGCCCCACTGAGACTGCAGGAACACTGGTCTCCAGCTGTGCCCTGTCAAAAACTTGCATGGTCAGCCAGACTTTTGGCCATCCCTGACTGACACCCTTGGGCTTTTCTTGCTTGTTTCACCCTGGGGATTGTGAGATGGAGCCCTGGCAGATGAGATCCATCTCCTGCTGTTCATGTTTTCGTGCTTGGTCTTCTTAATGAGCAGACAGCCATTGTCTTGATAATTTTTAGCAGTATGCTTGTAAATCACAATATAGGTTGAATTTATCTTGCAGTTATTTTAGCATAAATCAAGAATGCTATGAAGAAAATTATGTGATTTTCACCTCTGTAAAATCACTGTATGCTCTACATGAAGTCCCAGCTGTCCAATTTTTTATTAGTTGTGTAACTTTCTTGTCTAGTTACCATAGGACTTATTTCTCCCTCGATACAAACACCTGAATAAGAGGATATGCACCATATTTTATTATGTAATCTTTAAAGTCTTTGAGTTCTTTCATGCTGCATGTTGCAGAGAGAAGTAGAAAAGGAGGAAAAATGAAAACTTGGCATAAACTTCAAAAGCTGAGTCAAATTTTGAATCTTGCCTGCAGGAGGTAAAAGCTGGTTGAGGAGATGTGTGGCACAGCTGAAAAACTGTGAGAGCAAGTTAGCGGACTACACAGGGTTAGGGAAGATGAAAGAGAGCTTGATAAGATGACCAGCACAATCCTGCAGAGACAAGCCCAAGTCAGTCTCCAATAAGTCACACTTCTATTCTTGTGATCCACTTGTACAATTCATCTTTAGAGGTCCCTTCCAACCCAAACTCTTCTGTGATCATGAGGAAAAAACAGCAACTGTCTTTACTGAAGCAAACACGAGCATATCTGTCTAACAGTGCCATTTAGCACTTTATTTCATGGGGAGGTTTAGATTAGATATGAGGAAAAATTTCTTCATGGAAAGGGTTGTAAAGCATTGGAACAAACTGACCAGGGAAGTGATAGAGTCACCATCCCTGTAAGCTTTCAAAAAACATGTGGATGTGACACCTAGGGATATGGTTGAAGGATAGAGGTGAACATGGTGGTGGTGCTATGTTGAAGGTTGGACTTGATGATTTTATAGGTCTTTTCCAACCTTAATAATAATATGATTCTGTGGGCTATATACTTTGATACTAATCACCTGCTACTTCAAAATTTTGAAAGCCTGTTGTATTGAATATAGGTTACTAGCTTTGTGTGCATCCAGAAACTAGTTACGCCATTCATAAATCCTGAATCCCACTGAAGGTATTTGACATATTTATTACTGATCAAATGGATAATACGTAACACTATTTCATAGCAACTGTTCCAAAGCTCACCATTATACAGCTGTTTTTAATCCAGGTACTTGCATTCTCTATCAACAAGAATATTTTCTAGATGCAATTTTTATTTGCCTTGTTGGAGGTAGGTACTCTAGGTATTAATCATAAAACTCTAAGTTGCCCAATTTGAAATATGAAACTATGTACCTTGTTCCTTCTAATAGAAGAGAATTAATGACTTCTTTCTAAACTTTTAAAAATATCTCTTCAGCTACTCCCTCCTCCACTGTACTTACTGTAATGCATAAGCTATTAAAATCAATGGGTCATTAGAACAACTCCACAGTCAGGTGAATTTGTTCCAAATAACTACATCAGAGAATTTTCTTGTTTTTCTTTTAAGTTGATTGCCATACTTTATAAAAGGTTTGAAAAGTCTTCTTCATTTATTAATGAAAATTTTCTATGGGAAAAGCAGCTGGGCTATTTGATGTTTTTCAGCTCTCAGGAGCTCTTTGGGTTCTGGTCGACTTCATACCTTCCTTCTGTTGGAATGTCAAATACTACCAAGTGGTCAATCTCTCTAATCCCCACTCTTAGTATGGTTTGCAAGTCACAGAGTTCTTGTCTTCGTTAGAAGGCCAGATTGCACTTAGCTATTGCAGTTCTGCACTAAAGTAATCCTCTGTCATTGTTGTAAGTCAAATAATATATGGATTTTCTAGTGGTCTTGATTAGATGCAATGGTTTTTATTCAGAATTGCATATATGAGGCTGAGATTTTTATGACTGCTCCTTCAGATACAACAGAAGCATCCTCATGAGCCACACCAAACCACTTGTCTCCTGATAAAGAAGATGAGGTGTAGAAGAGTAATGTACACTATGGGGTACCTAATTAGAGGTTGAAACTTCCTAGAAAAGCCAATGTCTCTTCCAGCAAGAAAAGGTGAGGTAGAAAAGCAGTAGAAGGTTCTCTCCTCTTATATTTTCCAGCAATAAATAAATGACCAGAAAATTATAGGCACAAATACTCACTACCCTGTCAACATTATGCCCCATTAACATGCATCAGTTAAGAATGGGGGGGTCCAAGGATTTAGACAGAAGACTGGATAAGCTGCCTAAACAAGCTATAACTGCAGTGGAGTAAATACAGGACTGGTACCAGAGGGCCCACCTTTTCACAAATGGATTTTGCTGAACTTAGGCAAGTTCTTTAACCAAGAAGTCTGCTGCCTCTTTTCCCACCACACAGTAAAATCTAAGCATACATTTTTATGAAGGACACAGCATAAATACTTGAAACTAACCACTTAGAAAGAAAAAGGTACTTTCCATCCCATATACCATAAGAATTGGGCAAAGAGGAAAAAATTAGATGATGTGTATTTCTACTGCAGCTAGAAAACAAAACATAAAATGAAAATATGACAATAAAGTGACACGAGATTTGTCATTTTTCAGTATAAACCTGATATGCAATGTTTGTGAGAAAAAAGACTTTTAACAATTTAAATGGATTTTTCTTTCACCAATTGAGTTATAACAAATGCTGTAAAACGATTACATAAGAATTAATAATTTCTTTCCAAGTTATAACTTTAATATGTAAATGACATATTTTCCTGTGCTATTCACCATATCCATTTATTCCAGTTTGGTTTTATCTGTGAATCCTTCCACCTATATCTCCTAGTCCACCTTTTTTCCTGTCCTTTTCCTTTCTTAATTTTATTTTTCTTTTTTTTATTATTATTTATAAAAGCCTGTTATGAAGTTAACATTTTTGCTGAAGCTTTTAATTTCCTGTCAAGCATGTCTGAGTTCTATTCTTGCTGCTTCTTTGATGACTGAATTCCAATAGACAGAAAAAAGAAAACAGTCAACCTCATGTACATACATATACATTTCAAAAATGCAAATTATAAATATATTTATGTATTTATAAACATACATTAAATAATAGAATCATAGAATATCTCCAGTTGGAAAGGATCATAAGACACATGCAGTCTTACTCCCTGCAAATTTTGGTTGACCAGAAGAGGAGAAATCTATTTCAGCATGACTTCAGGGGTTTGCTCAGCACTGAATTAAAACTCAAAAATCCTTTTCTCTTTATACTCTTTATAGTCCATCTGTGAAGATGTTCCTAACTGACAAACTATGTTTTCCATTTGGATCTCTCTGTAACTGTTCTGGCCAAGTTCAAGTAGGCAGCAGTTAAGCCTGATAAGTGTCCTAGAAGTAGCAAAATGGCCTTGGTTCTATCGACTGTTCTGTCCAGCACAGCACCATAAAGCCAGATTTGTTGCTGAGGGAGGTGTTGGACAGTCACAGTAAACACCAGGAAATTCTGGGGAGACAGCCAGCAGGACTAATTGTGTCTCCCATCTCCAACTGCCCCAGAAGCAGCAGTACTCTTGCTCTCAATCCCTTCTGCTGACCCCTGGAGCAATGCATTTAAAATGTGCTATTGCTGCTGAAAATTTATGCCTGCTCTGATTCTCTCTTCTATGACAGGAGAATGTAGTAAGGGACTCAGAAATGGATTCCCTAAAAATAGTGTCCTAATTAAATTTGTATAAAATATTTTGGCTTGTCAAAACAATGTTGTTGGATAGAAGGGCAGTGTTGCCAAACTTTAATCTACCAGAAAGAAAAAACTTCTCTGATGCAATAGTTCCAGAAAGGTTAAGAAGAGAAGTGAATCATTCCTACATAAGAATTGTGTTCTTCAAAACAAGTAACTTCAGTATTATTCCTAGCTTCAGTATCTTGTGATTGATACAGACAGGAGGAAGCACCGCAATACATTGAGTCTTTAATACCTTCCACCATTAAGCTCATAGCATTGATCCAGTCTTCCACAGTTCATGGGGTAACTACTTACAGATTAACTGCAGTGACATTTGTCTTAGATTTGTCTGAATGCACTTTAAGTTGTAAGACTATGTATGTCATTATCATATAACGTAATTATTTTATTAACTTTAGTATTATCCTAGTTCAAAGGCCAAAGCAATCTATAGGATAGTATATGTCTGTTTATCATTACATGAGTTCAGGGACAGATAAATTACTTCAGGATTTGGGTGATTTATGTGTTATTTATATTTAAACTTAATGAAAGTGACTTAAGTACTATTTATTTCTCAAAAAATTAGTACCTATTCTATGCCTCTGAATAATCTGGGTGGCCAGAATAGAAGTTATGCATACATAAGACTCAGAATGTCCCTGCAGTGCATACATGCAATGCATGTTTTGTATATAGAATCATAGAAGCATTTAGGTTGGAAAAGACCTTTAAGACCATAGAATCCAACCTCTAACCTAGCACTGCGAAGTACACCACTAAACCATGTCCCTAAGTGCCACATCTACATGTCTTTTGAATACCTCCAGGTTTAGTAACTCAGCCACTTCCCTGGGCAGCCTGTTTCAGTGATTGATAACCTGTTTGGTGAAGAAAGTCATTATAATATCCAACTAAACCTCCCCTGACACAACTTAAGGCTGATTTCTCTTGTCCTAATGCTTGCTATTTTGGAGAAAATACCAATACCCACATCTCTGTAGTGTTCTTTCAGGCACTGTAGAGAGCTATACGGTCTCCTCTGAACCTCCTTTTCTCCAGGCTAAACAACCCCAGCTGCCTCAGCTGCTCCTCATCTGACTTGTGCTCCAGATCCTTCACAAACTCTGTTGCACTTCTGTAGACATGCTTCAGTATCTCAGTCTTCCCTGTAGTGAAGGGCCCAAAACTGAACACAGTCTTTGTGACATAGTCTCACCAGTGCCAAGTATAGAGGGACAATCACTGCCATCGTCCTGCTGGCCACACTGATACAAGCCAGGATGCCACTGGCCTTCTTGGCCACCTGGGTACACTGCTAGCTCATGTTCACACTGCTGGCCATTGTTCAGCTGCTGTTGACCAGCATGTGCAGGTCCTTTTCCTCCGGGCAGCTTTCCAGTTACTTCCTCAGGCTTGTAGCATTGTATGGGATTGATGTGACCCAGGTGCAGGGCCTGGCACTTCACCCTATTGAACCTCATACATTTGGCTTTAGCGTACCAATTGAGCCTGTCCAGATCCCTCTGTGGAGCCTTCCAGCCTTCCAGCAGATCAACTTGCACCCAACGTAATGTCATCTGCAAACTGACAGGGCACTCAAATGGTCCCCTCATCCAGATCATTAGTAAAGATGTTAAACAGGACTGGTCCCAACACTGAGCCCAGAGGAACACCACTGGCCACCAGCTGGATTTAACTCCATTTACCACCGCTCTCTGGGCTCAGGATTCCAGACAGTGTTTTATCCAGCAAACAGTGCACCTGTCCAAGCCATGAGCAGTGAGTTTCTTCAGGAGAGTGTTGTGGGAAGTGATGTCAAAGGCTTTACAAAGGATTTTCACTTTTGAAAATATTTCTAATGGTTTGAACAAAGGTAGACAACATCCGCAGCTTTTCCCTAATCCACTAAGTGGGTCACCCTGTCATAAAAAGGAGATTCGGTTGGTCAATCAGGACCTGCATCTCATAAACCCATGCTGACCAGGCCTGATCACCTGGTTGTTCTGTATGTGTCACAGTGACAGCACTCAAGATGATCTGTTCTGTGACCTTCCTCAGCACCTGTCAGACTGATAGGCCTGTAGTTCTACAGATCTTCGTTATTGTAGACGGGTGCCATGTTTGCTGAGCTCCAGTTAACAGGGACTTCCTCAGTCAACCAGGGATGCTGGTAAATCAGTGAAAGTGACTTCGCGAGCTCTTCCACCACGCTCCCTCAGTATCCTTGTGTGGATCCCATCCAGCTCCATAGACTTGTGCATGACTAAGAGGTGTAGCAGTTCACTGACCACTTTCTCTTGAATGATGGGTGTTTCAATCTGCTCCTTGTCCCTGTCTTCTGGATTAGAGGACTTGGTACTCTGAGACAGCTGATCTTGCTAATAAGGAATGTGGCAATGAAGGCATTAAGTACCTCAGCCTTTTACTAATCTTTTGTCATTATGTTTCCACCTGCACCAAATAAAGGAAAATGGAGATTTTCCTTAACCATTCTTTTGTTTCAAATATGTTTATAGAAACTATTCTATTGGGGTTTTTTGGAAGGTTTTGTTTTCTTTTGTTCTTTTTATGGTGGTAGCCAGATTAAGTTCTAGACCCTTCTTATTTTCTTGCTGCAGAACCTCATGATAACTTTGTAGTAATTTTGAGTGGCCTGCCCCTTCTTCCACTGGTAATAAGCTTTCCTTTTTTTCCTGAGTTTCAGCCAAAGCTCTGGGTTCAGAGTGCCATCTCATCTTTTGGCACATGGGGATTACCTGCTTCTTCACCTTTAACATTTCCTTCTTGAAGAATGTCCAGTCTCTCTGTACTTCTTCACCCTTCAGAACTGACTTCCAAGGGACTCAGCCAGGCTCTTAAACAGGCCAAAGTCTGCCCTCCAGAAGTCCAAAGCAGCAGTTCTGTTTATTCCCCTCCTTACTTCTCCAAAAATCAAAAACTCTATCATTTCATGATCTCTATGTCCAAGGTGGCCTCCAGCTATCACAAGTCCTTCTCTGTCTGCAAACAGCAGGTCCACATTAGGAATATGTATTCTGTATGGATATTGCATTTTCTCTGTACAGGTTCAGAGGACTTGTTTGGAGTTTCAATGTAGCAGACTGCCAAATCCCAAGCAGATTTTGAGCATCTTTGTCAAATGGCCAAATTTCTGCCATGCAGAGAAAATGGCCAACAGGTGAAAAGAACAAAAAAAAGCAAATCTCATGATCAGATGTGTTGTGATCCTGTTTTATTTAGCACTTTCTAAGTGCAATAATTAGGCAGAACAATCTCACCCCTTGTTTTCTGCACTGCATTTTAGGTATGGTTAGCTTCTTTCATTTTGATGTTTTGGAGTTCACTGTTCTTTTGTCCACATATTTTATTTTTTTAAAAAATCAAAGGACATTTTAAATTTGAAGTTACTGAAAGTTAAGAGGCTTTGACAGCTTGAAGATTGAGCTTGTATTTAGGTAAAAAGTAAAGCTGCTTTTCATGTTCTCATGTTTAACACCATAGCTTGCGTAAAAATGTACTGCCACTGAGAATTGTTCTCAAGAAGTCTTTGTTCTGTTCAGGCTTAGCATTAGAAAGCTGATATAAAGAATATTCTTCTGCCTTGGAATATTCAGTTATTTGAAAAAAGATTGTAACTGTGTCAGCCTCACAATACTCTCAAAGTACATTAGAGGTAAAGGCCTTTCACAATCACTGATACAGTATCTCAACAAGAACAGGTTTTTTGATTGCTTATAATTGCATATTTCAGTGTGCATTGATATAATTTATTTTGCTAAAGCGCTTCATAATGTCTGAAGGTTTGGGATTTTTTCAGATGCAGTAAACCTTACTGTCCAAAGAGGGTGTAGATTAGTTGGTTTAAAGCCAGAATGCATTGAGTGACAAAGTGTGTTATATATGTAAGAAAGTGTCTTTTTATACAGAAAACTGTCCTATGTGAATTTAAAACCAAATCAGTTAAGAGCATTTCTCTTTTTGGTATATCACTGACTTCATATGAGCCATTAATTCTGGCTACCACAGGCACAACTAGAATGAGATGTGGCAATCTGCACAAAATCAAAATTCACTTGCATTCAGTAATATAGTATACAAGCTTAATTGCTCACAGATTGCTGCATATATAACATCTGAGAGGCAGAATCCCTATGACTAGAATGGGTATTTGATGGTTTTTATTACTCTAAACTTAATTCTTTTTCTCTAAACACTCATGGTTTTCATCCACCGTAAATAAACCTATTTTTCAAAGTGTTTTTGTTGCTAGATAGCAACTAAAACATAGTATTGCCAACTCCTCTGACTTTAACATGCATTTTGCAGCATTTGCTGGTTTTTTCTTAAAGCCTCACCTCCTGAAGATGTGAGATTGCTGAGCAATCTTAGCTTTCATTATGAAAAATGCGAACAATTAAATTACATAGTTGTACAAGAAAAGCTTAAAAATTATAAGCCTAATGCTTACAAACCATTTGGCATAACAAAAAAAAAATCTAAAATATGTTATTTTTAAATATCTTATCATTTAAACGAGCCTCATTATTCCAGGTTGGGGTGGAAGGGGAGGAAAAAGGAAGTATGACTCATGGGTTTGAATGTAGGAGATTTATAATAGTGAGAATATAGACACAATTTTAAAGTACTGCTTCTGCTCAGCTCTCTTCCCTGATGTTTTTGATACATTGCTGAGGTACTCATTGTTTTTGAAATGACCTTCAACACTGAAAAAATCTGGGTAAAAGCATAATGGATTTTTGATCACAGAAAGCCTTTAATTGCTAAAGAATCACTTTTGAAAATATTTCTAATAGCTTAAACAAAATTTAAGAGCTTTCTGCGTAAGAAAGCTCTGTTGAGGCCCTACCTGTGTTCAGTTCTGGGCTACTCAGGACAAGAGAGACACACAGTTCCTGGAGTGAGTCCAGCAGAAGTCAAAGACAATTAGGGAACTGGAGTACCTCACTTATGAAAAAATGCTGAGGGAGCTGGGCCTGTTTAGCTTCGATATAACTGAGAGAGGATCTTATCAATAATATCTGAAGGGAGAGTGTTAAGAGGATGGAACCAGGCTCTTGTCTGGGGCGTTGAGCAACAGGATGAGAGGCAATGGGCAGAAACCAGAAAACAGGAAGTTCCTCCTGAACATGAGGGACTACTTTACTGTGAAGGTGACTGAGCATTGGGACACATTGCCCAGAGAGATTGTGGAGTCTCCTTCCCTGGAGAGATCCAAGAGCTGTCTAGACACAATCCTGAGTAACGTGCTCTTAGCGTCTTGGGGACACTGCTTGAGCAGGGAGGTTGGAGTAGGTGACCTCCAATGGTCCCTTCCAACCATTTTGTGATTCTGTGAAATTTTCTGGACTTAAGATCTAAAGCAGAAAAAATATTGTTCTTTTTCATTACACTCATTGTAAAATAGAAGTTTACATTGGATTACAAGAATAGTTACAGGACACAAGAGACTGATAAAAGGGATAGCTTTCTGTTTTACTTAGCTATTTTGTTGTTCATATTCAAAGCAGTGCTCATGAAAGTGCCAGATTTGCACACCATGAGTTCACACCTTCCTATTTATTGAGATTCCACTCCTGAAAAGTGCAGAGCGGTGGTACTGAGGATGTTGAAAAGGTATTGATAGGTGCCTTGCAAATTTAAGCAGTAAGAATCAGCAAGGTAAATTTTTCCATATTACTTCTCATTTCTCAAAGCTGGAACTTTCAACTCTTGATTAGACAAAGTTATTCTGGAATAATTGTACATACAGTATTTCTTTCCTCTCTTGTTTGTTACTGTTGGCTGCCAGCAGGTGTTCTGTAACAATCTAGCCTTGTCTATTGAAGATGAGCAATATTTGTGTTAGAAATGATGCCAAGCACAGATGCTGTTGTATAATGTTTGGTGCTAATGGAATCATGAAAGTAGAGAAGCCACTATCAAAAAAAAAGAGAAGTGAATACTTTTAGAAGGTTCTTACAAAGGAAAACTTTTTCAACATGCTCATTTCTATTAAAAAAATCCCTACAAAACAGCAACAAAAAAAACCCTGCAACAAACAAACAAGAAAACAGCATACTGGCACAAAAAAGGAAGAAGAAACAAAAATCTGTCTAAAAAAGTGGCCTGAGAGACCACAGCTATGGGTTGTTTCTTTTTCAGGTCATGTTAAGAACTATTCCAAAGCCTTACCCAGTTGCTTATTTTCAACGTGATTCAGTACTCTGAACACTAATTAGTACTGTAAAAATGACGATAAAGCACTCTGGTTATTTAAATACAATTTTCATTAGATATATTATTAACTTTGATTTATTTCACTTCAGAACACTACAGTGATTGTGCACATTATTAGCGTATAATAATACTGCCATAATATCTTGGATGACTTCTCACTATATATTTGCTACTCTACTCCTACTGAAGGTAGCAATCATATTCATAAGAAGATAAGTAATAAATTTTAGTGTAATTTCTAAATCACAAAACTGTTAGGGGAATTGGACCATATCTGACAGCCTGAGAAAGGCAAGACTGCCACTAGAAAGAAACATCAAACCAATTAAGAAATATCAATATCTGTCCCTAATTAAAAAATTAGCTCATTATTTTGTCTTTGAACCAGTACATGAACATGATATACAACAAAATCATATTTCAATAGGATGCTTGTAAAATTTCTACCAGCCCACTAAATGACTTTTATTTTTGTCTTTGTGAACAGGATGCTTAGAAAGTGTAACAGACTATTTGACTTCTGGGATTGGTGAACTGTGTATCACTAGGATTAAATACCTCCTTGCCCAAAATGAGCTCTGTGAGATGCTGGGCTGGCTCAATGAAAAATAAAGATCTTGTTCAGAACTTGTGTTTGCCCGCTAGTCACTATCTTTTTTTGCAATAAAATGCCTCTTTTCTTTTTTTTTTTTAAGGGGAGTGGGGAAAAGGAGGTTTAACTATAGTTGCTGAAACTGTTCTGAGCACCTACTAATATAACTGTAATAGGATTTTTTTGCTACTATGACACCTTGTCCTTTCATTCATATAATCTGAAGGAGTTTAGGCAGTTGCAATTCCATGAAGTACAGTTAATTTATGTAATAGACAAATTTATATACTGATATATTACATTGTTTATTTCATAATACTTTGAATTAAAGTGGGAAAAAAATCTCCAGTGAGCAGCTAACTGCAGCATAAGACTGAGTATCTTGCTTTTATACTTCACTGCTTTGTGCTGTATTGCCAGAAAGCTATTTTTAGACCTGCTCTGCAGTTGCACAGTTGTTGCTTATATCTTGTCTAAAGGAAGCAAGGTTGCCCTACTGAGACTTTGCCCTTCTCTCAAGGGTAAACTAAAATCCATTAAACAAATATACGCTGTAAACTTGGCATATATTAGTGGTTGTGATAGAAATATTTTGTAGTTGTTTATAACAAGATATCCATTTGGGAAAGTGAAAATAAATAGTCATATCAGAAACTTATTGCCACTCCATTCTCCCCCTAAAGTCATTGTCTTTGTGCCTAAAGCTTGAAAGTTTGTTTTGCTGGCACCATGACAAAGTAAGCAAATCTCTCTCCATAGAACAGATCATTGCTGCCTATAACCCCACAACAAATAGCTTGTGAAAAGTAGCACAGACATTCAATCAGATCCTATATTGCCCCAAAGAAA
This sequence comes from Lepidothrix coronata, assembly GCF_001604755.1. NCBI lineage: Eukaryota > Metazoa > Chordata > Aves > Passeriformes > Pipridae > Lepidothrix > Lepidothrix coronata. Next base: position 2,520,352 of record NW_016690183.1, read on the forward strand.
TCCACAGAAATATTTCTGATTACAGGGGATGGTTTTCAAACACAGTTACTCATATTAGTGGGAGATAAATAGTAGATTTGGAAAAAGATAATAACTTAATTCAGTAGATATGGTTAGGTAGGCATAAACATGTAATGATAAAGATGAGCAAGAAGCAACACATGCTCATGCACACAGACACACAGGCGCGCACACACACTCACACATACACAAATATAAGACATTTTAAAAAACTGACTATAGGCACAGTGAAGGTGTCTTATCCTGACTATGCTTTTACAAATTTCACAGATTCAGATAAATATTATTTAACCATCAGCCTCTGTATTGATGCTAAAACAAGGAACTGAAGATGGAGAAAACTGGAAGGGAGGAAGCAGAAAATCTGAACAAGAGACTATTTTGAGGCCTTCTGTGACATATTAACTATGCTGTTAGATAGAAGTGTCTCTGAACTAAAAGAATATTATATACAATTCTAGTTCTTCTAGTATTAAACAATCAACTTCTCTGGTCTTCTAACAATCTTCTTTCCTGAGTTTATGCTATGTATTCCAATGTACTCGAGTTAAAGCACAAGTATTATATCCAAAAGCAATACCCAATGATTTACAAAGACCTATGTAGCTATCATATTCCCTACTATTCTTTGGAGGGATCCTGTACAGTCTTCACATTAAATCCACTTTGATGGAATTTATACACACATTAGATGCAGGAATTGACCTTGTTAGTCTTTCAAACAAGCCGTTTTGCCTCCCAGTGAACTTAATCAACCTATGAAATTGTTCTTTATAGCTTATGGAGAAAGGCAGTGAGAGGTGCAGTAACAGACAGCTATTTCACCTTACAAGATTTGATGAGGTCTGCAGCCAGCTGTCTTATAAAATGTTAAGAAAAACAGCCATAGTGAAATTCTTAGTGGTAAGAATCAAAGTTGTTGTACTGAAATTGTAGCTTTAATTATTCTGGCTCAAAATTCTGAAAAATACTACAACTTCTCTGAAACAAAAGAATACAGACAGCAGCCACATATAGGTTTCTGGGTTAGGAAGTTGAACATGAGTCTTTTGCTTCATGCCTTACTACAAAAGAAGGTAGACATCATAAATGAAAAAGATAGTAGTAAAAAAAGTATGTATGTACATAAACATGTGAAAAAAACCTTGCCTCTCTTTTTGCAGTCACTTACTGCTGATTTCCAGTCTACTTTAACCAAATCTGTGCACTATCTACATTTTATTCTTCTATACTGGGGAAAAACAAACAAAAAAAGGAATGCTACATAATGAGCAAATAGGATGGTACTGCTCAACATGAGAAAGATGACTAACCAGAGCAGCACATGGCACTTGACTGATTCCTTGGCAGCTCCTCCTACATTTTCTCCTACCTTACCATGGATTTGTTTCTGGGGCTTGACACCAGAAGTGAGTCTACTGCCCTTTTAGCAGTAGGAAGAAAAATCTAGAAGGCAATTTTTATAATTATGAAAACAAATCAAATGTACCATTGAGAACATGCCTATCCAAAATTATTGGCACTAAACACAGATAATCTTGAACTAGAATGGCACTATGTAGGATATGTTATTATTTTTCTAAGGTTACATTGAACTTCTAGACTCAGAGAAGCCATGTGAGAAAATTAAAAAAGATGCTTTGATGAATTTAAAACAGTTTTGATTTTACTGACATGTGCCTGTTCTGGCAGAGGGAAGCATGTATTGTGTATATAAATGCCCAGGATATGTTTTGCTTGAAGTTCAAAGCCCAAGTTGTCACATTTCTGTGGCCATTTGCAGTGTCTGAGAAACAGAGTTCATGTGCAAACAAACCTCGAGACAGGCACCTTGAAATGAGACAGACAGTCAAGCAGAGGACTAAGAGGAGTTTCAGAGATGCAAAACCAAAATATGCTGTTTGTGTCAGCTTCTGCCCTACTTTACAAAACATACTGAATTTAAACAAACTAGTGTGCACAAACCGAAGAAAAGCTTTCCCCCTTCCTAAGAGGGGCTCACCCACCCCAAACTCTGGAGCAGCAAACCCAATGATACTTTTGCTTTTTTGGCTATTTACCTCCTTTCTGTTTAAACATACACTATAGAAGTGACTGTGATTACCATGACACCACCATACCGTCATTTTCCTCCCTAGTCTTGCTTCCCACCCTAAATTCTGTTGAATGCTTCCTTTGATATAAGGACTTATTTGTTTCAGTGTGAGTCCTCCTGTTCCCCATGCACATGATGTGTCATTGTTCAACACATACCCCCAAGTATTCTGTATTCTGTAGGGGTAGAGGAGAAATACATAAGCATCTTAACTTAAGAGTTTCCCTTGTTGTTCCAGTCAGTCAGACTAGGACCTTTCATAGTGCTGTGGATTTTACCCAGACCCTGCCTGACCTACACTCTGGGCAGCTGAAGCTCAACCTCATTACCCGATGATCTGACTTACTGATTAGATCTGCACTCCAGTAGCCTTATCTCTGTCACTTTGGACCTATGTCCAAACATAGACACAGACTGGACTATGTCCAGACACCAGGCAGACTGTCTCTAGCCCTGGCTTTTGCTGTTCCTCATTGGACTTCCTGGATTATCCTGTATGTGACTTGCTACTTCACCCTGGATGATGATCCCTGGATTGTCAACAGATCCTGTAAACTACCCCCAGCTTGGCCCAGCTCAGCGCTGACAGGAGCTCCAACAGTCCCCAGCCTGTACTGGGGTCACTTGCAGCTCCCAGCTTGGCCCCCTCATAGACCAGCTCTTTTTGTGCTGCTGTCTGATGGAATGGCTCCTGTTCTCTCCAGGCAACTATTCATTACTGTGGTAGCACTAGAGTTGTTGACATGGAGCAGACACAAAAGAAGATCATCTCATTTTCTGCATTACCATACTTTACTTTTGCATCTATGTTCAAAGAGCTGAGCTTGTCCATTGTGCCATCACTGTATTGGGAAAAAAAACACACCAAAACCAGAAAAAACTTAAAAAGCAGACTGCAATAAAGCAGTACATTAAAATGGTGTAACCATTTAATGAGACCAAAGAGTTCTGGAGGGTGTGTAGGATGAATAAACACTATCATATTCTTCTTTGTAGGTTTTGATACTTTGTATCCAAAAAGGAATACATAGTAGAGCTTTTGTTGACCATGCTTCTTCTGTGATGATATTAGATTGAGGCATAAAATAGTTCCCATAATCTATAGAAAATTTAAACCTTTCAAAAAAATTCTTTTTTCCAACTAGGAAAAAAATAAAGTCAGAACATGCAAATGCTCATGGTGGAGAAATCCTGTCTTACATATCCAAAGCAAATTAAATCCATTTGTTTTATTCCAGTAACTCATAATGTTCTACTTCAATAAGAATTGTTTTCCATTTCAGCTACCTTCAGGATAACATAAAAAAAAAAAAAAAGTATCACTTCCTACCACAAAACTGGATTTTTTAAGTTTAACAATGGCAAGCAGGAATTTTACAAAACCAGAATATTTGTTCTATGTTAAATTATTCATTTGTTTTCTCTGCTGGCAGTTGATGAAGTCTATTCTGCAGCACCAGACTTCCTCAAGACCCTGCACAAATAGCTTAAGGCACCCACCTCAGCAGTGGAAACTCCAGAGTGGAACCAAGCATTTAAAAGCTAGTTTGAAGGGCAAACATTAGAGATGCTGGAGACACAAGAGCTGTGCTGTAGTCCCCAGATGACCACAATTAACTATCACAGGCAAAGATCAAAGCAGTTTGTCAGGCACTTACATACTAAGACTCACCTTTTTATGGAAATACAAACTCAATGTCATGTTTCTTGTCTGAGGAAATATCCCTCTGATATTTTATTCTTTGCCATCTATACAGCAATATCTATTCAAATATTTAATAAATGTGCCAATTTCTCTTCTGAGCAGAGTATATGCTAAAATCCAGCAATGAACAAATCGGCTCAGGGGAAAAAAAAAAAAAGGCAACCAAATTAAAAAAAACCAACATCCTGAGCAATCTTTAGCTTTTTTGATTTTTGGTTGGTTTGGGGTTTTTGTCTGTTTGGTTGGCATTTTTTGTTTTGCTTTTTTATTTTTTTTATTTTTTGTTCTTCCTCTTCAGCATTCAATATGGCTAATCTCAGGTTACCTTCTGGCTAAGGTTTTTCAGTGTTCGGGCTGACATCGCATTTTCTTTGCGGTCTTGTCTCAGTTACCACAAGGGAAAATAAAAAAGTCTTTTACAGGCCATATCTTTAATTACTAGTTTAGTTCTTTTTTACATGTCATTTATTATTTAAAGATTTTTTTTTTTAACTCCTCCTATATTTGAGTTGCATTCAAGACCTGACAGTTAGGAATAAAAATTGGCAGTTGGAAGGCAGCTGCTCTTAGCTTTTAGAAAGGTTACCAATCCTTTACCTCCTTCTGTGAGAAAATACAGCACCCAGGAATTGGAAGGCTAAACCAACTGTGCTCTTTACTTGTCGTGACTGATACTATGCCAGCTCTCTCCCATGTGACACAATGCTACATCACTAACATAGAAGTGTGCTGAGAAAAACAGAACCAAAATGTCACAACTGACACTACAAAAACTCCAATGGGGCAGGAATTCACAAAGCTTAGTTTTTGGAACTAAACACAAAGATAAAATATTATTTTATGCATTCATTCTGCAGAAAGTTGTTTAAGAAGCACCAATGTTTACAGAAGAAGGAATGGGAATCAGGTTTTCTGCAATGGATTAATAGTCACTCAGAAGTGGTTTGGTGCAGTTATGCTGTTTTAGTAAAACATATACTGTCAACTTTCTCTGTCATGTGATCCCAATATATATGACTCAGAATTTCGCAAAACTTATCCTGCAGTGTAGAACATCCTTTACTTTGCAAAGTCTTTGTTCTGTATGTGGAAGAAATAAAAGAGCAAGCATAATTTCTATAGAGAATAACATCCTTCTCTAAATGACCCAATAGAATTCTATACATAGATATTTTTAAAAGCACTTAATATTTTATAGCAACATATGCCAACTGTCATAGGGAGCAAAATCCCTGTAGCACCTAAGGATTGGAAAATACTCTTTGTTGTTGTTACTTGAAGTAAGAGTTGGGGTATTTTGACAACAATTGCAGACAGTTGTTCTTTTTTTTCTTTTTTGTTTTGTTTTGTTTGTTTGTTTGTTTTTAATGAACCTTTACACTGGAAGGTTTCTGTTGTGTGTGGTTCTAAAAGAAGTAGGAAAATGATGTCTGTCTTCATGGCATTTGAGGAAACTCCTGCTAGACCAATTTTTTGCTGTAAGGTTGTTGGAGCAGTAGCAAACAAGAAATCTGTCACCCCCTTTTCTTTTTTTGCCAGAAACATTACCATAACAAATTGATCACATGGATTAAATAATTTGTTCTTATCACAGTCTTTAACACATAAATACATTCTATAATAAGACACCCTGAATTTTTCCAAAGTAGTGTTTGTTGTTTCCTTTAAATATATCAGGATGTATGCAATATAGGCTGCTGGTGTAACAAAATCCCCTTTGTTTTTAAAACTGCATATTTATTTCAGATGCTATTAAGCATTTTCTTTATAAACTTTTTCATACAAAAGTAAGGAGAGGAGACTAAATTTTGTGTTAAATTCTGCTTTGGATATGCTGTGGGACTTGAGAGCTTCTAGTCCTCCAGATGACAAGCTTGCTTCATATCTGTGGGTTAGGCTATTTATAAAGCAACAGTTTTACAGAAACAGGTATTTCAAGCCTGACACTAAAATCACCAGAAGTGGACAAGTGAGAAAACAATTAATAACACGAGAATTACACAGAGAAATGTACATGTATCATGTTCAGAGCAGTTACTGCAGTTATTGTGTTTTTCATGATTTTTTTAAGGGCTATACCAGGAGAAGGTAACCCCTTATATAAAGAACATCACTTCTGTTAACTCAAAGAAATCAAACTTGCACATAAAGGTCATTTTTCTCTTTTTTTAGCTGACTGTGGAAACACAAAGTGACTTGTAATCACAAAAGCACTGTACTGTGCACTTGACATCACCATTCAACCTTGGAGAACAAGGTCTTACGCATATCTCATCTTGATGATGTCTATTAGTTTATGTAGGTCCCAACTGCCAACAGCTCCTTCCTTTCCTTTTGGGTCCCATTCAACCTCTTGAGCTTTCAATTTATTTCCTACTTCAAAGTGCAGTGTGCAGTTTCCCATCTTTAAGGGGAAAAAGTGTTTCATTGAACACATGCGTATAGTAGGAATAGCTTGGATCTTCTTTTCCCACGTAAGTCCATTACAAAATAATGAACGGAATCTCTGTTTTAAAGACTTTATAAACGGTGTGTCAGAATTAACAATTTTAGAATTTTATCTTCTTACCTAACAAGGTACACTTGCTAAGATATACTGAGCTTCACTGGTGTTAGAAATAATTATTGTGGTTTGTTTTTTCCTGTAAATGCTTTCAAAATATCTGTAAAGTAACATGCTTTGATCGCAATACATTTTCTGAGAATGTCTCTATAATATACTTTCATTGACATAAATATATACAGAGTAAAAACATAAAATATATGTTATCTTGTCATTTTCCTTGAACAAATTCTGCAGATAGCTCAGTTCCAAAGTCCTCATTTATGCTGGAAAGACTGACTTGAGCGTGTGAGTGAATATCGATACTAAGAAGTTAAGTTCTTACATGAAATCAAATGTCTCTAGCTATTCTGGACATAAGTAGGCAGAATCAATGAGAATTTGGTTGTGTTTACCTACCTCAGTGACAAAATTCAAGTAAATATAAATATTTAAAATATTTAATAAATAAATATAAAAAGCCAGTCAAACTTGCCATAGAAACTTTTAGATCCAGCACTTACAGTTTCCCAGTACACTCTTTTCCTGGATATTTAAGTAGTTCCACCTGTATCAACAAAAACTCTAGTTTGTGCATTAGTGTCAAACCACTTTTTTAGACTATTCTTGATTATCATCCTTGCCTGTGGGCAAGGGTGTTGTAACTAGATGATTTCCAACTCAAACCATTATATGACTCTGTGATTCTATATCTGTATGGCTTGTGCTTTCATCCATGCTTTTGAATTATTTTGTGCATTAAAATTGAAAATAAAAGCAGGAATAGACTGAAAGCACCTAGTGACATGTTTACATTAACTCTGAAAGGTTGTGCTTTTCTGTAGCATTTGAATGCTACAACTCACTGTTCTAATAGTTAATTGCAGTCAACATCCTTTTATATTCATTGTATGTATTATTTGGATAATGTTAATATGCATTAAGATGTGTATTCTAATTTATTCCTTTGCCAGCCTGACTACTGCTTCAATTTTATTCTCATTACCACAGTGTGATTTTTATTACTCACAATACAAAATGTGACACTTGTTTTTAAGAGAAAGTAATTTCTCCTTTAAAAATTGATTTATACTGTTAGATAATAAATTGAGGGGAAAAAAAGTCCAACAACTTTCAAGCCACCAAATTAAGAAGTTTTGTTGAGCATCCACCAATATATATTGTGGGGAAAAATACACGAAGCATTTGTAAATAATTGTAAATAATTGTAAATAATTGTAGATTTGTAAATAAACAAATTTTTCATGGAAAACCAATTTTTCTGTCTTTGCCTTTCCAAAAGGAGCAGACAATTTCTCACTGCCATCTTTAGATATTTAAATAAAGGCCTAAAACTAGAAATGTAGGACCATAACATACTCAGAAGAGAGAGGTAGATGTCTACAGAATGTGTTCGAGGGCGACACAGTTGCAAAACTAGCTGTTAACTGTCTCCATCATTCTAAATAACATCTTGGAGATACGAAACTCACTGTGTGAAGTCCTGTATGACACTTTGTCCCTAAAGTAGGCACTTGTTTTAGGTAGTAAATATACACCTCTTTCATCCACCTAATGTTAAAGTACAGACTTTTGCTTCCACATACCGGACAAGATGTTGCACCTAAAAGTATTTGAGCAAGGAAAAAATGATTGTTGATTTTAGCTCAAAGGATGACCATTTCTAGGCTAGGCAGTCTCTCCTCCAGACTTAAATGATACACTTAGGTAGTCATTAACAGAGGTGCAGTCCATGGAGTGTCCACACTGGAATATGTTTATCCTAATGGACTGCAGTCCGTGAAGACACCACAGCGGAGCAGGTGAGAAGTGTGAGGAGACAGAGTGGCAGAGAGGAACTGTTATGGGCTCACCACAACCCTGAATTAATCATTCCCCTGTGCTGTTCAGGGGCTGGGGGCTGTGAGGGAATTAGAAGAGTCAGGAGTAAAGGAATGATGTTGAGCTTTGGTATAAAACAGCTGTGGAAATGTGTTTCAGTTTCTGTCTGTGTTTCTCTGTTTGTCTTTACATCACTAATTTAATGACTTCCTTCAATGGAGTGACTTCATCAGTGGACAAGGGAAGAGCAACTGATGTCATCTAGCTGGACTTCTGCAAGGCCTTTGACACTGTACCCCCAACATTCTTACATCTAAAGAGATGGGCTCTTACACTGAAGAGATGGGCTATTCAATGCATAAGGAATTGTCTGGGTGTCTAAATGCAAGAATTACAGTCAATGACTCAGTTGGAAACCAGCAATGAGTAGCCTCAAGGGTCCATACTGGGACCAAGACTGTTTAACATCTTCATCAATGGCATAAGCAGTGGGATTGAGTGCACCCTCAGCGTGTTTGCAGATGACACTGAGCTGAGTGGTAAAGCTGATATCCTTGAGGGGATATATTTCATCCAGCAGGATCTTGACAGGCTTAAGAAGTCAGCCCATCTGAACACCACGAAATTTAACAAGACCGAATGCAAGGCTCTGCACATAGGTCATGAAAAAACTCAATATCAATACAGACTGGGGGATAAATGGACTGAAAGCAGCCCTATAGAGGGCAACTTGGGAGTAAAATTGGACATGAGCTGGCAATCTGCGCTTGCAACCCAGAAAATCAGTGTTGCATGAAAAGAAGCATGGCCACCTCCCAGTAAAGGGAGGTGGCTCTCGCTCTCTACTCTGCTCAAGTGACACCCCACATGGAGTACTGCATCCAGCTCTGGGGTCCCTGGTACAGGAAAGACACGGATCTATTCGAGTGGGTCCAGAGATGAACCACAAAAATGATAAGAGGGCTGGAACACCTCTCCTTTGAAGAAAACCTGAGAGTTTGGGTTGTTCAGTCTGCAGAAGACAGTTTTTGGGAGACCTTATTGCAGCCTTTCTTATGAGAAATCCTAAAGGGGTATTGCAAGAAAGTCAGCAACAGGCTTTTTACCAAGGTCTGTAGTGACAAGAAAAGGAGAAATAGTTTTAAACTGCGAGAGGAAAGATTTAGATTGGATATAAGGAGGAATTTTGTTTAGGGTGAGGGTAGTGAGACACTTGCACAGTTTGCCCAGAGAAGTTGTGTATGCACCATCCCTAGAAGTGTTCAAGGTCAGATTGGATGGGGCTTTGAGCAATCTGATCTAGTGAAGAACATTCCATGGAAGGGGAGTCGGACTAGGAGATTTCTGAAGGTCTCTTCCAATCAAAACTTTCAATGATTCTGTGATTCTTCCAATTCAACTCTATTTTAATAGGCAATAAATTAATTTTCTCCAAGTCGAGTCTGACTTGCCCCAGATGTTTTTTGGTAGCTGATTTCCTTGTCCTTGTCTTATTTTCTCACCCTGTCCTGTTGCGGAGGAGGAGTGAGAGAACAACTCTCTGGGTATCTGGCAACCAGCCAAGGTCAACCCACTACTACCCCACTACTGTCTCTTGAAAACAATCCAAATTGACCTTAGCTGATCTATCTGGCGTATATAATATCTGAAAAATATTAATAGGAGTTTTGCTCTTTTATTGATAAATTTTTGCTCCCTGTCATGTCTCTATTTTAACTAATCAGTTGTGCCTGCCTAATCATTTTTGTTAGGAAAGGTTACACCTTTTCTGCCTATAGAAAGTTGTACCAACTATATTGAGATTATGTAATACTGTCCAGGATAAAGCAAATTATTAAGGAAATCCTTAAATGACTGATGAAAAATCCTCCATGGTTATTCCGTGACGAAGCTGGTGAAAACTGTGTAATCACATGATTATATGTAATGTTGCTCAATGAACCTACATTGAGAAACTTAATTAAGATTGGCAATCATTTTAATTAAACTACATTTAAGTGCGTCATTTCCTATCTGTAGTTTTTCTATTAAAAAAAAAATCAGCAATATCTATACTTCTATAAACAACCAGAGAAGTCAGTGAAATTTTAGTCAGGGAATATTATTTCATTAAACAATCTAAGATAAGGCTGTACCTTAACAGAAATGTAATAGTTTTAAGTGACTATGTGTCCTCTAAAATTCGTATGAACTTTGAGTTTTACGGCTTTCCTTATATTTCTGCTAATATGATTGTTTCTTCTCCCAAGCAGAATGTTGCTGTGGAAGTTGTTTTGTATGTATTTGAATACACTTAGCTGTTTTCTCTGGGCACTTTTATAATTCTGAAGATATTTCAGTCAGATGAGTAATTTTATTCTTACAATTGTATGCACATGAAAACAAGTAAAAAAGACCTACATCGACTGTTCAAGTTAAAACACAGCCTTCAGGCATGTCTTCAATGCATATTAATCTACTCATGATTACCCCACATTCCTGTATCCAGTATGTTTATACTAGCTATACTTATTCTTGCACCTCTCCACTGTAAAAGAAGAATTAAACCAAAATGGCTTAAAATCTACAGAGTGGAGAGATTCACCTAATTTGAGTGAGTCCACATGTACCACCTGCTATTTATTTTAGGTAGTTTATGCATAGAAACAGAGTTAATGTAATTGAATGCATGAAGACAGAATCATTATACTGAACTAAGTATATGATAGCAGGTGCCTGGATAAATTGCTATGACAGCGTACCATGGAAGACGTGAAAATTACATTCTCTCATGTAGATTAGGAGGGAAAGGAAAATAATATTATTTCTCTTATCTAATATTTGTTCCATAGCTGATTTGCAGGGTATGTTTCCAGGAAATTGAAGGCTCAGAAAAAATGTATTGGAAAGAAGAGGACTAAAATAGATGTTTTCTCAATAGTAGAACTGTCACATAGATCAAATTCCAGAATAGTAACAGACAAACATTAAAAGGCTTGACTTAAATCTTGCCTTTTGCATTTGGAAACTGATTCAAATCTGCCTAAGCAAATGGGAAAAAAAATTCACTGTTCTGTGGTTCAGTTCTCTAAATAACCCTTTCATATAAGAATTTTGACATAGTTTACTCACTGTTTTTATTGCCTACACTGAAGGTAAGCTCTGATGAGCTTAGGATGATCACAGTGCAAATATGTGATTTTGTATGCCCGGATTTTCAATTGGTTCTCTGATCCAAAACCCCTGGACTATGATTTTCAGAAGCATAATTTTAAATCCTGCCATTTGAGTAAATTTCTAATTCTGCCATTGGGTCTCTTCACTTTGAAAGCCACCATTACTTGGAATTCTAAGCACCCAAATGCAGTATTGACCTACAGAAATTATTTTTAGGCCTGCATGACTAACGTATATGTTCAGCAAAGACCAAAAGTACAGACAACATCTCTCAAACATTAAGCTAACACAAGAATAGGTATTCAAGAAGGTATGTGAGTAGCCTCAGTATACCTACTGCTTGTGAAAGCATCAGTATAAACCTAATTAAAGATCTAACTCATCCCTGAACCCCAGTTTTTAATATATTTCATAAATCGTTAACTTCCAGTATTATTTGAAAAGACAGACCCTGTCTTCAGCACCACATAATTGTGAGTGTTGTGACCAGCTTGTGAGTGAAGGTGAAGTATGCCATCCCCTCTCTTAGCAGTCACAGCTCTGCATCTTTCCTACCCTGGACAAAGACAGAAGCTGCCCAGCACAGTGCAGCTTTGTCATGAAGGCTGTGGTCTGTGTGGTAGGTGTAAGAAGAATTAGGTTGCAGCCAATTCTGTAAGGAGAGAGAAGATGTTCTGCTAGAAAGGGAGGGCAGAATTTCACAGACTATGAGAAAGCATCCCCAAATGAGTTCTTGTCTGGATAGTACTACACTCATAATAAGTATTTAATTTTAGAATATCTGTTGTTTTAAAATTCCTTTGACAGGTCAAGAGTTATTTTTAAGTCACAAGACATTACAGTTCTTCATAACCCACATAGTTTCTGCCTACAATTCTCAGTTTATTATGATATTCACTAGTGGTAAAAACCACTGTGGCTGGATATATTAAAATTTTAGTGAAATTGAGTCTCTAAGGGTGTTTCGTCACAGACATGGATAAGTGATCCAAAAATCATGGAAAGTTGTTCCTTCTCTCCCTGTCCCTGTATTTTCCGTCACATTCAAACACACATAACTAACACATTTTTTATCCTAGAGATAATTTCAAGGCATTTCTATTCCTTTGTTAACACAAGAAAATGAGTTTGAAAGATATGTTAATAAACAACAAAGAACTTGAGTTTTCTTTAATATACTAAAAACTAAGGTTGCATTGCTAGCAAGTTTTGATCCTATCTGAATAAACACTTTTGGCTTGCAGATCCTTAGCGAAATAAATCACTGAAGAAAAGTGAATTTCAATGGTTTAAGCAGATGTTTAAAGTTCTGCATGTACGGGAACTGAATAAATATTTGCATGAATATGGATAGTCATAACCAAGGAGTTCCGAGTCAAATTTTGGTCTCCCTAGTAATATTGATAAAGAAAACAGGATTTTTGCATATTCAAAGGCAGAAAAAAAGAACTTTAAGAAATCTAAGGATTACGCAATCATAAAAATATGAAATCTTTCAAATGAGGCAACTTTCAGAAGTCCTAGGAAACCTGTAGAGCTAGTCAATTGAAACAACAGTAACAGCAGTACTGTTTATCACGCAACATGTAGCACAGATCTTGATTAGTCTGATTATGCTTCATCCTACACTCACTTCACCCCAAAGTGTTGTTTTGCGCTGTCTATTATGAAAAGACAGAATCGTTCAGAAATAAAGAGAGGGTTAATGCATTGTCTTCTGTCAAATTCTCCTCTGCCTGTCAGACCTGATGTGGTTCAATCCCAGGCAATGACTAAGTACCATGCTGCTGATCACACAATCCCCACTCCCTCCCCACCCTGAAGTGGAGGAGAATAAGAAAGAAAAGGTAAACCTCATGGGCTGAGATAGTAACAATTTAATAATTGAAGAAAGTACAACCAACCAAATAAAAAAGCAACCTCAGTTTATACACTGGACATGATATTCTGTGGTATGGGTTCAGGCCAGTTCAGGTCAGCTGTTCTGGCCATGCTCCCCATCAACTTCTTGTGCACCTGCTCCCTGGCAGAGCACAGGAAACTGAAAAGCCCTTGGCTCAGGGTAAGTGCTACCAAGCAACAACTAAACCGTTGCTGTGTTATCAACATTACTTGGATACTAAATCCAAAATACAGCACTGTATCAGCTACTAAGAAGAACAGAACTCTGTCTCAGCCAGAAACAGAACACCTGAAAATACTGAGGCATCTAAATAAAGAGTAAGTCTGTTATATTTCTTTATGTCCAACTCTATCTCATGTATTTCATTTGTCCATCCACTGCCCACAGCCTTGCAACTAGATTTCAACACCTCAAGTCTGAATGACACAATTCTGAATGCAACTTGAATTCAGACCCCTTGAAATCTTCTTAACTTTCACACATTTCATCACCAGTGATGTCTCAGAGTAATGTACTATGATACTTATCTACAGATACTGCCCTAATCCTGATATTTCATGCTCTTGATATTAAATGCAGTCCACTAAGTAGTGTAAACTCTGACTATGTCTATAGAGAAGCACAAAGGCAGAGCTATTTCTTCAAAGGAATACATTATTCAGCCCAACTGGGGTTTTGCCAGACCTCTCCTGGCATGTAGCTAAATAAATACTCTAGTTTCAAACAATTACCATTTCTTCCCATCTCCAGTTTTGTATGATAGACTGTGATGACCAAGGAGATTTTTCTATGCAAACTGCCAGACCTGAGAAATAAAAGTCTATGATTGTTTTGAAAAGCACGGGTTCCTGAATGCTATTTGAAAATAGCACATTCCTTGATTTAGATTGTTACTCATGCACTCCTAGAAAACGAGCTTAACATCCTTCACAGAGAGTACAGCTCACCATTCCAGATCCATGAGAAGTGGTAAAAGCGGTGCTACAGCATGTGTCATCATTAAATTAACGTAACTGCTAAAGCCACTGTCCATAGGTCCTGAGAAGGAAAGTCTGAGGTTTTCTCACTAGTCATTTTCTTTTTGCATTTCCCTAGATGTTTTTGACATTGAGATTTTTTATTCACGGGTTGCCATTGTCTAGGAGCTGGAAGATAAGTCCTTTCAACAGAAACCGTAAAAAAAGAGAGGAAATGAGTAAGAAATTGAAATTACAGCTTTGGTGATAGCTTTTTGTTCATCTAGTCAACTATGCTGTATTGCAGCTGAATGAGAAGCTTCCAGTGTAACTCAAAAAAAATATGAAGGACTGAATTTGCACTTCTTTCTTCCTCCAAGTGCAGCATATGACTTTAATGGCATTTCAACTTGTTGAAATAAAATTGTTACCAAATATTCTTTATAATAGAAGTTTTTATTGTCTAGGAAGTGTTAAATTAGTAGTACATATAAAAATAAAAGTCAGCGTCTAACCTTCCAGGATACCCCAAGCAACCTCAGAGAAAAATATCAGTATGAATAGCTCCTATCATGTCTTTCTCAATTCACTTTTTATAGTGTCAGTTCAACTGAACCAATACATTATAAAATTAGTTGTGTACATGCATTGTCAGCTGATTTCCCAGGGTCATCCTTTCTACCCTTTGTAAAAATGGGTACAATGTTTCCCTTTTTCCAGTCACCTGAGACTTCACCTGACTTCCATGACTTTTTAAATATCACGGAGAGTGGCTTGGCAACTACATCAGCCCATTCCGTCATGACTCTGGAGTGCATCTCATCTGGTCACGTAGACCTGTGTACGTTCAGGTTCCTCAGATGGTCATGAACCCGATCTTTACTTACAGTGGGAGAGACTTTGCTCCTCCAGTCCCCATCCTGCTGTCCCTCCATTTGAGAGGTGTGGGAAGAGAGGTTGCCACTGAAGACTGAAGCAAAAAATTTTTGAATACTTCAACCTTCTCCTCCTCCGTTCTTACCAGTTTTCTAGCATTGTTTATCAGCAGATGTACATCTTCTTTGTCCTTCCTTTTCAGGTTAACATATCTGTAGAAATCCTTCCTGTTATTCTTTGTGTCCCTTGAGAGGTTCAGTTCCAGATTCACCTTAACCTTCTGACGTGGCTTGAGCCCCCATTCCCACACAACCAAACTTCATCTCTATAGTATTCCCATGTCATCTGTCCTAACTTTAACCTGTCTATGCATTTGCTTCTTTCCCTTCAGTTTGACCAGCAGATCTCTACTCAGCCATGCTGGTCTCTTACCTTCCTTGCCCAACTTCTTGCTCCTGGGGATTTCTAGCTCTTGCGTTCTATGCAAGACTTCCCTTTAAGATCTGCTGGCTCTGTTCCAGTCCCTTGCCGCCAAAGGCACACTCCCGGGGATCCCACTGACTATCTCCCTGAAGAGCTGCAAGTCTTCCAGCTAAAGTTCCTAAAGTTCAGTGGCCTGACTTTATTGCTTACCTGACCCATATCCCTCAGGACTGTGAACTTCACCAAAGCATGATCACTGCAGTCCAGGCTGCCTCGAGTCTTGACGTCCCCAGCTAGTTCACTTGCATTAGAAACAAACAGATCCGAAAGGTATTCAATAGAAAAGAACTAAGTTTCAAATTTTCATGAATATAAATTGTTCATTGAGAACCTGATTTAGATTTACATCTCAGTATTCAGGGATTTCAAGAAATCTTGGTACTTGTGTTTGCTTGAGGGCAATGTATAAACCAGTTAAAAATAACAATATTTACTATTTTTGAAACACAACACTTCTTATTAGGGAAAATAATTAGCATTGCATATAGATCTATATATAGACATTATATTGCAAATATATATGCATACATTAATATAATCATGCATATATTTTTAACAGAAAGGTGAAAGGAAATAGTAAACACAAGATAGTCTTAATTTTAACAAAGGCTATTATCCATATGAGCTGTTAGAATCCTGGAAATCCTGGTAAATCTATATAAAAATTAATTCTAGACTTGTGAGGGTTATGAGCAATGTTATGTTGTTATAGATCTTGATTACATTGGTTAAAACATTTCCTACAAGAGATGAAAACAAGAAGCAAATCGTAATGAAGAGTACACAAAAGAGAGAATGGGAGGCAATCTCAAATCAATTTCTTTTCATTTTTAGTAAGAGTATTCAGCTTAGGCAGATACTTCAAACAAACTGTGTGCTCATGCACAGGCATTGAAAAGGGTACGGGATGATGCAGTATAATGGGTAATAAACACTGAGACTTACATCCAAAAGCTACATGGACATAAAAGAGCATATGCAAAGCTGTTGCCCTTACTTTGATAGATGGAATTTACTCATGTTTAAAATTTAGCTGCCATGGGTATATAAACAGAGGGAGGCATTGCGTGACTGCCTTTGTGCTTCTGCTAGTGTATGCTTTGCTTCAGAGATTTCAAGGAAGAAATCTGCAGTCTCTGGGAAGCTCAATGAGCTTTCATTGACAGAAAAAAAAGCTGGTGCTTTGCTTCTTAATTCTACATCATATCTAATCAGGCATGAATTTCATACTTACTGAATGACATCTACTGTATACAGTACTGTGAATTTACTGCATGAGGTGAAGGCTGAGACAATATTCTACTTATAAAAATACATACACAAACTATTTGCATATATGCTTGGCCCAAGATACTTAATGTTCTTCTGACTGTCTTGAAGAAATTATATTTTTATAAATTACTATTTCTATAAAGAAATTATTATTTTAGGTAAAATGTAAGCTCTGATTTCTTCTGACTTCAAGGTATTAAAACACAAAAGTACTTTGCATTCAGTTAGCATTACAAAACAGAACAGTTGGCACAAGCCAAAAAAAAACCAAAAGCAAAAAGCCCTAATCTGTCTACAAAAAAAAAAAAAAGATATATTTTGTGCCTAGAAATTGCACTAAAGTTAATTTCTCTTTTTAATTCTTTTCCTTTCTTCCCATCATTTGTGAGAAATAGCTATCTGCTAGAAGTTTACAATTTTTTTAAAAATACCATTACTTCTTTCAATGGACAAAGAATGGAGTCACAGCAAGCTGGTAGCTGACCCAACACAGCAGTAACAGGAATAAAAGTGGGCATACCTAAAAACTGCTCCAAATCCTATCAGCAAGGACATTTTTGGTTGTCATTAATTGTGACACACAAAAATGCCCTTTTCACTTCATTTTTCCCTTTAGATAAATTCCTGTAATGTTTGTACTGTTATCCCTTGTATTGTGCTTTTACCATGTTCTTAATACACCAATGTTGTTGTCTGTTACACTGCAGAGCTGGGCCCCAGATAAATATGTTATGAAATATTTTATGGGAAGCCTAATTAAAAGTGTATTGGAATCTGTTCACTTAGTTTATAGCTTTAATGTCCTTTGGATGCAAACTTTTATAGTGAATGAATATTTTAATTGATCCACTGTGAACAAAGTGCTTGAATTAAGTTCACTCCTGACATAAAGCTTTGCCTTGAGATTTCAGGCCCCAACATTATAAGTAAAAAAGGATTTAAGAACATGGTAATGAGCAGATCAATAACACGTGCATGCAAAATAAGCACAAGGTGATGAATTCTGGTACAACTGAAACCTAGGAGGCTGCTTCAGTTGCAAGGAGATACAGAATCTGCTTGCATTCTCTATTATCTCTTCTCTACATGAAAAACAGACTTGGGAGGGGGGTGATGGGTGTGAATGTTTGGTAACCTCTTATTTGTACAATGGTTGACCCTCTGGAAAAATTAAGCAAGCTGCAACCAAAGTATCTAATCAAACTGCAAATTATCCATTCATTTAAGTTTTCCCAATGTATCAGAGCTACAGAATAATGAGATTGCCTATTGGCCTACCAACTTTCACTTTTTAGAGGAAATTGCCCTCAAAATGAAGGTCGACTCAACCCCATGAATTCACAGGCATGAATGCATCATTCCAATGGTAATAATGGGGCTTTCTGTTTTCCTGTCCCTAAGAAACCAGAAACATAGAACAAAATTAAACAGCTTTACCGTGCAGTGACCTTTCCAGCTCCTCCTGTAAGTTGCATTCACCTCTATAGCAGTGAATGTCAAATGACAGTCAGCCCCTGCTTTGGTCAGCCCCTATCTCCCCCTTCCAGAATCATTCTTTCTCTTCCTCTTTCCAGCCCATTAAAACCGAGCTTTGTGAACTAATCCTTATTTTTTCAAAAGCAATTGCAATGCTTTTTTAAGACAATGGCAATTGGAAGGGAAGAAGACACACAAAAAGAAAATCTGCAAAAAACAAAACACCCCAGATCCTAAAAAAATTCTCCAAATAGTGCTTGTAAGATATGACCTCTGTTTAAAAGGAAAAGCCCTTAAGAGACTACCCATTTTAGCTTTGTGAGTCTTCCCACGATGGAGTTTAGATTAAAGCTTTTAATGAAACTCAACTGTGAAATACACACAAAAAAAAGTCTATTATTTCTGTTTTACTGAATTACCATTCGTTTCAGCTGATAGAAAAACAGCAAAGAACACTGGATTAACAGTAGCTATAAAATGCCACAACCCGGGGGGAAAGAAATGGGGTTGAGCACTGCAAGAAGGTTCTTGACACAGATAGAGGTCCGGTGAAGCAATGCCAGGTTTATTGGGGGGACAACAACTTATATAGGAGAGGTTCAGGGGTGGAGTTTGGGCTAGGGAGGAGCATGGGATTGACATCTCAGGGATGAAGGCAATTGGAT